>NC_077227.1:195369671-195674671 GCF_027887165.1 Monodelphis domestica
TTACACATGTCATCTCATTTCATCATTTTAACAACCTTGTGAGATAGGAGTCATTATGGTCTCAGTTTCTAAAATTGAGGAAATAAAGAGATGCTGATTTACTAATTACTATGTGCCTAGCACCATGTTAGGACCTACATGTATGCATATATTAAGATCTCAAAAATTTCTGCCCTCAAGGAGTTTATAAGAGAATAGTGATAATGGTGATAATGTATATATAGATATGTAAATATGAAATACGTAGGGAAAGAGGAAGGAACAAAAATTTAAGTGTCTACTATAGTCCAGGAACTATGCTCATACTTTACAAACATTGTGTCATTTCAGAATATTTATGTTCAGCTTTACGTTATCTGCTTATATACTAAATAAGTTGTTGCTCATCCTTCATTTTCAGAGGACCAACAATATCACAAGGAGATATCTTAATTTGTAGATGAATTGGATTTAAGTGAGTCAGAGTTGCCCAGAGTTGTCAGTCTCTCTTTCAGAGACATCAAAATTCAATAGCAAGACCAAAGTCAGGATGACTGGTAATGGTGTGGGATGAAGTGGATGACCTTGGTATCTTTGATGTCTGACCAAGCTCTAAGCATTCCACAACACCTGCTTCAGTTGTCTTCATTGAAACATATTGTTCTCATTTGCTCATTCCACCAGGTGAAGTCTTCACATACTTGGGATAGACATCCCCCTAAGTCACTGACCAGTTTGATGACTGTTAGTTATCTTGGTTTTACCAGGGTGTGGCAGATGTGCAATGCGCTTTAGCTTCTTGGAGCCACAGATGAGAATTGGATGACAGATGGACAGCAAAGGTGAATGAGTTGCCCGGAAAAGGACATTGCACATTCCATACACTCCTCTAAGTAAATACTAAGTAGTTGGAAGTAGAGAAAAAGCACTAACAAATGGGGGGACCAGAAAAATCCTTGCTTTTCTAGGAAGTGGAGCTAAGCTTTGAAGGAAGTTAGGGATTCCAAGAGGCACAGGAAATGAGAAGAAAATATTTCAGGCATGAGGGTCAGCCTGGTCAAAGTCAAGGAGGTGGGAGATATAATATCAAGTCTGGGGAAGAGAAAGCAGGCTAGTATTACTGAAATCTAGAGTGCATGAGAAGAAAAACTGTGAAATTAATGTAGAACAGGGGCTCTTCATCTGGAGCCTGTGAAAATGCAGAGTGGGGTAAATAAATATCTTGATAACTATATTTCAATATAGTTAATTTTGCAATCCTCTGTATTTTATCTTATGCATTTAAAAAACATTTTACTGAAAATAGATCCATAAGCCAAAGGTATCCATCATACAAAAAAAAGTTAAGGACTTCTGGAATTGAAAGATAGGTCGGAGATTACTGTGAAACACTTTAAATACCAAACAGAGGAGTTTGTGTTTTTTCTTTGTAGGCAGCTATGTGGTACAATGAATAGCGCTGGACATAAAGTCAGGAAGATCTAAGTTCAAATTCAAATTCTATTTAGATACTTCCTGTAGACCTTGGACAATTCATTTCACTTCTCTTAGCTTCAGCTTCCTCATCTGTGAAAAGGCACAATAGCCCTTACTTTACACTGTTGTTGTGAACATTAGAGACATTAACCCATGTAAAAAACTTTGTAAACTATAAAGCACAATGCTATCTAAAGCATTCCCATTGAGCCCAGGAGTGTTATGATCAGTCTCATGCTTAAGAATATAAATTTGAAGTTGTATAAAAAATGAATTGGAGAGGGAAAAAGATGAGAAGTAGGAATAAGAACAAAGTATTTGATCTTAAACTTTTTTTTTTCCTTCACTAAGATAGAATAGAGAAACCAACATGACACAGCCAGAAGTGATTTTGTTTATTATGGGGACAGACACTTTTGGCAAAGAGACCACCACGATGAGTTACCTTTGTATGGATAATTTTAAAAATTCATCCATTATGAGGCAGCTAGGTGATTCTGAGGACAGAGTGTCTGACTTGGAGACAAGAGGTCCTGGGTTCAAATCCAGCCTTAGACACTTATAGCTATATGACCCTGGGCAAGCCATTTAACTCCAATCATCTAGCCCTTACCACTCTTCTGCCTTAGAACCAATACTTCATACTAATTATAATTCAGAAGGTAAGGGCTTAAGAAAAATGCATTCAGCAAATAATTGTTTCTACTATATGTAAAACACCCTATTGGGTACTGAGAAGACAGAGATTAAGAAGGAGGTTATAACCTATTAGGCAGGGTAATGCATGCTCACAAATACAAGTCAGGTAAGTATATAATAGAGATCCAACAGAGATGTGTTCAAAACTATATGTAGTTGGGGAGGTCAGGAAAGTCTTCATGGAGGAGTTAGAATCACAAGTAGTCTTTCAAGGGAAGAGAAAGCAGATGAAATTGTTGGATGTTTGCATCAATTTGCAGCTATGGGAGATGACAGAAGGAAAGAAGGGAATGAATAATGATCTAGTTTCACTGGAATAGAGATTCTTGAAGGGAAGTGATATAAAATGAAGTTGGCAGGGTAGATTGGGGTCATATTGTAGAAGGCCTTGAACGCCAGTAGGAGGAATTTCTATTTTATCTTGTAGCTATTATAGGCTAAAATTTCCAAAGAGTAGGAAATGGGAAAGGTATAAAAAGGTTTGAATCCCAGAAGGAAAATAGATTATAATCTTTTCATAATGATTTAGGTAAATTCTTTTTAGAGAGGGGTGGAATTAGAATGTCCTTAGAGATCTCTTCCAAAACAGTGTCTCCAGACTCCTATGATTCTAAATACTGGTATGACTAACTATAGCACCTTGGGAATAAATCCCAATAATCACTTTGCAGAGCTTTATGACTAGATTTAGATATCACCTGAAAAAATCCAGACATTATCTCTTTATGTACCAGTTACATCTGCAGGAGTTTTTTTTTTTTTAAAGAAGTTTTGTGGGGATGCATATTGAAGAATAGAATGGAGCCTGCAGTGTAAATTCTCCTTAGTGCATGGATTATTGATTTAATAGATCATGACAATCTATTTTTTTTCAGGCCAGCTACCACATGTGTTCTGAGTCAGCAGACAGAAGAATCCTGTGAAATATTTGCTGTGAAGCCATTTACTGCATACTAGCATGAAGTGAAATTTAAAGCTCCATAGTGTGGTTATATTTGGTTTTCAGATAACTAATAGGATCATAACCTATAGAATTAGCGAGCTTGCCTTTAAAGTAATTAAGCAACAAAACAAAAAAGCCATTTTGGTTTGGGTTTTAAATCCTGGGGATTGAAAGTCAAATTGCAACCTGGGGGGAAAACACACTTTTAAGCTCCCAGAATTAAGAATTTATCATGCAAATAATCTAAATGGTATCCAAATGGATTTTCAGTTCCAAATTTTCTGTATATATAGACAGGATCAGACACTACCTTGCAAACAGAAGATAAGGAATCTAGACTACTCATTAGTGGCACCTTGGGCAAGTCTTAATTTCTTTGAGCCTTATTTGGGGATTTTGATTTAGAGAAGAAAACACTTTGAGGGAGAAAGGATTCCTTGGAGAAAAGAGCTCAGAATTATTGTGTGTGACTTCAGAGAGCAGATTGAGGACCAACCACCAGTAAAAGTTGCAAAGAAGCAGATAATGGTTTAACCTAAGGATTAATTTTTAGCAGTTATCTGTTATCTCAAAATGGAAAGTAATGGCTCATGAAATAATGAGTTACTCATCAATGGAAACATTTATCTGTCAAACTGACCATAGGATCCTTTGCCAATGAGGGATTAGGGGCAAGAACAATTTATATAAGATTCAATCAATCAATCAATCAATTAACAAGTACATATTGAGTACCTACCTACCTATTATGTACAAATATGCTAGGCACCAAGGATTTGATTTCAAAGAAAGAAACAATCTGAATTTGCAAAAAGATTATGTTCTAGTAGGGAAGATATATATATATATATATATATATATATATATATGACCAGTATAGAGATATATAAATGTAAATTAAATATATAATAATATATATAGTAAAACAAAAATATATATGCACATTTATGAATATACAGAATAAATATAAAGAGGATAGATACTTGATAAGCATATGGCAATTCTATTCAAGGTAACATAAGAAGGAGGGTGCTATCATTTGGGAGATCAGGAAAAGATTGAGCTGCATCTTGAAGGAAGAGAGATTTTATGAGGCAAATTAGAAGAGGAAATGCATTGGAGGCATGGAGAACAATAAGAGCAAAAGCTTGGAGAGTGGAGATGGAGTATCTTGTGTGAGGAACAGAGAAAGGACCAATTTGACTAGATCACAGAGTAGCTAGAGGGAGTAATGTACAATTAGGCTAGAGAGATAAATTGGGCCAGATTGTGAAGAGCTTTAACAGTCAAATAGAGAAATTTGTATTTTATTTTTAAAGACAACATGGAACCACTGTAGTTGTTTACGTAGGGAAATTACATGGTCATATCTGCTCATAAGGAAACCATTTTGACATCAGTTTTGGATGGACTGGCACTGGGAGAGACTTGACTTTGGGAAACCAATTAGGGGCCATTGCAACAATCTGGGAAAATGGTGATAAGAATTTGAACTAAAATGGTACTTCTGAGAGTAGAGAGAAAGTGTCAGTTGCAAGAAATGTCAAGGAGATAGAAAGGCAAGTTTTGGCAATTGACAGGTGAGAGAAGGGCACCTAAGTGGTGCTGTGGACAGAGTGCTATATAGTACGTGGAGTCAGGCAGGACTACTCATCTTTCCAATTTTATATCTCGCTTCAGACACTTACTAGCTATGTGATCATGGGCAAAACACTTAACCCTTTTTTGCTTCAGTTCCTTTATCTGGAAAATGAGTTGGAGGAGGAAATGGCAAACTACTCTAGTATCTTTGCCCAGAAAGCCTCAAATGGAGTCACAAAGAGTGAGACATACATAATTGAAACAATTTAAGAACAAGGTGAGAGAAAATGAGAAGTTTAGAAAAATGCTGAGGCCTCTGTACTGGAAGGATAATACCTTTGAGAGAAATAATGACGTGGTAAGGGGAGAGGTTTTTTTTTTTTTAAAGATAATGAATTCAATTTTGAAAATGATGAGTTTGAGATGTATCCTGGATATTAATTTTGAAATATTTAGTAGATAATCAGTGATAAGACACTAATACTCAGGGAAGAATCAGGTTATATGAGTAGACCTGTGAGCCATAGACAGAGAGCTGATAATTAAACCCATAGGAGCTAATGAGGTTATTGAGAGATAGAGTATAGAGGGAGAAGAGAAGAGAGCCTAATACAATCCCTTGGGGTTTAAACACATTTAGGGGGTGTGGTGAAGATGATGAAATAGCAAAGGAGGTGGAGAATAGATTCTCAGAGAGATAGAAAGAGAACTAGGAGAGAGTAATATCCCAAAAATCTCATAATATAGAGAGTATCCAGAAGAAAGAGTGCCATAATGTTAAATATAACAGATAGGTTAAGTAGGATGAAAACTGAGAAGAAAACTCATCAGATTTGGAAAGTTAGCAATTGCTACTAACTTCGGAGAAGGCAGATTCAGATTAGTAATGAGGAAAAAAAACAAGAATCCTTGAGAGATTGAAAGGGGATGGATAACATTGCATATAAGAAGTTGTCCTTGAAAAGAATGAAGACCACCTCTTTTTAAGAGATGGGGGAAGGAAGAAAGAGTGGGAGAATGGTGTCAACGTGTTTTAAACCCTAAATCAATTGGCCTTGATTTCCTCAGTAAAGTTAAAAGGCAATATCCTGAGCTGAGAGAGAGGGAAAAAGAGGGAGGTAAAGGAGATTTGAGGACTTCTGTGCAAGATGAAATAGGGAATCAATAATGGAATAATGGAAGGGTTACCTTATTATTGTAAAGGCCCAGTTTAAATTGGAAACCATTAATATTCAGAGACTTCCTTCAGTTTCAGTAACGTGAATAGGATCAAAGGATGCATATGGTGGGAGGAATTCAAGACAGGTTTGATGACAGATGAGCAGTGATAGGAAGGAAAGAAGGAACCAAGCATTTATTATGCACCTACTCTGTGCCAGGCACTTCTTAAGCACTCTATAAATATTACTTCACTTGACCCTTTATAATGAAAATGCTAAGATGAAGAGAGTTTGATTGTTAAGGAAAAGGAATTCTAAAAGGCACACAGGGCATGGTGGATGGAGTTGTAGGTGAGATAGGATTGAGGAAGATGAAGATATGAGAATAGAAGGTGGGAATTTTGAATAGTTTTCTGATATGATTGCTGATTTATAGCAAGAGAAATAGGAGGCACAATAAGGGTAATAATGTTTATCACTATCCCTGTTTAAAAATTTTAATTTAATTTAATTTCCTTATTATTAAAAAATTTTCCCTCTGCCTTAGAATCAATACTAAAATTTGGTTCCAAATCAGAAGAGTGGTAAGGAATAAGAAATTAGGATTAAGTGACTTGTCAGGGTCACACGCTAGGAAATGCTTAAGTCCAGATTTAAATTCAAGACCTCCCATCAGTAGGTCTGGCTCTCTCTCCACTGAACTACCTAATTGCCCTATGTACCTCCTTTTTCTCCAAAGGGTGCCACAGAGGGCTGTAGGATGGGCCTGGGTCTAGATTTGGCCTGACCTACTACAGTAGCTGCTCCTTCTCCAGTGGTTAGGGAAGTGGTAGACCAGTAAGATATGATCAATGATTATCTTCTATGTTGGCAGAGGACCCTGGTCAGGATAAGACTTGGGTTTGGTTTCAGACACTGGCTTGCTGCCTCATAGATAAATAAATACAAACTTTACAAAACAGACATAAAGTATTTTTGGGAGGAGGGAGGAACAATAACAACTGGGAGAATTGGGAAAGGCTTTCATTCCTTAAAGGGATGTTGGAGTTCCAAATGGTAAGGAGAGAAAGCATTCATTCATGGGAGATAACCCATACAAGAGTATGGAGAGGGGATATGGAAAGACACAATTGGGGATCAGCAAAGAAGTCAGTTTGGCTGGATCATAGAGCACATTCAGGGAGTAATGTGTAATCAGCCTGGCAAGATAGATTGGAGCCAGATTGTGAAGGGCTTTAGTTGCCAAACAGGAGTTTTTATTTTAGGATGAAATGAAATAATGTATACAAAAGCCTTTTGAAAAATTATAAAGAATCATACACATAAAGGGTATTATTAATTATTGGATGAATGCCAAATTTACACCACTTTTTGTGGCATGGTACCTGATCTAAAATTGAATTTCAATGCCAATTATTTTTTTTCTTTTAGGAAATAGAAATAATCAATAGGTAAACCCATTGCTAGGGCAGTTAGGTGGTAAAAGTGGAGAGAACAAAGGACTTGAAGTCAGGAATATTCAAGTTAAAATCTAGCCTCCAACACTTAGTAGTTGTTTGATCCTGGGCAAGTCACATACAGGGGTATATCTCAGTTTCCTCACTTGTAAAATTAGCTGTTAAAGGAAATGGCAAACTACTTCAGTATCTTTGCCAAGAAAACTCTAAATATGGTCATGGGGAGTCATATAAGATGGAAATAACTAGATAGCAACAAACCTGATTGCTGCTATGAAATGTAGAAAGTCCTAGAATAAGTTCTCTGAAACATTGGATAAAGCACTGAACTGTTAGTTAGGAAGTCCTGGGTTCAAATTATGACTTAGACACTTACTACCTCTCTGACCTATGATTGACTTTTTGAAGTCTCAGTTTTTTCTCCTTTAAAATGAAAGGTAAGATCCAAATTACCCCTAAAGTCTTTTCCAGCTCTAAATATCTGATCATATGGTTCCATGAACATTGGTGTCAAATTCAAAAAGAAAAAGGAGTGATTAAACTGTACTCAAGGATCCCAGCATATTCATGTTTACTTAAAAAAGCAGCTATTAATATTATTTACATTTATTGTATTTTTATTTTTTAACTTTTTTATACATTGGTATAACTTTTAATAATTGTTTTCTGACATTTTGTGATCCATGTTCTCTCTTTCCCTTTTTTCTCTTCCTTTCCCCAAGACAGCAGGTGATATGTTATGGATTTCACATGTGTTATCATACAACACACATTTCTATGGTTTTCGTGTTGTGAAAGAAGACACATATCACTTATTCTTGAGAAAAAATTTACAGATTAAATGAAGTGAAGAATGCTTTGCTTTAACCTGCATTCAGTGTTCATAAGTTCCTTCTACAGCAGTGAATAGCTTTCTTCACCCTGATTCCCTTTGAGTTGTTCTGGATCCTTGCATTGCTGATAATCATTCATTCCCAGTTCATCAGCATACCTTATTGCTATTACTGTGTGCATTGTTCTCCTGCTTCTGCTCACTTCACTTTACATCACTTCATATAAGTTTTTGAAGGTTTTTTTGGTTATCATTATGCTTGTCATTTCTTATGGCACAATAATATTCCATCACAATCATATGCTACCACTTGTTCAACCACTCACCAGTTGATGAACATCCTTTAGTTTTTAATTACTTGTCACGAAAAAAAAAACTGCTATAAATATTATTTCTATGTATTTCATTAAATATTTCCCAATTACATTTTAATCTGGTTATTGCCAACAGACATTTCATTGATTGAGAAGGAAATAGAGAGTTAACAAAAGGAATACTAAAAAAGAGGGAATCATGGATCCATTGCAGTACTAGGAAGGTTCAACAAATCAACATGCCTTTATTAAGCAACTATAATGTGTCAACTGGGTCTACAAAAAAGGGGAAAAATATCCTTGCTCTCAAGTAACTTACAATTTAATAGGAGGGACAACCTCTAAATTACTATGTCCAAAAAATGTTAATACAGTATATATTGGAAATCATCCTCCAGGAAAGGCACTAGCTATAGAGGGAATCAGAGGTGACTTCTTGCAGAACATAGGATATTGCTGAAACTTGAAGGAATGTTGAGAAATTCCATGTTGAGGGAAAAAGTAGATAATTTTCCCTTATGCAAGTATGTTGACTTCATTTTTTACCCCCTTTATAATTTTGAAACAGCTATGTCAGTTTACCCATTTGTATGTTATTAAATATGGAAAATGGTTTTCTTTCTCTGATTCAACCACTTATACTTCTTGGATATCTATTCATATTCATTCTGTATGGATATAGGAGAATCATCCATAAGATGGATATAACAATATAGGAGATTCCGTTTCTCTTTCATCTGAGGAACAGATGGCAAGAAAAGATGCATAGGTGGGCTGGTATCTGAAATCTTCAATTATAACCTTTTTCACTACAGTGACTAAGGCTTGGGGAAACTAGGCAGACCCATAATTGATCCTTCCTTGACCAATTAACATAGTTCAGGTCTATATTTGAGTCCAGATTGTGGAAATCACTTAACTTTTTACTTTCTATGAGAGATGGGAATGCTATTCAATATGGTGGTGGTATTTTTTTAATCATTTAAATCATCCCTTTAAGATTGTCAAAAGCCCTTATAATTAAATTGTCTGAGCAGCAAGGTATAGAAAGCTTTCTCTCTATCTAAGTACATCTTGGCATAGTTGTTTGTGGTTTATTGGACCCAGTTCATACAGTTCCCTGGATACAGAAGGGTAGCAAAAATAAACTGTCTTTGGAGGTAAGGGCAAGTAAATCAGTTGGTCCATGGGCAAAGGCAATGTGGCATTGCCTTTGGCAATGGCACTCAGAAGGCCAAGCACTCTTCAATCTTTGTTCTTAAGTGATACCTGTAAAAGTCAAAAAGGTAATAAAATAAAAATCTAGAAGCAAATTCTTGGCCACCTCT
Organism: Monodelphis domestica; assembly: GCF_027887165.1. Lineage (NCBI taxonomy): Eukaryota > Metazoa > Chordata > Mammalia > Didelphimorphia > Didelphidae > Monodelphis > Monodelphis domestica. The sequence continues at coordinate 195,379,441 of NC_077227.1, forward strand.
GCCATTCATATACCCCAGTGTTTCTAGCTGGGACTTTAGTAGCATCTATTAAACTGACAAGGAACAGGTTTTATTTTACCAGCCAGGAAAAAAAAAAAGGAAAGTTTCCAAAGATATTAACAATGAAACATGAATCGCAGAATTAAGTGCCTTCAAATGAGCAGTTGGAGGGCAATGTAGAACACCTGGTAGGCAGGTAAATCAGGAGAAAGATATATCATGAATCCCCCAAACCTACTGTAGTAAGCAAATCCTGAACTAGAGCTAGCTTAAGAATCTAGGGTCTGGACTTATGGTTCAGCTCAGATGCCACCTTCTGTGAGATGTTTTTCCTGACCCCGCAGTAGTTAGGGCTGGTGGTAGGGTGAATTCTCATTTACTTCTCAAATCTTATTGCATTTATTTGTTGGTGGAAATGTGTAGGGGGGGGAAAGCACTTGGGAATCAGAGTGGAATCAGAGTGGGAGTCAGAAGGCACAAGTTTGAATCTCAGTTGTCACTTTTCACCGGTGTTACTTTGAGCAAGTCATTTATCCCCTTGACCTCAATTTTCTGATTTATTAAATGAAAGGGTTAGGTTAGATGACTTTGAAGGTCTTTTCCACCTCCAAATTTGTGTTGCATTCCCGTATATAGCTACTTGAGGACAGAGATTGATTTGGTTTTCTCTTTGTATGACCATCACCCTGCACAGTGGCTTTTAGTTGGTGTACTATTATTAGTAGAGTGCTAGACTTGGAGTCAGGAAGACCTAAGTTCAAATCTTGCTTCAGATACTTACTAGCTGCGTGACACAAAGCAACTGTTTAACCTGAAATCTTCAATGTCCTCATCTGTAAAATAGAGATAATTGAAGATGAAAATGTTTGGATTTTCTGGTTCTGTAGAGTACTTATATCTAGATGAAGCCTACCCTCCTTTGATTTGATTATATCAAAGCAATGCAACATTTTATGTTTCAGAGAAAATAATTTATTATTATTTTCTCTATAATGAATAAGATTCATTATAATCTTAATTCAGAGAATTATTGTAGTACCTCAATTATATATCCATTGAATAAGCATAAAAATACAAAACAATTATCATTTATATTTTGATTTCCAATTACTAAAATCTTTTTGTGTGTGTCTATTTCTATTTCTCTTTCCTTTGTGCACAGTCAATACCCTATCTTTGCCTTGACTCTAATACCAAGTGCCTAAGACTTGACTGAATCATAGTATATAGTCCCAGGTTAATTTTGCATCATGATTCACATTTCAGGGAGGACTAGTACCTCTGGTGTGAAGACATGTCAAGTCCTTTTCAGATCTGCTCATCCATCTTTGATGGATCTTTGATCCACCTTTCCCCCAATTCTCATTTGGTGCTCCAAGGAACACCATGTACAGCATGTACAGTGGCCACAGTCCCAAAAACCATCTTGGAAGAAGTGCTCAAACAGGTGAGAGTAACTGATAAATCTCAGACTGTCAGTGAATTAGGGATATGTCTATCCCAAGCATGTGAAGACTTCCCCCACTAGAATAGGCAGGTGAGAACAATTTGTTTCAGTGCCAACAAAAGTGCCCAATGTAGGCTATGTGATGCACTTCGAACTTGATCAGACACCAAAAATGCCAGGGTCATTGATTGTATCCTGGGCCATCCACATGTCTCTTGACTTTTGTTTTGCCTTTGGACTTTAGTCACTCTGGAAGAGAGAATGAGGCTGATTACTTTGTAGACTCTGCCTGCTTAAATTCAATTCACAAGCAAGTCAAGACACTACCTTCAAGATGTCACTGGGTCTCTTTGAAAACAAAGGACAAACAATAACAGTGCTAGTGACCATTAGACCATTTGGCCAAGTCATGGTGTGCAATCTCAGTTTAATCTTGGGAAATAGTCCACATTTCTATAGCACTTTAAGATTTATAACTGATTTCCCCACAGTTTTGCTGTGAGCCATGTAGCTGAGGTATTAATATTCCCATTTCTTGTTAAACTCTTGCCTTCTGTCTTGGAATCAATGCTAAGATAAAAGAATGGCAAAGGCTAGACAAGTGGTCTTAATTGACTTGCTCAGGGTCATATAGCTAAGAATTGTCTGTGGACAGATTTGGATCCTGGTTATCCGGACTCCAGGCCTGGCACTCTGTGCTGCCTAACTTTCTCTATTATTCTCATTTCACAGATGAGAAAAGGGAGGCTTAGAGAGGCTAAATGATTTACCTATGGCCACAAAGTATGTGACAGAGACTAGATTTAAATGTTATCTCCTCATTCTGAGTCCAACATCCTGTCTGTTGCCTTTCACAGTGAACAGGAGGACAACTGTGGAGTCAGAAAAATTGGGATTCAAGTTCTACCTCTGACATATATTAGTGGTAGTCTCTCAGTGACCGAGAATGACTATTGTCTTTGTGCAGTTTCATCTACGGTGTACCCTCATGTGGCTTTGGAGTCCAAAGGCTGAGGCGCAGAGTGTGTGGCACATGGGGCATGGGACGCCAGTTGTTACGGGAGGTGCGGTTGTGGCCTGGTGTCGGCGTTCACGCGCAGCAGCAAGACGTCGACGTCGCTCATCTTCAAAGGTGGCGGCGGCATGGTGAATGTGGGTTCGCCAGCTGCTTCTGTCAGAGGCAGAGAGTTCTAGTTGCTTTGGTGTAATGCCAGCCCACTTCAAGTTGGACTTTAGCTGATCCTGTATCTTTTCTTTGGTCGGCCTTGTTTCCCGAGTCCAGCTGACAGTTCACCGTAGAATACCTGTCTTGGTATTCGCTGTGGGTCCATGCGGATGATGTGTCCAGACCATCGTAGCTGGGTTTTGAGGACCAGGACTTCGATGCTGGTGGAGTTGGCTCTGTCGAGGACTTCCTGGTTGGTGATTCGGTCCTGCCATCGGATCCTCATGATTGACCAGAGGGAGCGTTGGTGGAATTGCTCTAGCTGTTTCATGTGCTTCCGGTACAGTGTCCATGTCTCACAACCATACAGGAGCAAGCTGAGGACCACTGCGTTATACACTTTGAGCTTCGCCACAGTGCTTACACTGCTGTGTTGGAGGACTTTGCAGCGCAGCCTCCTGAGTGCCTGGCTGGCCTTTTGGATCCTGGCATTAATCTCGTGGTCTAGGGACCTGTCGTTGGCGATGGTGCTGCCCAGGTACTTGAAAGTGTTGACATTAGAAAGCTGCATGCTGTTGGTTGTAATGCATGGCTGGTTCGTTGGCCTCCCTGGTGCAGGTTGGAACAGCACCTCTGTTTTGCTGAGGCTGATAGTCAGGCCAAACAGTTTTGTTGCGGTGGAGAACCTGTCCACAATGGTTTGGAGATGATTTTCTTGGTGGGCCATGAAAGCGCAGTCATCTGCAAAGAGAGCTTCCAGGATGAGTCTCTCTGTTGTCTTTGTTTTTGCAGTCAGGCGGCAAAGGTTGAATAGTGAGCCATCCAGTCGGTATCTGATGTAGACGCCCAGGTCTAGATCCATCACAGCATGTTGTAATACTTGGGTGAAGTATAGGTTGAAAAGTACCAGAGAGAGGACACAGCCTTGTTTCACGCCATTGGAGATGTTGAAGCGATCAGAAGTCTCTCCACCAGATAGGACTTGCCCTGTCATGTCAACATGAAAGAGCTGGATCAGTTTGATGAATTTTGACATATACTAATTGTATAGAGGTAATTATAATAGATAAAGTTAAGTGACTTTGCTCAAGTTCCTTAAGCTTTTAGTTTGCTAAGCCACTTGTGAAGAAATCGCTGATCAGTAGCTGTGGAGAGAGTTTTCATGCCAGGAATTTCCATGTGAGAACATCAGAGGAATCATTCCCCCACCCACTGACTTAAATTGTGCTTTTTGCTTACAAAGCACTTTGCATATATTCTCTTTTTTGATTCTCACAACAATTCTGTGAGTTGGATAATAAAAGCATTATTAGCACACTCTCTTTTTTTATTTAGGTTAGAAAACTGAAACTCAGAGAGATGAAATAATTTGTGATACCACAACTGGTTGTAGGCACCCAGGTGGCACAATAATTAGAGTTCCTAGTCTGAAGTCAGGAAGACTCATATTTCTGAGATCAAATCTGACCTCAGACACTAACTAGCTATGTGACCCTGAACAAGTCACTCAACCAACTTTGCCACAGTTTCCTCATCTGTAAAATGATCTGGAGAAGGAAATGGCAAGTCACTCCAGAATCTTTGCCATGAAGCCCCAAATGGTCTCATCAAGACTTGGGCAGGACTGAATGACACTACAACTATTTAGTGTCAGAAGAAAGATGTGATCCTAAATCTCTTCTGACTTCAATTTTATTGTTATTTGGATTCCATGAGCTAAATATGTTATAATTATGATGCTAGGCATGATACTCAATACACTTAAAGGGGAGAAATGAGTTTTCAAATAATTGTCCTTTGGAATGAATACAGTATCATGTTATTCATAAGTAAAATACATGCATTTCAAAATGGCTTTTTAGAATCATTGGTCTGTCTCGAAGGGCAATTTGGCATTTACAGTTTTCTAGGGGGGTAATCGGTATCTTTTAAACTTTTCTAGAGCAGAGAACCTCTATAAGTGGCCAATTAGCCTTTTCAAAGCTCCACTTCATGACTGGGCAACATTTTTTGTGCTCACTAAGCTTTGTGGACATAAAACCTCTACCTAACAGGTAAAATATAATTGTGTTGCTAACTGGATATTTGACCTCAACTTCTCATGCTCTTCTTATGACATATAGAAAAGAATGTATATTTATAGCTAGAATAGACTCTAATAATTTCTTACTACCTGTATGTTTTTGTATAATCATATCCTTTGTCCTCTCTGGACCTCAGTTCCCTCATTTAGAAAACAATGGGGTTGGACTAGATGGATTATAAAGTTCTTTTCAGTTTTTAATCTATAATTCTTGTAGGTGGAGATCACAGGAAAAAGTTATATCCCAAATCCTTGTCTAAAATTTTAACCCCCTGTGTTTCCCAGAATCTATCTATTCATTATCACATAGTTCTTTGATGACTAACAGAAAAGAAAGTCATGAGTTAGATAAACAGTCAGAATCTATTCAATGAGTATATTTAAAACATTCAACTGGAGTTATGTTCCTTTCTATCTTTTTTTTTTCTCCAAAGAGCATCTGCTGAGATTGCTTGAATTCTCTGTAAACAGTTTCAGCTTCTGTAAAAGGTGTTTTTTTCCTTTTTCTTTCACTATTCTTAGGTACCAACCACTCCCTGGTCTGGCTTGTGCTACTCTAATCAACACTTTTGTATGAGAGTGACAGAAAACATGCTCTCCCTTCTACACAGCTAACATAAGCTTCTGACGTCAGCCAAGTGGGGCAGACAGTCTGAGTCTGATGATAGACTAGCCTTATGGTAACTAAATAGAGGAAAACCCAAATCCACAAAAGATAGCCTTCATAGATGCTGCTATAGTTTCCAAATGGACGAGTCTTCCTTGGAATGGAGACTATTGGCACCAAGGTTACCCCCAAATCATGCCAAAGCCCTACCAGGGCTAGCTAGAGGCAGTTCTAATAATTAATACCCATTTGGTTGGTCAAGTGACACGTTGAAGCAGGCTAGGGCTGGGTGCTTTCCCACCTAATCAGGCTTGAGTATGGAAACAATCCAAGCTTTCTTAGGGTGTTTATATTATTTCAATAGAACTTCCTTTGATTTACCTAAGGGATGTTTTGTTTTAATTAAAGTTTATGACCAAAGAGGGGCTGAAAAAGTATTGAAGTGGATGTACATTGTTTATGGATTTTGAATACAATTATATCAGCCATAAAAATAGACCAAACAATTTTGCTTGTCTGGTAGAAATCAATTCTTTATCACAGGATTTCAGGTCTTCATTTTGTTTTCATTTAAAAGTGATAAAAGGTACTTGCTGATCATTAACTGGAGCAACTAGTGAAGTCAGTAAATCTGGAAACTCACATTTATTAAGTTTCAGTGGTGTATATAGAAAGATCTAAGGTGGGTAAGTTATGGACTCCTTCCAATTAGTTGTCTGTCCCTCCAAAGCAAATAGACTAAAAATAAAACTACTTCCTCTTTTATGTTAACTATAAAAATGCATATTTTTCTTTTCTTTTTAGATTTGGATAAGATTTGGCAGGATAGCTGCTCAAGAGCCTTTATGACACCTGCCTTAGATATCATGCCAAATGTTAAAGGGCCATTACCTATTTCCTTCATTGTCTATGCCTTTTTATGTCTATTTGGAAGCAAGAGAAATGGTGTGTTCTGTTATCCATCTTTGTTGACAACTTTTATTTCAACTGAAAAGGAACCAAGGTGAAATACTGGATTTTAAAAATGCCATCCCACATATATTTGTCTATGCCTTTCAGATAGTCACATCAGATATAGTTTCTTGATATAAAGGCTTAATCCTCAGGATATAATTATCCCTGTTTTGTATAATACACATTTTATCAAGATGATAAAACACAGAGGAGTTAGGCATACTGATTAAAGTGTTTCTGAGAGATGTGTCCAGCCTAGAATCAGAGACCAGGATATTGGAATTCCAGCTCAGAATCTCTACCTAACACTTTGTTCCAAATGATTCTGACTTAAGCCTTTGACACAATTGATTACACTATTCTCGCAGACATACTTTTCTTTCTAGATTTTTGTCATTCTATGGTTTCCTGGTTCTCCTTTTACCTACTTGACTACTACCTCTCAGTCTCATTTACTGGATCTTCATCCAGATCAAGCCCATTAAAATGGGATTTCTCTACATGTCCGACCTGGACCTTCTCTTCTCTTTTCATATTATAGCAAGTCATTATCTCATGAACAATTCATAATTCTCTATGTTGATGATTCTTAGATCTATTTATCTGACTTTATCCTCTCTTCTGATCTCTCATTACAAAGTGTCCACTACATATCTTGGATTAGATGTTTTGAGACATCTTAAGTCAATATGTCTTAAATGAAACTCATCTTTCTCCCTAAATCCTCTCCTCTTCTGAACTTTGCATTTACTTTCAAGGATATCACCATCCTCTTAGTCACTCAGGCTGAACACCTGGGCATCATCCTAAATTCCTCACTCACACTTACCCCCACATCTCTAAAATATGTCCAAGTCCAATACTAGCTATCACTGTAACATTTCTTTTATAGTTCCCCTTCCTTCCACTCAAATAGTTGCCACCCTGGTTAGGCCTTCATCACCTTATACCTGGACTATTGCAGTAACATGCTGGTTCATTTCTCTGCCTCAAGGTTCTCTTCACCCCAGTCTGTCCTCTACTTAGTTACCAAAATGATCTCCCTAAAGCAACAGATCTGAACATGTCACTTCCCTAGTCAGTAAACTTCACTATGCTCTTGAATATCTCCCAGATCAACTATAAAATAGCTTGACTTTTATAGATCTCTACAATGTCTTTTTTTTCTAACTTTCTAGTCTTTTAAAAATATTGTATTCTTCTCTTCATCCTCTGTGATCCAGTGGCATTAATCTTTTTAACTATTCACAGAATATAACTGGACTCATTGCTGCTTCACTAACTGTCTCCCATGCTTGGGATGCTTTCCTTCTTTGCCTCTGACTGGTGACTTAAATAGCTTCCTTCAAGACTGAGCTCAAATCTTACATTCTGCAAGAAGCCTTTCCTGATATCCACACCATACCCTAAGAAGCTGTAGCATTTGCAATGGCTCTATCCTGGTAACACCATGTTGGCATCTTACAACCTGGTCAGATACTGAAGATTCCAATGTCATCCACCACATCTTGGGTCATCACCAGTCATTCTAACTTTTGTCTTTCCATTGGATTTGGATGACTCTGGAAGAGACAATGAGATTGATGACCTTGTATAACTCTGCCTCACTTAAATCGAATTCATGTGCAAGTAAAGATATTACCTCATGATGGCATTGGTCCTCTTCAAAAATGAAGGATGGACAACAACCATCTCTACCCCCAAATATTTTCCCTCTGAGGTTACTTCCCATTTATTCCCTCCTTTCATTCATATATATATATATTCATACATATGAATATATATAAAACTTGTATGTGCATAGTCATTTGCATGTTTTCTCTTCCATTAAAATATGATTTCCTTGATGGTATCAACTCTATTTTATACTCCCTTTAGATCTCCAACATTTAGCGTAGGGGTAGCACATAGTAAACACTTAATAAATGCTTTTTGACTAAATAGGAATATCTTGCACATAATGGGTGTTTGAAAAAGTCTTACTGAATTGGATAATATTAATAACTGAAATTTATGCAGTATTTTAAGTACATTATCTCCTTTGGCACTTACAATAGCCCTCTGAGGAGGGTAGTACATATATTATTTCTCTCATTTTAAGGATGCAGAAATGAAAACTTAATGAGTCAGAGAAGTCAGTAAGGGTCAGAGGAAGGATCTGAACCTAGATTCCCCAAACTCCTTGAACAGCATACATTCACTACCACAAATTATTTTCTGCCTACAAACCCCTAATCTGATTACTTAGGCCTGAGATTGATCTGCTCAACCATAATGAGTCCTTTTTTGGCTGTAAAAATGATAACTTCCTTTGAATGACATTTTCTGTCTGAATAGCACATCTATGAAAATGGTGGGGAACCAGGCAAATAAAAAATGACTGCTGACTTAATTAATTTTATAACCTGTACAGGGCGTGTGGGCTCATTTGAAGATTGTATGGGATGGGGGTACTTCTGTGAGTACAATAGATACTTTGGATTTATAGATTTAGAACTGGAAAAGGCCATATCATTTTAGTGATGAGGAAGTAGCCCTGATATGGTTAAATGACTTTCCCAAGGTCATAGGTAGGGAGTGAGTGGATGGCTGCATTGGGATTGAGATAGAGATACTCTAATTCCAAATCTATCACATTTTCATTATGCCATGCTATTTCCCTTATTCTTTCTAGTTATAGAAATAATAAAACTAGAAATAATAAAACTGAAACTCATAGGAATTCAGTGACTTACCCATGATTATACAGATAATCAGTTTCAGAAGCAAGATTTGAATTTCCTGACTTCGAGTCCAATCCTATTTCTACTATGCCATGAAGTTTCTCTATGTAACCACATAGAATTTAAAAATAATTTATATCTATATTTGGAATGTAGACACACACATACATAAACAATATCACTAATAGTTCACATTTATGCTATGCGCTAAGGCTGACAGAGTGCTTTTATCTTAACAACTTTGCAAGGTAGGTTTTAGAAGAATTATTATCTTTATTTTACAGATGAGGAAACTGAGACTCAGCAAGATGAAATTACTTGCCCAGGATCATGGAACTAGTAAGAATAAATACTTGGGTTGGAACCTAGGTCCTCCTGATTCTTGGTTATTCCTGAGAGGCATTGTGGTTTGGTAGAAAGTGAGTTATTTGGTTTAGTTCAAAAAGATGAGTTCAGATCTTGCTTCTGTCTCTTAATATCTGTGTGAATGTGGGAAAATAATTGAACATCTTTGAGCCTCAGTTTCCTTATCTGTAAAATGGAACCAGGCTAGATTGTTTCTAAAGTTCCTTTCAGCTCTAAACCTATAGCCCTTTATGACTAAGAATAAGTTCTCTTTTCATTATTATAGAAAACTATGATGGGTCTATAATTCTGGGAAATCTGATACCTCATTGAAACCTAAGATAATAGATTCACGAAAGGAACTTAAAAGAATATAGGCTTACAGGTAGGTAAGTGATGAAGGTGGAATTGGAACCTGGGGTCTTCTTAACTCCAAATTTAGCATTCTTTCCACTTAACCTCACTGCCTTATACTGAAGGCTTTCAATGCAGCATGCCAAAAATAAGCATAAAATCCAAATTTCTCTTCTGAAGCTTTTGAAGAAATCTCATCAGAGTCATGGAGCATGTTGTTAGAGTAATATCCACTACAGTACCTTTTTGTTTCTTCCCCTTCTTGACATTTCATCCAGCCAATTATGAAGTGAATTGCTAGGTGCTCTTAAAGTGGCATATTTTCCTTCTTTTGAAGAGGTTCATAAAAGTGTCAGAAGCCATTATGAGAAATTTGGCTTTTATGTTTAATTGACACACAACTTCTCTTTTAGTCCCTGTCTAGGTGTGCCTAAAGGACTGGGAAATTCCAGGTTAATTACCCATAGTCTTCAGAGACCTGGAGGACAATCAGTACAAGACACCAGCAGGGTTATCTTCCTGTCAGATTTGTATCACTCTGCACAGTTTTCAGATGCTTTCACACACATTATCATATTCAAGCCTGAAAAATGCCCTGGAAGGAATCATTAGTAAGCCCCTTTTACAGATGAGGAAACTGAAATTGTGGGAAGTTAAATGACTTGTGCAAAGGCATTTTAATTGCCCAGACCCATATAAGGGCAGGAACAGGGCTAAAATCCAGATTTCCTGATGTCAGTGTTTTTTCTTCTACATCCCAATTGACAGTATGACTTAAAGCAACTATGAATGGAGTATTTGGAAATTAAAGCTGTAGACCTGGCTCTGGTCCAGCTCTTTGAACCAGTCTCTGAACCTGTTGCTATGGGTCAGTGGGATGCAGGACTTTTTGGACTGAGATTCAGGTATCTAGAATTCGAATCTTGGTTCTAAGAAATACTCATTGTGAGATCCAAGGACATGCTGGTAAAAGTTTAACTGGATCTCCACGGGTAAAAATAGGGGCATGAGAGTGCCACTTTTAGGTTTAATTTGCATGATTAACCCTTTAAGTCTAAATAATTATGAAAATTAGTCCCGAGTTGTAAAGTTTACCAGTTGCTGAGGCATAAATTGTCACATTGAAAATTATCAACTAAGAGGTGGTTGGAGCTGGCACCAGCACATCGCTGTGTCCTCCTTCACCTCTGCCTCTCAAAGTCCTCCTCATCTGTAAATTGGGTATGATAAAATCTGCACAGTCTACTTTAAGAAGGTTATTGTAAGGCTCAAAGGAGGTCATGTATATTAAGTATTTTATAAACCTTAAATTGCTATAAATGTTAACTATTCTTTTTCCATTCTAAGAAAGAGGCAATGCCTTCAGGTCCTGATTCACTTAACCCAAGTGATGATGATAAAGATGCTGTTGCTGCTCCTACTCATTTTGTTTTTGTTTAGTCAGGGTCTAGGGCTGTGGGGGTAAAGGTCTGGATCAATGATTTTATCATTGTGGGAAATTCCCATGTGGAAACTTTCTCTACCAATGCAATTCAAAAGCTCCTCTAACCTTCTTTTAAAGAGACTTGCTTGGGAATAGGGAGGAAGTTAAATATTTTACCATGGATTGCACTGATGAGAAGTATCAGAAATAGAACTTGAACCCAGGTCTTCCTGACTCTCAGACTGGCTCTTTACTTACTGGTCAAGGGTACTGGGACTGCTTATGAAACTTTTCCAAATATTCAGATAAAAAAAAAAAACAGCTCTAATCTTCTTCCCCTTTTCCTAGCTGAAAGGAACAACATTGAAGGATTATAGTAGGTGAGAGCCCATCAGGATGGAGAAGACTGGGAAATTTTGAGCTAGGTAAAACTTTTCCCGAGTCTTCCCACTCTACGAATGCTGAGCTCAAACAGATTAAAGATTTAAAAAGAAATCTTTTGCAAAGAAATTTCCGAGTAGCCAAAAATATCCATTCAACAGTTGCTGAAATAAAATGATAGGGTTTTTCTTCTTTTTCTTTGTTGAGCAATATTTGATTTGTAGAAATTCACCAGGAGTGAAATATAGTCCCTTGAAGTGAAAGACCTTTGTCAGTAATTTACACCAAGTTGAGGGTTATGGAAGATCACTTAATCTCTCTGTGCTTTAATTTTATTTTTTGAAAAGTGGCTCTAATAGTAAGTTTATTACCTCTCTCACAGGGTTATTGTGAGTTTCATATGAGAGAAGGTATACGAAAGTTATCTGTAACCATAAAGTTAAGCTATTGACCAGTGAGGTACTATTAGCAACTAAATAAGGCAACCTTAGGGGACAAAATCACAGAGGAAAAGTACCTTGCTTTGGAGCCATGGGACCCAAGTTCAAATTCTGCCCTTGACATTTAAACAATCCCTGACCGTGGGTAAGACATTTAAACTACTCAGACCTCAGTTTCTTCTTTGGCAAAATAGAGCAACTGGATTAGAAGGCTTCCAAAGTCGTTTCTGGATTTTTATCTGTGATCTTCGTTAGAGGTTTTTCTTTTGTTGTTTTTACCAATTATTTAAGACCATGTCACAGAGAACTACTTCCCTTGAGAGGTATTAAGCTTTCCAACTTTGTGGGATTTTGTACACTTCTTTCAGAGTTGTTTTAGGTTCTGAGAGTTATTTTTTTTTATTGTTTGCATCTAGAGAAATTATTCCAAAGGATAACTTTTAATGTAGACTTAAAGTCAACATATCAAAAAGAAGTTTTCTAGGCCTTGTACTAAGTGCTAGGAATTAAAGAAAGGCAAGAAATTGTTCCTGCCCTCCAGGAGCTGACATTCCAATGGGGAGGAGAACTTTTAAATTATTAGGTACATTGTTATTGTTTGATTAATCACTCAGAATTACAGGCCCAAGTTGTGGTTGTTTTAGGGATAGAATAACATTAGGAGATAAAAGGCTTAATGCCAAGCTTAGTCTACCCAAGCCAAAGCCAGGGGGGATAAATGTCCAGTGAATCTAGGCTACATAAATTGACAAACTGTATTCAATTTCATATTTGAACATGTAACTTTGAGTTAGATGATTCAGCCCAGCCTGTCTATCTCAATTCCTACTTTTACTTCCCTACAAAACATCCAGGTTTGAAGAGCACCATGTAGTTATTGGACTTAGTTCTTTCTTGTGGTACCTTGTCTTTTCTAGTGTGACATCTGTACACTGAAAGAAAGAGATGTCTAATGGTAGAAATGAATATTCTGGCCTGCAAATAATTTTTTAAACTTAGATGGCTGATTTATTTCTCACCATGACAGTATCATATATTACTTTTAAGAGATTCATATGTGGTGCAGAATACTGTTAAGCTGACACAGGAAGGCTGAATTCATGAGGTAATTGACATCCACCAGCTCTTTATGGTGACTTGGACTTGGCCACCCCCTTTGATAGTGTCGTGACACCATACAGTACCTTCTGTACAGTAAATATCAGCCTGGTGGCCTGAGAATCCAGCTGTTGGATGAAGTTTATATTGATGAAATGTTGGTCTCCTCCCCAAGGGCTTCCAGAGTAAGTCAGTATAAAGAAGTCCGGAAAAAATGAAGGATAGATTTGTTCCTAGCAGGCAGGAAGGAAGTTGTCAGGCGGAAAGAGGATATGGGACTGTTTGCATGCGAGGGTCACTATTTGCTTGCTAGATATTTCCGCTGTGTCCACACGACAAGAAAACCCTCCATTTCCTGTTCTGGACAAATAGCAGGAAAGGGTGTGAGGGTTATTGAATGACATTATCATGTTATAGCCTCATGGGTGAGGAAAGTCTGCTTATCAAAACTGATAGCAGAAACTTGCCTGTTTGGAGAAGAGACCCAAGTTGCTGGACACTCTTAGGGTGTTTTCCTTTTGGGTGCCTTGGTTCAATTTGCTTTTACAGTCCCTGTATTTTTCCACTTAGAAAAAAGGGATTGTTGGCCACTGGAAAGTTACCATCAGATTCTTTATGTGTCATCTCACCTCCTCCCATGCTTTAAAATCCCTTTGAGAAGGGACCAAGACATTTTCAGCCTGATTGGGAAAGTGGAAAATTTCCAGAATTAAGACTTGCATCACCCTGATTTTGACTCATATTCAACAATACTTGCACACATCTCACCCTTAGTTTCACTCTGGTACATGTCAGGTAATGATCATTTGCATAGCACAAAGCCCATTCCAGAGGCTCCTGGTTCTAAGATTAAAGCATGGTTGATTATGGGTAAGTATACATTGGTTCAATGGACAATCTGCTTTACTCCATGAAAGATTCAAGGTGTGAATGTAGTTCCTTGACACTTAACTATTTCACTTTAGTCAATAGAAAGATTACACACACAATTCTGCCTGCCAGCCCCATTTAGACAGCAACTGGTGACATCATGGGACACTTATTAATTTGTTTTTAGCAATTAATTAGTTTTACTGCCACAGCAATTACTATAATCTAGACCCAAGTAATTTGGTAAGCCATAAGTAATTGTGGGGGCTTTCTCATTAGCAAACTGCTATTCCTAATAAGTGGTTTAAAATGTGTATTCTGGAAACTTCTAAAAATTGAATAAATCTCAAAGGAAAGAAAATCAGTACTATAATTGAAAGAGGTGAAGATCCAAATTTATGGAAGGCTCTTTGTTAGTAGACATAATCCTTTTTTACTTGAAAAAACACCCCTAATTTCCTGGTATCCAACCAGAATCGTTTAAATCTGATAAAAAGGAAGGGATTGGCCCCTATTCCCAAGTAGATGTCCTGTTTAAAAGATAAATAATAGGAGCAATTAATCTTCTGAGAAACACATCAAAGTGAATAGAATTAAATCTTTAAAGCATATACTAAAGTGACTAAGAGAAAAAAATTACAGAATATTAAAACTTGAATGGAAGAAAAGACTTTCAAAAATATTCTTCAGAAGAGACACATCAAGCTCTTTAATGACACCCTGGGGACAAGGGTTGTGGTTTATCTTTAAGTCTGAAAATCATTTATTCTCCTATGATAATTTAAAGGCACCCTTACCTCATGAAGCTTTGCAGAGTAAAGTCTTCCACCTGGTCCATCAGGGCTTGAAATAAATTTACATTTAAGTGTGTACAACTCCTTTGATTACAACATACCCAGATAAATCAGGAGCATGAATGAGTATTTCATAATGTAAAATTATCCTTATCATTTCCCAGTCTCCATTATTGCAGGGTCTCCTAAAGACATAATGAAAACAGTGCTACATTAAAAAAAAAGTCTCAATCAGACATGATCAAATAATCCCAGCAATAGGGCTGAGTTACTTGGCTGCATTCAACTTAATCTATCATAGCAACTGCAAGCCAGAGGAATGATGAAGGAAAAACTGTACTTAGAGCTGAGCCAAAATATATTATTCTCTTCTCTTTAGAGAGGAGACTTAGTCAGGGAATGGATTAGTGAGAAGACTCAGATGGTTTCTCAATTGCAACTATAACAATACTTAACTTTTGGCAAAAAAAAAATTCCTTAAATACTTCCTATATATTGGATTTTGGGTTAAACACTGGGGGTACAAATACAAGCAGAAATTAGTCATTGTCTTTAAGGAGATTATATTTTAATGGGGAAAGAGAACTCTGTGGCCAGTTTCCTTCCTTTCTTAATGTTACTTTAAACACTCCTTGCTAACATGTTGAGTGTATTTTGCTTATATCTCTTCCTGTGAATCTACTCCTCTAGTACTCTTCTCCTATAAGGCCCAAAGGAAATTCTGAGATGATGAGGCAAATAGGATAGTTGAGGAAAGGGCTCATGGATGTATCAAGATCACTTAGTGAGTCTTCAGCTACTGTTTCTAGAAGTTGTTGTAGCCCTTTTAAGAAAAACAACTCTCTACTCTAAGGTTCTTAATGGCTACTTTGATGCTTCATCTTGGCATACCAGTTGACTTTGGGTTCCTAAAGAATGAGCCAGAGAAGCACAAACTCTAGCAATTCTTGCCAACCTGGAAAGGTTTTGAGTACAGGCCTCCTGACAGGTTGTGTGTCTGTCATCTGAGAACTGGACTTGCTAAATTTGAAGACGCTCATTGCCAGGAGTTTAGCCACAATGTGATAAAGATTTTTGGGCACAGAAAATCAGGAAGACTTTCTACTAAAGAATTAGAAGGTGTACCATGTGTATTACTAATGAAATCACATAACTTTTAAATACCAATTTTGTGGTGGTGGTGATTGTTTTTTAATATGTTTGATCTGATCAAATAGTCAATTAAAAGCATTTATTAGGCACCTAGTATATACCAGGCAAAATACTAATTGTGGCAGATACAAAGAAGGGGGGAAATAACCCTTGTCTTCAAGTTTACCTTCTTTATGAAGGACACTATATCTCATATCTATAAAAAGAAGATACATTCAGAGTATATGAAAGGTAACCTTAAAGGGTAAGGCACTAACATCTGGGTATCTGGAAAAGATTTCCTATCGGAGATTTTATTCTTGAAGGGAGCTAGGGTTAAGATTCTAGGTTTCTAGATTCTCCATACATAAACATAATTAACCAGCAATGTAGCATTTATTAAGCACCTACTATATGTCAGGCTCTATGCTAAGTGCTAGAGACAAAGATGAATGAAAACCAGCTCACAGTCTAATAAGAGAATCATCTTCTTTGACCATGCCATTCTTCTCATAGTTCACCAGTGGCTTCTTTTCCCCATCCCAATCAGATAGATGAACATTTTAGCATGTGGCTTTTCACAGATCCTTGGAAAGCCAAATCTTTTCTCTAGCTGGATCCTCAATATTATTTCCTCTTGAAATCACAGTTGTTTACTGTGAGAAGTGGCTAAGATTGAATTTGAGATTTGGAAGTCGTTAACAAACATTTGTTAAGAATTGCTATGTGCCAGGCACTGTGTTACGTGCTGAGAATTCAAATATAAGCAAAAATAAAAGTCTCTGCTCTCAGTGATTTTATATTCTACTAGGGGAAAGGACTCCAGTGATCATACAATATGAATAATACCATATCCAATAGTTGATCATGCAAACTTCCTTGAAAACCTCCAAGGAAGAAGGAAATCACTACTTCTTTTTTTAGAAATTATCAAGCATTTATACTTTCTTTCTTCTACTTCCTTCAGTAGGGGGAGTGGAGAAAAAAAATTCTAACAAATAAGTACAAAGCAGCAAAATAAATCACCATATAGTCCATACTAAAAAAATGTGTCAAATTCTGTGTATTGATCACTTTTCCTTCATGGATGGGAAAAATCTTTTTATCATTGGTTCACCTGAAGAGTTAATCATTGCATTGATCAGAGTTCCTGATTCTTTCAGAATTGTTGCATTATTGTTGCAATGGTATAAATTATTCTCCATGTTCTGCTTATTTCACTCTGCATCAATCACACAAGTCTTTCTATGTTTCTCTAATCATCTTCTTGATTTCTTTTAAAATAATAGCATTCCATTATATTCATAAACCATAATTCCATAATTTGTTCAGTCACTTCCCAATTGGGCACTCTTTTAGTTCCTAGTTCTTTGTCACTATACAAAAAACTGCTAAAATATTTTGATACATATAAGAAATGTTTTTCTTTCATCTCTTTGAGGCATAGGCCTAAGTAGTGTTTTTTCTGTTTCAAACAAATGCATAATTTAGTACCTTTTTGGATATTGTTTCAGGTTGCATTCTAGAGTGGTTGTACTGATTCAGAGCTCTACCAACAGGACATCAAAGTGTCTATTTTTTTGCAGCCCCTCTGACATTTGTCATTTTTCTCTTTTGTTCACTTTGCTAATCTGATGAGAACCCACCATATCTTCAAGCATCACATTTCACTTTGGTATAACTCTACTTGTAAGGAAATTCTTCCTGAAATCTAATGCCAATGCAACTTCTACCTATTGTTCCTGATTCTGCCTGGTGGGGTCCAAAAAAGTAAGTTTCCTACTTTTTCCAAATAATGTCCCTTTGAGTATTTGAAGACAGTTATCATGCTCCTTCTAAGTCTTCTTTTATTTAGGCTAGACATTTCCACTTCCTTCAAATATGCCTCATGACATAAATTCATGGCCAAAGGTACTTAGATGATCTTGCTTTCTTCAAAGGAAGTAAGAAAAGATGATGCTGACAATTCTATTGCCCTTCTCTGCATACTCTCCAGCTTATCACTGTCCTTAAACTGCTGCTCCAAAAATGGAAAACAAAGCTTCAAGAGATACCTGCAAGGGCAGAGTAAAATGGAACTTTTCTATTTTTTGCCTCCTGATTCTCAGGAGAAAGAAAGCTTTAAGTGCTTCCTCCTTTATTAACCCATCAGTACAGGTACTTGATTGCTTTTACTCTTTCCCTGGGTAGTTTAATAAGAGAGGACCTTAATGGTCAGTAGTTACATTGACAATAAGTCTTTTTCTTATATGTTCAAAACCTTTATTCATAAGAAGTTAGAATATCCATACATATCCATATATGCATATGAATATATATGTATATATAATATATCCAATAGACATTTTCCTAAGCAATTTTTCTCTTTTTTAACTTTAATGTCTTCCCATATTGCATTCATCTGCATAACAGTAAACACATGCCCTGACAGAAAGTTGCAGGCAGGGATATTTATTTATAACAGATGGCACAAAGCAAGAACATGATGAATTGGTGTGTGGCTCCTGAACTAGCAGGCCCATAAATAAAGTATCCTCAAAGCTACTTTGGGGATCTTGCTTTCTCAGAAGGAAGAAAGGAAAGATGATGCTCACAATTCCATTGCCTCCTATGATATAATCCTAAACATGTGCTTTTTAGACACATGTAACTATACTTTTACGATTCAGAGTTTATCCAAGTCAGAAAAAATCTGCTCCTAGGTTGTACTTCAGACTCACTATACTTTCATAGCAATTGTATTTCCCTTCCTTAGTTCTTCTTCTATGTATCGATCTAATGACTCAATGCATTTTTTAAAAAAAGCATATCATTGCAAACTAATGGCCTAACAAGACACAGACCAAGAGCATTTATATGACCTCTTACTTAAGACCTTGAATATTGCTAAGTAGAATAATAGGATTATTTCCAAAAGGGAATAAAGTTAGTAAAGAGATGAAGGTGACCCTCTACACTGGAAATGATTGTGTTGCCTTTTTTAACATCTGAGATCCACTGGGAAAAGCAAATTTTCAGACAGACTCTTGTGGATCATTACAAATATGAATAATTTACTTAGAGGATTCAGACACTAAGCAGGAAAATTCTGAGGATCAAGCTTAGGGTTTAAATAAAACCTGTCATTCTTTTCTGAGATGTCCCGAAGTTGAGACTAAACAGTGCTATCGGTGCTGGCATGCACGCACGCGCGCGCGCGCACAGACACACACACACACACAGAGAGAAAAGTCAAGTATCTTTCTTTCTTGGGTCTTGATAAAGCCATTTTTTTTTCAATAGATGGAATATTATTCTGACCTCGGAGTCTTCCATGTCTGACCAAGCTTTAAGTTCTACATATTACCTCCTTCATGGCTGTTGGAACAAATTGTTCTAATCCACTCATTTCACTGGGTTAATTCTTCATGTGCTTGGGGGAGACATCCTTCAAACTCACCAACAGGTTTGTGACCTGTTAATTACCTTCAGCTTGGTTTAGCTCTTTTCTGAGATAGTTTTATTTGGGCATGGTCACTGTGCATGTTATAGCTTCTTGGAGTTATAGGTAAGAATTAGGTGAAAGGTAGACACCAAAAGTGGATGAGCAGTCCTGAAAAAGACTTCAGAATCTCTCACACCAGAGGTGCCAAACTTCCCTGGATAGCTCATATACCTTAAGTCTCTTTGATAGGCTGTGATAGGCAATGGGGATACAAATAATTATAGCAATCTTTGCCCTCATTCTGTAAAATGAGACATGTATACATTTAAATGTATGTAAAACATTTATAAAACAAATGTAATTTTTTGAGGGGGTGAAAAGGCTAGGATTATCAATTGACATTAGGAGAAATTTAGTATAGGAGGTAATTTTTGGGTTGAGCTTTGAAGGAACCTAATAATTCTAATAGGTGGAGGTAAAGAAGAAGTGTGTATTCAGGCATGGGGAATAGGCTGTACAATGGTATGGAGACAGGAGATGTAATTTGAGAGGAACTATAAAAAGGCAAGTAGCATTAATGAAGAAGAATCATATTTCCATAAGTCTGGGAAGGTGAGCTTTAAATGATAATCACAGGAGTTTTTATTTGATCCGAGAGGTAATAGGGAGTCACTGTATTCTCTCAAATATGGGAATAACATAGTCATTTTAGGAAAATCACATTGGCAACTGTATGGAGGATAGATTGAACTAGGCAGAGACTTGAAATGAGGAGACCCATTAGGATGCTATTACAATAGAAGAGTTGAAAAAAACAAATAATGAATAGATATGTTAGAGGTCATTGTAAAGAATGAAAATATCAGTTTCATGTCTTTGATCCCCAACTAGATAGTAAAACCCTTGAGGGTAGGGAATATACATTTAAAGTTCAAATTTGAACCTTCCACTGTACCTAGGACAGTATTTAGCTTATAGTAACTTATTCTTACAGATTTTTTTGGTGTTTGCTTACTCAGTGTTGAGACCTATTCTGAAACCCCTGGGATGGACTGGTGCTCCAAATAATCAGACATTTGGGTACCTAGAGTTGGGGTAAAAGGAGGCATTAGCAGTGTGTCAGCTTTTGAATTCAATTTAGTATCCTGACCCCAAGGAGTTATACCAATTTATAACCAACACATTCAAAGCTTTTGAAAACTTTTTAAGAACACCTAATACTACTGAATATTTGACTGATACCCTGGGAATTTCCAAAAATAGAAATATGAATTATGGTTAATAAAAATAATAATAATGAGGGTTGCACAAAGTTAGTGAAATACTAGTATTATGGAACTCTTTTAAAGAGGTATAGTTTAATTTAAAAAACAATTAGAATTACATGACATATTGTCTGGTACAGTGTCTTAGAGCAATTGTTTTAATAGATAGATGAGAATTTGAAATATAATTTGGAAGAATGATTAAAGGGTTCTTTTTGGAATCAGGAAGATCTGAATTCAAGTCTTATGACTGAATTGCATACCACCCCAGACAAATCACTCATCCTTTCAGTTCCTCAAGAAACTCTAAGGGTGCAAGCTATAGATTAATCATTGACCTATATCTGTGGAGACAATTTCCACACGTAGACTTCCTTGTGTTGATGAAATCAGTAGAGTTTGGTACTTATTTCCTTTGTTTCTTTCTTTCCAAATGTCTTCAGTATACTTGTTAGTAGGAAAACTAATGTTTCATTGCAACTGAGAGTGCAAGAAAATAGTTTCTTCTTTTAAATTCTAACATGTTTTAATAATACTCCTCCTTCCACCATATTATCTATACTTCTTTTAATAATACTTCACTTCATAAAGTTTAAAGGCTAATGAATACAACATTTAATCATTACAAAAGTAGAATTATCAAAATACAAATAAATAATATTTAATTGTGTATGGAATACTCACTGGTGATTTGAAAACAAGCAGGCTGTCTACCTGTTAAATTCTAATTGACAGATTAAGCCCAAAGGGATAGGAACAGGATGAATAAAGAAGGTTGAAAAAAATGATGTCTTTTGTGATTGGAGAAAGGAAGACCTGTTGGATGGGATTTAATAAAGATCTTCAAATATAAAAAAAAAATTGACATTGAAGAGGACAATGAACAGCAGCTAGGTGGCTCAGTGGATAGAGAGCCAGGCCTAGAGACAGGAAGTCCCAGATTTAATCTGGCCTTTGATACATCCTAGCTGTGTGACTATTTGGCCAGTCACTTTCCCCCCAGTGCCTAGCCTTTATCACTCTTCTTCCTTAAACCGCAATATATAATATTGATTCTAAGAGGGAAGGTAGGTATTAAAAAAAAAAGAACAGAGCAACAGAAATGTTTAAATGTAGGAGAGATCAGGTTAGATGCTTGGAAGAACTTTCTGACCATAAGGATTGGGAAATGGGACCGCCATATCCCTCAGCATCACATTTTACTTCAGATTGCTTTTGAACTCTGTTTTTTCCTTTTCATAATGCCTAGGTCCTCATCCTGGTTTTGTCACTTACCACCTGTATGACTTTAGACATATCACTTTTTTCTCTGTGCCTGAATTTCCACATCTAAAAAAGGAGGAGGTTGGATGCGATAACTGATTCTAAAATGGAATGCTATGGCTGAGTTATGCTAGGTGGGTCATAGAATTTTGCAAATAATGTTATTATAGATTAAAGAAAATTTCTTAATAATTTTATGTATTATTAATTTCACATAGCCCAGCATACCATTTATATGGTAAAATAGTATTTGAAAAAAAATCCAAACTTGTCTATTACATATATGTACAAACCTAAAAACAGGTCAGATTTCCTTGAACTTTCAAAGATCTCTACTAAAACAAGTGCTCTTATTGGAGAGAAATTTAACATACATACATTAATCTCCTAACTCATGTATTGCCAACTTAGAAGTTCTATGTGCCATGATTCCTTATGGCAAAGAATACTATACCATGAGCAAAAACAGTTTGAGAACTGCTAGAATAAACAATTTCCAAGGTACCTGCCAACTCTAAATTCAGGGATTCTCTGAGCCTAATGTAAGCCTGTATCATCTCATGTTTGAACTTCTACACCATTCCTCTAACAGGACTTCTTGCCTCTTGTTGTTTTTCATTTGTTCCAGTTGTGTCCAACTCTTTGTGACTCTACTTGAGGTTTTCTTGGCAAAGATATTGGAGTGGTTTGCCATTTTCTTCTCAAGCTCATTTTATAGTGGAGAAAACTGACACAAACAGAATTAAGTGACTTTCCCTGGGTCATTCATCTAGTATCTGTTATTAGCCAGAATGTTCAATTAATCAGAACCTCCCCAATCTCTGAATGTTCCATTTAATAAAGATTTTATTGTATATTCATTTCCATTTACTAGTCATAGAAGCATAGGATCCTAGACTGAGAGTTGGAAGGGACTTGGGAAGCCATTTAGTCCAATTACTTCATTTTATAGATTAAGAAATGATGGCCTAGAGAATGAAGTGAATTTCCTAAAGGTCATGCTATTAAGTAGCAAGTCCTGGATTTGAACCGAAGTCCTCTGAAGCTATATCCAGAATTCTTTCCATTGTATTACGTTTCTTTGTACAGTTAAGTTAAATCTGGTGTATATGTGTAAGTGTCTGTAATTTGATGATAAACTTCTTGAGGGAGGGATGGTGGTTTAATCCTCCTTTCTCCAAATGTCTCATGGCACCTCGCTCTCTGAGAAGCAGAGACTTAATCAATGTTAACCAAATTAGATCTCAAACCTGATTATTCCAGTCTCAAAAATGAATAAGATGTTGAACACATTTTTCTTTTTCCTTTCTTCACTTTCTCTTAAGGCAGCAGTTTAAAGTTGGGCTAAGTTAGAGAGATTGACCTGAAATAGTTCATTGGGTTTGTGGTGTCCCGGAGAATACATTTATGATAAAAGCATCCCTGTGCCTTTACATTCATTCCTTTTTCCTTTCAACCCTCACTCTATTCCCTCCCCAAAGACACAGAGTCAGCATTTCTAATCTATTAGCATAGCTTTGATTCTCCCTGGATGAGAAAACAAGGTAGGGAGTTGATTAGATATTCAGCTTTAACCAGCTGGCATAAAGAACAAGATTTATCACCCAAGGCTTTAGGGCCTCAGTTTCCTCATCTTTAAATGTCGGAGTCAGACTAGAAGAAACCTCCCTATGCCCCTTCCAGCTCTAATGTTCTATGCTTTATTGCATTGTCATATATTCCTGCCTTATCCTCTCAGCCTATATTTTTCTCCCATTAGGAGTAAACAAAAGATTGTTATCTTGTAAATAGTCATTGCAGCATATTTTAGTATCTGAGAACCACAGATTTAAAACTATAAAAATCCTTGTAGATTATCTAATTCAACCTCCTCATTTTACACATTAGGAAACTGAGGCTCAGAGAATTTTTTTCTTCTTCATTTGACTAAGGATATATAAGTAGTGAGTAGAGCTAGGGTTCAAATGCAGATTTTATGACTTTGTATCTTCTAATGGCAAAAGCACTGGATATGGAGTCAGATAAGCTGGATTATAATTTTCTGATTCACTAGCTATATCATCTTTGTTAAAGACTTATACCTTTCTCAATTTAAATTTTCTTGATGATAAAATGGAGATAATGGCATTTCTATTTCTTAAGAATGTTGTGACCTACTAAAGTTCTTTTGTTGATTTCTTATCATAGTGTGGAAGTTATTTGGGTTTCCCTAAGGCAAATGCCCATTTGATGGAAACTGGCAAGTTCAATTAAACTGGAAAGATTTCAATTTTGGGCCTGGTGATGGATGTCTATTGTCCAGATAGAGATGTGGAAGGAGAAGAATAGTTGCCATACATAGACTCTTAAGGAGAAAAAAGACCACCACCAGAGACATGAAGAGGAGGAAGGATTGGCTTATTAGGAGTTATACCATTGAGAAATAACACAGATCTATTTCTTTCCTAGTTTACTGATCTATTTGAAATGTGTAAGTCTGTAGATAAAAGGAAACCCATCAGATTTGAGGATTACTTGTCCACCTATTCATCTTGACTATTTTTCCCACAGTAAAGGAGAAGATACCTAAGGTATTGTTATAAGTTATGAGGACTCTATAGGTCTCTAGGGAATCAGTGGCCCATCAGAAGGGAGCTGTCACTTACTTGACTACCTCAGATCCCTAAATTCTTCCTTTTTTAGAGAGTCACACATTAATTAGCAAGTAAATTTATAGGTCTATGCGAGTCCTTGGGTAAAATGGAGGGCCATTGGAAAGTGAAAGATAATTATCCTTAGGTTTTTATGAACTCAGTTAGGTGTCCTGCGCTTTTTTAAGTTGACTTAAATAAAGCCTGTCCAATATTCAATGCTTTATTAGCCCAAGGATTTGTATAGGAGCTGAGGGTCCTTTTAGAAATGAGTCAAATTAAGATGCTCTCAGTAGAAACTGTAAGTGGGAACAAAAAGCCAGAGAATTGTCAGAAGCCTAGAAGATAAACCTGGACTTGTGATCCCAGGGCTTTGGTAATGGACCATACACTACTTATAGAAATAGATTTCATGGCTTAAAAAGCTAATAACAGCCCAAAACTCTTTCATAGTGTAGTTGACATTCTTCTAATCTATAGCAGGTTAAGTAATAAGGATTTCTAATTTAATTTAACATGCTCAGCTATTCTTGACCTATTTTCCATGAGACTCTTTAGTTTGCTCAATAGGATGGTGGCCTCTATGCTTTAACTTTGTTCTATTTTCATGGAGTCCCTGGGGCATGATTAATTAGATAATTTATCTCCCTTCTTTGTAACCTTCAAATTGAAACATAGTCACAACTAACATGTTTGACACACTTTTATAAAAAATGACTTATGTGTCACAACATGGTGAAAAAAACTACAAAAGAAAAAAAAAGAAACAAATAAACTAGTCAGAAGGCCCTGGGTTTGAATTCTCCCTCTGACACTATTGTGTCTTTAGAAAGTCATTTAACCTCTACAGTCCTCCCTTTCTTCATTTGTAAAAGGAGAGAATTGAATTAGATAGCCTCTGAGGCTTTTTTACCTTTTGAACTCAAATTTGGCCTCAGATACTTACTAACTGTAGCCTGAGTAAGTCCTTTAACTCTGTTTGCCTCAGTTTTCTCATCTGTAAAATGAGCTAGATAAGGAAGTGGCAAATCACTGTACCAAGAAAATCACTTTTGCCAAGAAAAGCCTATATGGGATCACAAAGAGTTGGACATGATTTAAAGGACCAAATAATAAATCAACATGTTGCCCAGTGTACTGCATTGGTATATTAGTGTGCCATGTAAAGGTTATCAACTGGACATTCTTGAAGTAATAATGTAGTGGTAGGTATCCTATTGTGTCAGAATTATTTGGACATTTATATTGTGAATTTAATAAAGAAGAGGCACCATCACCTCCCCCTCTCCCCCCCTTTTGGGGCTTTGCAGATGATTTTTTTTTCTTCTCCTTCCATTAACCCTCTTATCCACTTGGCCAAATCACTGTCTTCTCCAAAAAAGTTTTTGTCTGGTTTTTAATAAAAGGGTTTTAATAAACCCTTAAGATCTCATAGAATACTTGTGCAATAACTATTTAAGGCATTCAACATTAACTGTTTTATATTATAGAACTCTGTTTTGTCCTTTTTACTAGAATATAAACTACTGGGTGACTGTATCATATCTGCTCTTTGCTCTCTTCATAAAGGTCTATTCCAATACTGTGCTCTACAGAGAACAGGCATTTTAATGAATGCTTGTTGATTAACTGGTTGGCCTGGGGACCATAGATCATTGAAGTCTGGGCCAAGAGGGTCTTAGAGATGACTTATTCTAACTTCATCATTTTTATTGGTGTATAAATCAAGGCTTCAAGAAGTTAAAAGAGTTGCTCAAGAATATACAAATATTAGCAGGGCTAGGATTTGAACTCAGGGGCTTTTGTTTACTCTGTTTGATTCTTGAAAACCTATGCAATCTGACATTTCATGGACTATGAGTTATCTCAGCTTATTTAAAGTTCTGTGTAGTTTTAAGGATAGAAATAGAAGTAAAACATAGTGTGTACCAGTTTAACATTGGATCAGCTAATGCTTGATCTTCTTTTGTATTCCTTGAGTATCTTTGAGTTCTCAAATCCTTTCCCCCCCTGAAATTTCTAAATGAGTCAGCATCTTTTAAATAGCTGTAATATTTAATCTACATATGGAAAATGACATTCACTGATAGCTTTTCCCATATAAGAACTATCAAATTCAAGAACCACTGAGACTATTAACTTGAACTGAAATTCTCTCAGTAGAGGTTCATCCTTTGGGTAAAGAAATATCTCAGGGAAGATATTTCTGAGAGGGGAAATACATTAAGCTATTAGTACCTTAGGATAAATAACAATCTGGTCCATTCCTATTTGACACATCTGGAAGAACATCACCCTGGAGAATGACAGGCACCTTTATATCTTGATAGGGGACTTGTAGAAAAGTCTATCCACAACAGAGAACAATTCCAGGGATTAGTAGCTCTAAGTGGAGCACTACCCTGGGAAGTCCTAGAAAGGAAATACTAGGTGCTTGGAAGGAGGTGCTACCATAGTTGGAAGAGAAATATTGAAAAAGAATGTTGGGAGGGAACTGTAGACAAATTATGTCTACTTTCCAGTTCCAACTGTTTAGAAGTAGCTAGAAAGCATAGTAGATAAAGCACTAGGCACGGAGTCAAGAAGCCCAGAATATATGAGCCTTAGCAAGTCATTTATCCTCTGCCTCAATTTCCTCAGTTGCAAAATGGGGATAAAAATGACACCTACCTCTCAGAGTTGTGTAATTTGAATTAATTTTTGTAAGCACTTAGTACAGTGTGTGGCACATAGTCAGTATTTAATAAATGCTTATTTCTTTTATTCCATCCTGCCCTTGCCCTCTATCTTCAGGTTAAAATCTCAGAGTTATTGGTATATTTATGCTACTTTTTATGGAAGCGAATGCAATAAGTGATTGGCTATGAGACAAAAATACAGAAAATCCTTCCTGGCTAAATATTTATGACTCAGGAAAATATATACAAGGAAGTGAGAGGCAGATGAAGAAATTAAAGCCCTTGCCCAACTCTCCCTTTTCCATTCTACCCCTCCCCCCCCATATATTGCTTCCCCTGGTAAAAGGAGAGGGAAAAAATAAAGACAAGACAAGGAAAAAGAATGGTGGGGGATTTATGTATTCTCTTAACATGTTGAAGGGACTACTTCCTTTTAAAAAGAAGTTTAAAAAATATTTTTACCACACAATATTGTTTTTCTCCTTGTTCCATTTTCTTCTGCCTTCTTTTCTACACTGTTTTCTGTTCTTTGTTTTGTATCTGAGTCTTGCAGGGGCATTCTGCCTAAGCAGATACCAGGGGAATTGCCAGCAATGTCAATCAATTGTCATAACCAGGGCCAGAGACCAACAAAGAACAGTATAAGCAAAAAAAGGAAGAAATAAAGGGAGACAGAGACAGGGGGGTGGTAGCTAGCTGGTATGGGGAAAAATACAAAACATAAGTTTTGCCTTCTCTTCCTGTTCCCTCTGGAAGGTTTGGACATGTTGCATTTCAGTACTGTGGGAAATCAAGAGTGAAGGGCTCTGCTTATCAGCGACTCCTCTGAGGACAGAATTCAGAGAGCTGAAGGGATGTTCTTTTGTGAGGAGCTTAGAAAGAGTGTCCTGACCTTGATGGGCTCTACATTCTGAAGAGTCAGGGCACAGAATGTTGTCTTTCTTTGCATGGGGGTAGCCCTGGGATATACCTGTTCTAGGTCAGACAACATAGTCCACTTGGGAACCAAATATTGACTTTTTAAAAGGAAGGCTAAACAAAGAAGTGCATGGATTTCTTTTGTACTGAAAAAGATTTCCAAATTCAGCCCTTGGCCTGTCTTTGAATTTTGCCCTAAGCAGTCAGTGGACCTGCATTTTTGCCAGACACAGTAAGGGTTTACCCATACCAATGCCCTTAAATAGAGTTCTATTTAAGTGTTGTTGTGTCTACCTCATACCTTGTCTAATCCACAGTGGGCTTCATCGTCATTCCTTTTCCAGACATAACATAGACCACCATGGCAACCATGATTAACGTTAGAAGAGGCCGAAATAACCGTTGGCTGGAGCTATTTTGGCAGAGCTATTTGAACCAAGCAGGATAAGAAATGTGTTCACAGCTCCTAGCCTCAGGCCTGATGCCGTCTGTGTGACAGAACTCACAAAGAAGCCCACAAAATAAGCACTACCCAAGGCTTGTCAACCTGGATTGCTTAGCATTCAAAAAGATGGTGGCTCTTTGGACCTCACATTTGAATCCTTGATCCAGTCACAGATGCCTTAATCATTGAATTTCAAGGTTTCTATTAGGAGTTATTTGACTTCAATGGTTTAAGGTTGGGGAAGAAAAGAAATGTTGTATATAAATTCCAGATGATATTGTTATTAGAAACATTTAGTATGACCCTTGAATTAAGAAGTTTATGCAGTGTAGTCAAATAAGAGTTTAGAAGTATGTACCAGCACAAATAGTAGAAAGTAAATGTTGATACTAGCTACATTCATGCATATTCTATGGAGAAAACAAGTACAACAATAGAAAAAACATATTCAATTTAGGCTCCCTTTAATATTTAATTAAGAGAATTGATTCTCAGCATTTTTTCTGATGGGACAGAATTATTATTCTTTGATGTAAGGAATAGTAGCATGATATGAAAGAGTCCAGTCACTCACATGTGCATATAGTTCCATACAAAAACATGGCACACCTAGCTGAAACTGAGTAATGTGTCATACTACACACTCTTTGTGAACCAATGCTCAAGAGACTGGGCTTTCTAAATCCCTTCCAAATGCCAGCAAATGCTTTCTCTGTTACTAGATTTTAGCATCCACTTGGGCAAAAGATAAGTACTTTGTTCATATAACTCGATCCCTATCTCAACACTATTGTTGAAGAAGAATCATTCCAATACAGATTGGCAGTCATTTACTCTTTATAATATACCGCTTGTGGGATTTTGATTTATCTCCATTCAAACCCAACTTGCTCCAAACAAAA
The DNA here is from genome assembly GCF_027887165.1 of Monodelphis domestica. Taxonomy (NCBI): domain Eukaryota; kingdom Metazoa; phylum Chordata; class Mammalia; order Didelphimorphia; family Didelphidae; genus Monodelphis; species Monodelphis domestica. The sequence goes on from NC_077227.1 coordinate 195,408,781, forward strand.
TTCATTTTTGAATGTGCAGCTTTATTGTAGAGGAGAAATTCAAATCTAGAGATGACAACTGGGAATGGGACAACATGACCAAAGCCACCACTTAAGGAGTGTCAAGAGCTAAGGAAGGGTAAAATGCTTCTCTTAACATATAATTCACATTGAACAAAAGTTGTAGTCATTATATGCCCCCATTACGGAAAATTGTGTGCATGCAATAATATTTTTTACAGTGAGTAACATCTTGTCATTTGTCAACACATTTGTCTTTTATATCCCCCTGCAGCTAAATTTGGTTAGAAAAAGCACACATAAAAAGAGATCTAGTTATGTTCATGTTTTTAGTGTTCATCACTGAAAGACCTAAGCACTTTGACAAGTTTGTTATTTTAATGTGAAATGATACAAAGGGTTGAGGAATAATCACATAAGAATATTCTTCTTTCCCTCAAACTCTGAGCTGATATTAAAACTGTAAGTTTAATCCCTAAGATAAAGTACCTAGAAAGTCTGATTTGGAAGCTCTGCTTAAATCTCATCATGTAAAGCTGAAGCAGGCACTGTCAGACATCAGAGATGTCAAGGTCATTGACTGTATCCTGAGCCATACTAGTCATCTTGACTTATGTCCTGCCATTGGACTTCAGTGACTGGAAGAGAGAGACTGAGGCTGATGATTTTATGAACTCTCCTTCACTTAAATCCAACTCCCACACAAGTCAAGATATTAGCCCATGATGTCATTGTTCCTCTCTGAGAAGGATAAACAACAAGAGCTGTAAATAGCAGAAAGCATATAGGGTTTTGTTCCAGGGTGCCACCATGGGATGAGTGGAAGTTGGGAAAGGAGATGCATTGCCTCTCTAAGAGGTTACATTCCTGTTTTCATTGACTACCATCTTTGTGTCATGTCTCATGGTCTCCACAGGCTCTTTTGGGATCCTATTTCTGTGCTGTTCCTCTTTGGCATGTACTTTCTCTCCTAATTCCTATGGGAACAAAGATCAGGTTATCCATGTTTACAGGTATGACTGGACCCAGAGACTTGTTTCCCCCATTCCACTCCCACTACTAATGCATTCAGTTGTTTTTGTCATAGTCAGAGGCATTTCTTATTTTGCTTCAGAGTCAGTATCTATCTCTGCTTCTATTTCTTCTTGGACTTCTCAAACAGAAGGTTTTTTTTTCTTATCTAGATGATAATCAATGTCTTTGGAATCATGGCAAGAAAATGAAGATTCGACAAGTAACCAAATATTATACTTTGGCTGATAAAGTTTTTATGACTAGAATTCTTTAGAGACTATATATTAATTTATAATCAATTATTAAATAGTGAAAAGCCAGTTGGAAAGAAAAGGCACACAATTATATTACTGGTTACCTAGCCAGCCTAAGCTTGTTGCTCTCCTTGGGTCTCTGTTCCCTCCAGTTACTTGCCCAGGAAAGCCATGTAAGCTTCTTTGATCCATAACATATACACTCTGTCCCCTCACTTTTTCTGGGTCTCTCTCATTGGACAGATTTAACCTCAGTTTGGGTTAGAAGCTGGTCTTCTGAACAAGGGACAAGAGACAAACATCTTCCAGATACCAGGAGTCGTGGGACAAAAGGTAAGTGTCTCTCAGAATGCCAGGGAGCCATAAGGCTTCTGGCATCCTTCCAGAATACTCATGTGGCTCCCTTGTATAGATAAGCCTCAGGCCTTGTTCTTAATCCAATAAAAGGGTTGGAGGTGATATCAAAGTGGATTTTCAAATTGAAAATGAAGCTTTCCTTTTTAAAAGGCATGGAGGTACAGATTTATATTAATTTCTCACAAAGTGCACTTGAGATTTGAAGACCTGGGGGAGGAGGTCACTGAAAAATATAGGGAAATTATTTCTTTCTCAAAGTCAAGTCAATAAATATTTTTTAAGCACTTAGGTACCAAGTCATGTATGTTAAATGCTGGGGATTCAAATAAAACAAAAAGAAAGATAGATCCTATCATTTAGTAGCTTATATTCTAATGAGAGAAGACTGAAAAAATATGGGGAAAGGGAGGTAGCTATGTTGAAGTACAGTGAATGAAGTATTATTGATTTGGTCCTTTATGTCAAAAAGAAGTTGAGGGAAAGATCACACCAAAAGGAAAAAGGGTTTTCGGGGACAAAGGGAGAAGTCATGACAGTGAAATCTTTCCCTTGAAATTTCCGAAAGAAATTTAAGTTGTGGGAAAGAGAATGTTTTATTCATTTGATTTTCACCCTGAATTTTTCCTTTTTTTCTTCTTACCCTTTTCCAATTTTAGCAAGGCCTATAGTCACTATACAACTCACTGTATACACATTTCTTAATTGTTCTTTTACAATAACCATGTATTTTAAAAGGATAGATCAAATGAATGCTTCTAAATGTAATTTCAATATCTGTGGGGGAAAAAAGATTTGAATGAACAAAGGGAAAAAATTCGTTGTTGCCCCTTGCCCCTACACATTCCCTGTACACACTTCCTCCTTAGACAGCTGTGACGAATGCTAGTTTCATGTCCTGTCTCATAAAACATGACTTACACAGTGATGTGAGCTTAGAATTGTGAAATGCTCCCCCCTTGGAATATCGCCAAGAGAAAAATCTTGCCCCTAGAGAGTAGATTCTGCCAGTATAGACTGCCCACAGTTTGTCCAGGTTGATAGTCAGAATCAATGCTAGGACCCCAAACCAGGAGAACCTAATTGGGTGTTAAATTTCCATGCTCATTTTTGCTGTGAACGTTCAACTAGCATTCTTTTCAGAATTAAATTCACTTAATATGAACAGGAATTAGCAACGAAAATGATTTATTGAAATCTTAGGGATGAGCAGTAGGTACTTTGAAGTGTTTCCAGAGCATCCCAAGATAGTTCTAACTACACAATTTCTGGGATTCTCCAGAAGGTAATGCTGCCAGAAGGGACCCAAGTGTCAACACTGGGGCATTTCCCAGTAACACAGTGTTACTTCCAGCAAGCTCTGCTCTCATGAGATGCTATCTCTTGGAACAATATACATTTGAAAAGGCATCCACGTGTGAGAGGGTCAGTGTGCAGCCACATAGCTGACCTAACGTGCCTTCTGTTGGCTGGGAAAACCCTTGGTATTTAGAGGCACAGAACATTTCATAAGCCAGCTCAGCTTCCCTAGCTTGGAATTTATCTTCATTTCTCATCAGTTGCCTCCTGGGCTTTGAAGTTTTGTCTTACAGTGTCTCTTCAGTGAGATCTATGTTCACCCTTAAAAATAACAATGGACCCTTGTCTGCCAGCAAAGTATTCTGATTGCTGGAAATCCATTGAGGGTAGAGACATGCAAATGTCACTCCTGAAGATGCTGTGGGGTAAATTCCCAGACTACAGTTTGACTGAGCATTAAGACTATAAACAACTGGGCAATTAAATGAATCCTCTACCCTCTAGCCTTGCACCCCCATTATCCAGGTGTTCAAATAGGTTCTTTAGTCTGTACATTTTCAAAGACTTGTTTACCAAGTTCATCTGTGTCCATAAAGAGTTCTACGTGAAAATGTTAGCAACATGCTGTTCGATTTTTCATACCTTTGTAAAACAAATATTGCCCATGCCATTTTCATGGCACTATTGCAACTAAGAAAATCATATTTTATAGAATTTTCAAGCTGGAATGGATCTTAAAGATAATCTAGAGCAACTTCTTTATTTTACATATAGGGAACTGAGTTTTAGAGAGGTGAAGTGATTTATAGAATCAGACATTTAAGTTTGAAGGGACCCTAGAAACCAGTGATGCTAATCTTAATCTGATATAGAAGGGAAGAGAGAATTTGTGAATTGCCCATGGCTGTGTAGCTCTTAAGCCTATGAGGGCAGGATTTGAATTCAGGGCATCTTGACTCCAAATCTTTATTTGCTTTATCCATTGCATTACCCACTGGCTCCAATTTATTCTGGATCACAGCTATTTGGTAGTGGAACCAAAACTAAAAGTGCAGGTTTTTGGATCCAATACATAAGTTTGTAGCTTTGATGGGAGTTCTCCTGGTTGGATCCTCAAAGTATTTCCCAAGGATGCGATGTCTTAAGAAAGCTAAAAAAATAATGGAACTATGATAAAACCCTTCCAAAGAAAGAACTGAGACAGGAGACTTTTACCACACCTTAATTCAGGTTGAGAGTTTAGGCAGAAGTATATGTCTAAGTTATAAATGTAAAATTACGAGTAAATATATAAATATATATGGGGGTCTGTGAAAAGTCTGGCAAATGACCAGGAAGATTTGGTTTCTTGGAGAATGTAGAGGATGTAGGAAGATTTGACAGGTTCAGACTAGTGCTATGTTAGGAAAGAGTAAAAGGTTGTTAATGTGGTATGACATGAAGGAAAGAGAAAGGTCATTTTGTTTCCATTGTCACCCCACCCCAATCTTTATTCTTCATATAATTGCCAAAATAATCTTTCTAAAATACAGATTTAACCAAATAACTTCCTTGCTCAAAAAACTTTCACTAGCTCCCTAATCCTTTCCAAATAAAGCACAAACTGACTTAAGACGATGCCTTAAAATAATTAATATAGATCAAACCTTGTTCTTTCTGTCTCTCTCTGTCTCCCTCTTCTGTTATTCCTCCCCTTCATTCCTTCTAGATTTCAGACAGACAACTGGACTACTAGCTGTTCCTTTCCATATGCTATCTTCCATCCCTGTTCAACATGTATGATATTTTTTTTCCTACCTGAAATACATTTTCCCTTCATTTCTGATCACTGATATTCTCTTTCTTTAAGACTTAAAGTGCCACTTCATGGAAACCTTCCTTGATCTTACCAGATGAAAAAGATTTTTCCCCTTAATCCTCATTTCCCCCTCCTTTATTTCCCTGTATCTTTTATTTGAGCACATCTGATTAGAAAATCAACAAATTAAAAAACCTCAAAACTAGAATAGAAATAAAAAATAAGAAACATTTAATACATACACAGTTATATAAGGTGCTAGAAAAAAACTTATTTCTAAGCTGACCTGAAAAAGAGCAGGGATAGAAATCATAATTTCAGATAAAGTAACAGCAAAAATAGATGATTAAAATAGGTAAATAGGGAAACTATGTAATGCTAAAAGGGAGTCAATGTCATAGTATCTAAATATTTAAAGGAAAAGCTAAATGAGATATAGGGTAGAGAAATAGAAGAATTATAAAACTTAGAGACCTCAATATATCCCTGTCAAGCTTAGTCAAATTCAAGAAAAACAAAATTAAGTAAAACCTGAGTTAAAGACTTGTATAAAATTTTAGAGAGGTGAAATCTGATAAATCTTTGGCAATTATTTAAGAGAAATAAAAGGTGTATACATATTTCTCAGCTTTGCCTGGCACATTTATAAAAATTGGCCATGTCATGTCAACGAAGAAATGCAGAAATACTAAACACATTCTTTACTGACCACAAAGCTATAAAATTAAATTCAGCAAAGGGCTACCAAAAAAAAGGATTAAAGTAATTTGGAAATATAATAGTTTAATGCTCAGAAACTGATATGTCAAAGAATAAATCATAGAAACAGTTGATAATGACTTTAAAGAAAATGATAATAATGAAAACACAACAGCATTTGATGGAAACAGTCAAAGAAATTTTTAGGGGAAAATGTGTGTTTAAACATTTAATGGATTGATGGATTGGAAATGTAACTAAGAAAATGAAACTTAGAAAATCCTTTCGAAAACAGAGGCTTACACATACTAAGTACTCAATAAAAGTTTGTTGAATTAGTTGAATATGAAAATAATGGAAAAGAAATAATGTTTTAATCCATTAGGATCCACTAATATATTATTATAATTATTGTTTTATTTTTAAAAGACTCTTACCTTCCATTTTAAAAGATCCTTGCTTTCCAAAGACTCACTTTCCTTACTTGTTCAGTGAAAGGCTTGCACTTAATAACCTCCAAGGTTTCTTCTATCTCTAAATACTTAATCTTAGGGAAAGGGCATAGTTTTGAGGTTTAGAGGGCCTCACTCTGCCCCTTACTGTTTAGACTTTGATGGGGACGACACCTGTGAATCCATTGATGGGAAGATTCCCACTGAAAAATCTCCCTCTATCAAAATAGAGATCTATGCCTGCTTGAAACTTCTGTAGTTTTAGATAGTTGCCTGAGACGCAGAGAAGTTAAATGCTTTGCTCAGGATGAACAAAGACACTAGGAGGTGAGTGATAAACTCAAAGTCTAACACAAAAAGAGGGATGTAGATCTAAAGCTACATGGAATCTAAGAGGTCATCTGATCTAATCAACCACATTTTACATATGAAGAAATGGAAACAGGCACAGGTAGGTTAAGTGAATTGCTTGAGCACACAGGTACTACTCTAGGGCTTCTATGACTTCAAAGCTACTGAATTTTCTATATTGCCTATTGTGGTTGGGCTTTGATTCATTTTACTAGAAAGTTAATTTGGAGCCCAAGATTTGGTCAATTTATTAATTAATAAATATTTATTAAGTGCCTACAACATGCAAGTCATTTGGTAATTCTAGGGATATAATTCTTGACCTCACAGAGCTTATGATTTGCTATAAGACCTTGTTCAGGTTCTGCTACAATTGATCAGTTTGATACTTTCATTCACTGTCAGGAGAAATTAGATTAAGCTGAGAACTATGAAAGTTGTGATCACATTCCAATAAGCTTGCTATTCTGATTTGGGGCAGCAAGCTAGGAAGGAAAAAGAGAAAATCTGACTCAGTTGGTTGCCTTATTCTAGAATTAAATGTATTTTCAGTAGGCAAAACCAGTTACTCATACTTAACTAGAGGAAAAGCTCCAAATGATGGCTTCCTAAAATATTAGTAGTCAAAGAGACAGACATAATAAGGAAAGAAAACAAAGCCAAAAAAGAATAGATTTTTTTAAAAAAGGATCAACTGTGAATGATTTTTATTATTAGCAATGAAAGGATTCAGGACAACTTCAAGGAACTCATGATAAAAAAGGCAATCCATTAATATAGAAGGAACTGATGGAGTTAGAATGCAGATTGAAGCAAACCATTCTTCACTTTATTTTCCTCCTTGTTACCTTCTTACACAATATTATGAGCATGGAATTATGCATTGCATCACAGTCCATGTACAACATGTAACATATTAACTTCCATCTCAGGCAAAAGGGAGGCTAAGGAAGGGAGAGGACATGAATTGCAAAATGTCAGAAAATGATTACAAAATTGAATCTACATGTAATCTGGAAAAATATAAAAAAATAAAACATGCACTCTAAAAAAAAAAGGCATTATACACAGTAATTCTTAAACCATGTCCTCAGTGGTTAAGATTGTTTCTCCTAATTTATGTGAAAGTTGTAAGACTATGACAATCTCACCTTCTCTATGAAGCCTTTCCTGAATATATTTCTAACTAGCTATCCTATCTTCCCAAACTCTCTGTCACTCTCTTTGTCTTTCTGTCTCTGTCTCTGTCTCTCTATCTCTCTGTCTCTCTAGGTAATGCTAGAGACAGCAGATAAAGTTACTCAATTTATCAATGCTACAAAGTTGGCAGGGACAGTTAGCTAAGAATCTAGGTGATTAAGTCAAAATTCAAAAAGAGCAATCTAGAATATGCACCAAATCTATGAAGAAGAAATTTGATAGTGATGAAAGAAGTCTTAGGTTTGTGTAAAATAACCACAACAGCAACCATAACTATATGAACATTAACTGGTGAAGGTATGAGTAGACTGCCATTCTCCTGAAAAAAGATCTGGTGGCTTTAGTGAACTACAAATGTAATATAAGTCAATATTGAATTCAGGTTTTTTTGATTGAAATCCAGCACAATTTCCATAACACCATGGTAGTTTGCACCACATGATTTACATTTAATTATTTGCCATATTGTCTAGTTGACTTTGGTTTCATGTTACTAAAAATCTTGTTTCCCTCACTAGATTATGCTCATTCAGTGTATGGACTATGTCTTCTTCCCCATAATACCTAGCATAATAATTAATGAAGGGTTACAAAACTACTTACTTGCCCTGATCTTTCTGCCTCAGTTTCCTCATTAGTAAAATTCAGAGGTTAAATTTGTTTATTTCTAAGCTCCCTTCAACATCTAAAATGTCTATGACTGTAATTCTCTTTCTCCTCTACAACTGGAGAGAACTTGTCAGGACTAGGCAAAGGGTTGGCTCCTGACTACTTAATAAACTGCAGGTGCTGCTGTGGTATAAGGATAGTCAAAAGAAATGCATCAAACAATAGGGATAAAAAGACTTCTTCCTTTTTAAAAAAAGGATTCTGTTTACATCCCACGTGAGGTAGCAGGTTTCCCCTACTCCTGCATCTCTCTGTGAAAGGACTTGAGTTGGTTTCCCGAACATGGCCAGAACAGGAGGGTGTGTTTTCTAGCCAGCTGGACCTTCATATCTGAAAGGATGTCCTGTTTACATTTGGCACTAGGGCTTAGTAATTGCACTGCCTGACTGCCCCAGAAATGAGGTGAAACACAAGAGGGGCTGATGGCTCAAAATGGATTTTTCACACAAGTTTGAAAAATGACACTTGTATGACCCCCTGTCATCATACCACCCGGGATTAGTTTTCTAAAGGTCTATATTTAAAAAGAATAGGAACTTAGCAGGGTGAGGTTGTGGCATCCATGGAATGCATTTTTGGGTGGCTTGGAGGATTTTTTCCCCTTCTCTCTCTTTTCCTTTTCTTTTCTTTCTCCCCCCCCCCCCAACAAAGAGAATAGGGAGAGTCAGGAGCTTGGCTGACTGCCAAACTCATTTCATGAAATGACCTGTGTAGGTAACTGAATACCATACAGTGGAATATTATCATAGCAAAGCATCCAGCAAGGAGAAAATTAATAGAGCGGAGGTATTTTAAGGGAAGGAAAGATTTTGTTTTTCTTTTAAGAGAGAAGTTAACTTTAGGGGCAGGTGGTAAGAGAAACAGAAGAGGAATATAGGGATTGAAAAAATAATGTGAATCAGAGTTTGGCATAGTAATTCTTAAGCACCTGAGTGAGAAGGATCCATTTCCCTCAGTTTATCTATCATAAAAGTTCAGCCATTGTGAATATCCTAGCTCATACATTTCTCCATTCATTCATTTAACTCTCCAGACATCTCTCCATCCATTCATGCAATTCACTTGATCAAACATCTATTTTTATTTATTCATTTTTTTATAAAGACTGTATCTTCCTATTTTTGGCCATTTTGGAAGAGCAGGGTCTGCCTATGGACTTGGTATGACTGATCTACAGGGGAATCTGTTGTTTTTTCCCCCTGGGCAGGTTCATACCTCCTTTGGTAACCTGATAGACCCTGTTCTCAGGGGTTTGCCATATTAATGCTGAACTCAGTACAGCTACCCAATCAGCTTTGTTCCCTGCAGCTCAAAACTCTTTAAGTTCAAGAGATCCACCAACCTCAGTCTCCTCATGTCAGGGATTACTGACATGTGTTTCACCAAGCCCAGCTCAACAAACATTTATTAAGCCTTCACCATGTGTAAGGCATTATGCTAAGTCCTCGGTATACATATAATACAAAAAAAAAAGAAAACAGTCATTTTAAGGAGTTTATATTCTAAGGTGTGTGCATGTGTGCATCCGTGTGTGTGCATGTTTGTTTGCATGGCACAGAGATGAACTCAGTAGGGCAACAATCATTAAGCAATAGTAAGACCTTGCTGTGTGCCAGGCATTGTACTGGGTAGATAAAGAAAGAAATCATGCCTGAGTTTAAGAAGCTTATAACTAGTTACCTACAAAAGAAGGGGGGGAAAGGATACACAAAGCAATACTAATTAATTTCAATTGTGAGAGAATGCTAATAACTTGGGCATAGGTTTCTGTGTATTGGGGGGGGGTGATGGAAGGGAAGCTAGGTTGACCAGTGGGTAGAACACTGGACTTCCAGTAAGGAAAACTTGACTTCAAATGCTGCCTCAAACATTTATCAGCTATGTGACTCCTACATTAGCCAATTAATCTCTATTTGCCTGAGCTTCTCCATCTGTAAAATGGACATAATACCCATGTGCCAGGGATATAGTGAGGATTAAATGAGATAATAATTCTAAAATACTTAGTACAGTATATAGCATATAGTAAACATTATATAAATGCTAGCTATTATTAGAAGTAAGGGAAGGCTTCATATAGAAGGTAGGACCTAAAATGTGCTTTAAAGGAATTTTGGAATTCTGCAAGAAGAGATGAGAAGATGATATATTTCAGACACAGAAAAGCATCTATGCAAATGCATGAAGATATGGAGACGAAGTGTTATGTAGGGGCAACAATGAGCAGGACAGTGAGACTGGAATGCACAGTGTGCAAATGGAACTGATATGAATTTAGGCTAAAAGGATAAATGGGAACCAGGATTCAATACTTCTGGAGGACTGCACTTGCAGACCTTGAGAATTTTTCTGATGACTCCAGAATACATTGATGCCCCTTTTAATTTCTGTAACATTTATAGTCTATAAGAGAGATGCCATTTACTCTGCCCAGGGCATCCCACAAAACTCCTGAGATGGACGTGAACCAGATTAAAATGTAATTGGGAAACATTTAACAAAATATATAAAAATTTGATAAAACACCAAGAATGTTAATAAGTGCTTTTCTAAGCCAGTATGTGCCTGAAGGAATTCTTATTTATGGTTTATTGTACTCTGTTCCCCTGCCCCCACCTTTGTATTTGAGTTTGACCACTGGTTAAGCTCAGTTTCTAGTTTTTGCTCAGTCATTTTTCAATTATGCCCAACTCTTTGTGACCCCATTTGGGGTTTTCTTGGCAAAGATACTGGAATAGCATGTTATTTCCTTTTCCAACTCATTTTCCATATGAGGAAACTGAGACAAATGAGAATCACACAGCTAGGAAATTTTAGAGACCAGATTGGAACTTCAGAAGATGAGTCTTTTTGACTCCAGGTTCAGCATTCTCCCTATCCATTGTACCACCTTACTGCTCCTACTTTCTATTTAGAACAGGTCTAGGAATTGCAGATTTTTTAGCTCCTAATAATAGTTTCAAATTGCTGATAATTGTTTTATATGCCCATGTCTTATTTCCCAAATTAGAGTTTAAGCTTCTTTAGGGTCTAGTCTAAACTTCTTATTGTCATCCAACGGAACCAGCAAAATGATTGATGTGTCAGGAGACCACAGTATGGCTCACATGTCTCAAATAGACAATCTTTGGGAACAAGAATGGGCCAATTTCAGTTCTTCATGGTCTCACTTTACTCACTAGGCATACGTATTCATTACACATAATAAACGACAGGATACTTGCCCATACATTATGTGAATTTGATGATGCCAATGCTGGCTCTAGGACAAAATTGTTTCAGAAAAAGTGATGGACTAGCCAAGTAAATGAAGACCTGGCTATTATAAACCATCATTCATCATAGATCAGAAAGACAACTTTATTTGTTTCAATCTACAGGTAAGAGAACAATTGGTCTGGCAGTTTGAATATGGTACTCCATTTGTCCTTAGGTATTTTTTTTTAATGTATGGAATTTGGGGAGTAAGATAAAGAGCATTATAGAGATCTGAAAGCCCTTGTTTCTATATTTACATCTTTGAACAAGCTCATTCTGACTCCATAACTCCTTAATTAGAGGCACAGTCATTTTCTTTTCTGTAGGGCATTTTTTTTTACCCTCACAATACAAGCATACATTTGGTAACTAATACCAGCAATTAGCCTCATCTGCTATGTAAATGAGTGTAATTGCAATTAAATACTTTAGTAGGCCCAAAGGGAAAACATGCAATCATTACAAAGTAAGTAGGAGAGCATGGTTAAGGGACATTTAGGAGTGTTAGCAGAAGTGCTTTTTCCCCCATGGTGTCTGGGGTGTCTATAATGCTTTCTGTGGTGAATTATTTCACTCAGAGCCACAGAACCTGACTCACACTCATTTTTCCTGTAGAGATATAGGAAATGGGGAGAACATGGAGTTGTCCTTTTTGGAATTTTTAGGACTTAGTGTTATTCCAGTTTAGAAAGTTGGATATCTTTCATTGTGGGCATAGGACACTCAGAAGACAGAAGTAAAAATGTGCACGTGTACACATAAATGTATGTATGTATAAATGCATATACACATATATGTATATATATGTACAGAGGTATATATATGTACACACATTTACTCTATGTGTGTAGGAGTAGATTTTTGGGATAGAGTGAAGAAGGTTCATGTTGGCTTGTTCAAAAAGGAAGAGGTTTATTTTTTTGCATGGGTGGTCATTTTCCATTAGTTAATAAATTCATTTAAGAAGTATTTATTGAGTGCCTTTGAGAAGCAAAGTTTATGTGGTAAAATGGATAGGCCATTGAGGCTTGGAGTTATAGAGACCTGGGTTCAGATCCCACCTCAGGTACTTACTAACTATGGGACCTTGGGCAAATCACTTAACCTTGTTTGCCTCAGTTTCCTCATTTGTAAAATGAACAGGAGAAGGAAATGGCAAACCACTCCAGTAACTTTGCCAAGAAAATCCTTAATGGGGTCATAATTGTTGGACATGACAGAAAAAGACTAAGACAACAAATCTTCTGTGTAAATATCTGTGTAATCAATGAAGTTGTGTCAGTGGATGATATCATCAAGGGTATGTAAAAGGAGAATAATGACAAAGACTAAGCACTGAAGAATTTTAAATGTTTGTTTAATGAAAGTAAAGATTTCATATATTAGGGGGTTGGGAGGAAGAAGAGCTGGCAAAAAGAGAGAGAAACATTTGTTACAAGGAACCGAGTTGGAGCTGTGTTATGAAAGTCAGGAACGGGCAGAGTTTCCAGCAGGAGGGTATGACAACAGTTCCTGGTATTGCAGAGAAGTCATGGGGGTTTGAAGAATGAGAAAAGAACATTATATTTGTTAATTAAATGGTTATAGGAGGTCTTTAAGGAAGAATTCTAATAAGCCAGTATTAGCCCTGGGGTGAGTGGGCAGGGAAGGTGAGGGAGAGAAGGGATGCAGACTAGTGGTTCTCAAAATGAGATTTAGGACATGTAGGGGTCCACAAGAATCTTTCAGGGGGGTCTATGAGTTCAAAATTATGTTCATAATAACACTAATAAATTTAAATTTCAAATATGATGAATACTGATATAACCTCTACAAACAAAAGATCTTTAGTTATGTCCTCAATTTTCAAGTCTATAGGGTTCTCAAAAAGTTTGAGAACCACCATTGTAGACTATTTACTAAATTTCTTAAGCTTGTGGTCCAATGAAAATGCAGTGTTCCAGTTCTAACATTCTGTGATTCTCTGCAAGCAACGATAAAAATGTGCTGGGATTTCTTTGTTTCAGAAAGTGGCACGATGATGTATAATGGGATTTCATTTTCCCCAAATGTCCTCTCACCACTTTTTCAAAAAGGATAAGGAATATGGAAAGCCCAAAGAATTAAGGGAAAAAAATAAACATCCAAATCTTTTTAGTCATTTCCAGGAAAGAGGAAAGTAGGAAGGCTTTTTCTTTCCTGCACTTTGAAGTTCAAGTTATCCTGATGAAACTCCCAAGTTAAGGGGTAGAGGAGTTTTCAAAGACTTCATGGAGTTGAACTAACTTTGCCCAGAAAGGAAGGCAGTTAACTGGCCAGATGTTTTAGTATGAATAGTTTAGAGGACAATTTTAATAACAAACAGAAAATTACCATGTTTCCCGTACCCTGTGGAATGAGAAGGTAGATTTAGGAGCTTCTTTTTATAATTTGGAAGAAAATAAAAGCACAAGTATGTGCAAATACACACACACACACTCTGATTCTAACCAATTTGAAACATCTTACTAAGAGAGATCATTACAGATATTAGTGAAATAGGTAACTTTCCACTCTTGGGGAAGGAGTTTATGAAGTCTGCATTTTCTAAAGTTAAGGCTACCCTTAGAGAGCAATTAATCAAAAACAATAGGAATGTTTGGGATTAAAATGCCCCAGTAGAGTCAAGTCCTATTTTCACAGTTTAAATCTCATGTGTTCCCCCAGGACCTCAAATCCAATACATTTTTTAAAAAAAGATCTGGTGACTTTTTAATGGGCTAAGGGAGGTAGGGGGTAGGAAATGTGCTCTTAGAAGGAAGCAGGGACCTGCTTTGTACCTTTTTTCACCCCATCATTAAGGTGCAATTTTTAAAAAGCCATGTCATTTTCAGAATGAAATGAGAGGAGAGAGTTTGAATGGAAGGCTAACTCACTCCATTATCCATGACAGGTAACTAGTGAGGGAGATATATGCTAAGACAATATATAAAAGGTGAGTACAACGTAATGGCCTCTTTTAGCCTGTGAAAAGAGAACAAATTTAACTGATTTCATTCGAACCTCCTCTAATTTGCTTAAGGTAGAATTGGCTCATTTGTCATCCTCAGGGATTTGTCCCCTATCTCAAAGTTTACTCTTTCCATTTCCATTTCCAATAAAGTCCACATACTTAGCTCAATGGTTATACGTCCATCTGTGCACTATAAAAACAATTGACTTTAAGGTGGCTGACTCTAGTGTAGTGATGGATGAGTTTTAATGAAACTTTGGTTTTGGTGGCTACTAAATAATGCTGAATCCACTTAAGCATTTGTTTGTTTGTTTTCAATTTATAAATGTCCAGGAAAAACAACCACAGACATCTTGCTCCTCACGCTAAACTAATATTACTGTTTTGCTGGAGTAATGTTTTCATAGCACTCTGGGATTGGGGTGGTCAAAGAGCGACTGTTTTTAAACGTCTGTTAGTTTTCAAGAAAGCCAACATCAATGATTATTCTGCTGCTAACTGAGTATTCTGTCTTTCCAAGAGAACAAAAAAAGGGGACTGTTGGGGTGGGAAGAGAGAATTCAAAACATGAAACTTCAAGTGATTTGTGGATTTTCTTCTATTCTTTGTTCTATCTGATTCTTTACCTCCTGAGACAGTGAAAGCAGCAAGCCAAGCCCTTAGTATAATTATAGGTTTGAAAACTGGACAGTCTTGCCAACGGTACTGCATTGATCAAGGCTAACTTCCCAGCCTCAGCTTGGGTCTCTAGGCACTGTAATTCACTCACTGCTGGGCCAAAAGATCCTGGCCTGGGAGTAACCCAAACCTACATGTGGAAGGTTGCTTCTACTGATTTTCTCAGCAGACTCTGGATGCTCAACTTGATGGACAAATGTTGTTTGGAAAGGGAAATTGTCTAGAAGGTAATAAAAATAACTTTGTTTATATTCTACAGCATGCAAAACAAAGCCACAAAGTTCTCAGACCCTACTTCCAAGTTTTCTGGTCTAGACAAATCACCCAGCCTGGGTCTGACCTTCTTGATTCAGTTATATATTTGCTCTTGGTGAAGAAATTACAGGCAACCAATCATGGGGCCACCATGGTTCAGGTGATCTCCTTTTCCCTTTTCTGTCCTTTCTTTTCCTTTTACTGCCACAAAATATGTAGAAAGAAAGGAAGGAAGGAAGGAAGGAAGAAAGAAAGAATGAATGAATGAATGAAAGGAAGAAAGAAAGGATGAAAGGAAGAAAGAAAGAAAAAAGAAAGAAAGAAGAAAAAAGGAAGAAAGAAAGAAAGGAAGGAAGGAAGGAAGAAAGGAAGTAAGAAAGAAAGTAAGAAAAAAGAAAGAAAGATAGATAGAAAAAGAAAAAGAAAGAATAAAGTTGGAGAATGGAGAAATCTGGGCAGCCAAAGCCTCAGTTATATCTGAAGAGAAAACATTTGCAGATGATACAGAGCTTGGAAAAATGTCTAATTCTCAGGAAGAGAGAACCAGAATTGAAGATCATATCAAGCTAGAAACTAAATAGAGATAAATTTAAAGCCTTATGCTTGAGTTAAAACAATCAAATTCATATTGGAGGTAATGTGTCTAGACTACTGGTAGTTACACATACACACAGACACACACATATAGAAATACTTGCACCCTTTAAGCCACAGCATTAAATCAAATCATCAGTAGTTAAAACATAGAGAATAAATAGGATTAAGAGATAGAAAGGACTTTATAGCTTCCCTAATTCATCATTTTCATTGTACAGATGAGGAAACTGAGGCCTAAGAATTTAATTGGCTTACCTCTGGTAATACAATCAGGAGTATCAGAGTTGGGATTTTAATATGTCATGTGTTATATTTTCCATTACAATAGCAACTTTACAGTTTTATTTGCCAATCACCTCTCTGATTACCTGAGGGGAGGTATTGCATCTGAATTCTTAGAGATCCCTTCTGTCTCAAGCTGTGGGTACAGATTTTGTAGACATATATCAGGACCTATGCTTTGTTTCATCTTGCAGAGGAAAATCAGAAGGACCCTTTTCTTTTGAGAAAGATCAGCCTATAGTTATCTCCCCATGATCCAAATATAAAGATAATCTGACCAACAGGGAAGAGTAGTGGGAAAAGTACTAGATTTGTAGTCAGATGATCTAGGTTCAAATCCTGATCGACACTGTGGTATTGGACAAGTCACTTAACCTTCCTGAACCTCAATTTCCTCCTTGTAAAATTTTGTTGGACTAGAACTTCAATGTTCCTCCCAACTTCTCTGTTATCCTATGATTCTTCTTAAATTCAGCTAGGTTTGGCCAGGCATTCTGCAAAGTTGGAATCAAATATCAACATTTGTGGCATTTCCAATTCTTACTGGATTTCCCCTTTGGACAAATATACTCATATTATTACAGGATTTCCAGTTTGGTCCTGCCTAGAAACCAGAAGCTGGAGTTATCTAAAAGAGATAAGGTCAGAACCTTCATAAAAGGTGGTTTAGTTTGGTTTCAAAGGTCAACAATGGTTCAGAGCCAGAGGAAAGGATAGGGATGAAATGGTGGGTTGGACTGAAGGAAGGGGGTGGTATTGGCTATCACCCATTTCTGTTTTTATCCTAAGGGAAGAGCATTGCTGTGAAGAGAAAAAAATTTTCCACTGAAATGAGTAGTTGGATAAATAGGTAAATTTTGGTTACTAATAAAGTCTCATTTCTGGTCTCAGAGATAAGGAAACAAGAAATAGAGTGTACAAATTATCAGTATGATAGGAGGGTCAGACATGACAAATTGTTTGAAAGGGATGTTGGAGAATGCTCAAAATTATTACATAATTAGCTAAATTTAACCTAAAGAGCAGCCATCTCTGAAGGTGTGTGGGTGGAAAAGGGAAAAGGGATAGACAAAAAACAATAGTCTTTATTTTTACAATATACTTTAATTTTAGACCAGAGCCTAGGCAAGAAGATTCAGTGATTATGTATTTTTTTTTTATAACTGCCTGCTTTTTTTGAACTGAAATTCACCTTAGTCCCATGGAGCATGTACTTTTATTTTTCCTTTTTAGCTACTATATCCAGAGTATTTTTCTGGCCCCCTCATAAGTGGAATTGTCTCAGCCTTTCCCCTGAAGAACAAAAAACATAAACATGAGGTGCATGAAAATGGAAACAGGATCTTGGTTCTCACTGTTTCACAAAGTTACTTAGCCATGACCTTTGACTTTCATTAAGATGCTGTGGAAAACTTAGGGATCTTGGGTGCACAGCTCACTGTGGGAATTTCTTTTTTGTTTTGTTTTGTTTGTTATTGTTGTTGTTGCTCTCCTCCTAGATTTTGGATTTCCACGGGGCCATGATGTCAATTAAGCCACCTCTTAAGACCTGTATTTGGCAATGATGTTAGAGACCGAGATTTGGCTGGGGTTATTGTCACGAGGAGGTCAGTTAGAAATGGACCTCTAAAATTTGCGTGGGAAAAGAAAATAAGAGCGCTTTCCACACTTGGTCTATTGATTGCACCCATTTGTGTGCTAGATTTTGTGGCAATGTGACCACATTCTACTCTTACCATGGCGTAGGGGTAATCTGTGTTCTTAACGGCTCTTCCTGTAGATCCCTAGTTTGAGTAGATTTTACTCAAGCTGGAGAGATTTCTAGTATGACCTGAGAATAGACTTTGTCTTCTTTCCAAGGAGAATTCATTAACTACTGGCTAACTAGCTGGAGATGAAGTTTCATGTACTTAGCTAGATAATGAATTCTCTGGTCATGATGACCCTCGAAACAGATTAAAATACAAAATGATTCCCATTTCTATGAAGTCTACCTATTTCATTTGTTAGCTATCAATACAAAAAGGTTTTCTAAAATCTGTAATCCAATCTGAAATTTTATTGGATTTCATTAGGATTTTATCATATGCCAATCAAAGAAAAAGGATTTTACTATTTATTTTAATGGAAGACTTAAAAAAAATCTACTCCCAGCCAATTACATTGTAGTTATTTTGTATATAATTTGTTTTTGCTTGTCTGTGTATAATTGTCTGTCCTATTCCACAGCCCTATTAGAATACAACTTCCTTGAGGCCAGGGAACTATTTATTGTGTCCTAGGACTTTCTAGCAAAATAGTATTTTTAATAAATAGTTATTGACTAATTTATCTTTGTAACCCCAGAACCTACCATAGTGTCTGCAACATGGTAGTCATTTAATATATGCTTACTAAGCTTATTATTTAAAATTAGAAAGAGAATACAATATTTAAATTTTCGTTTTATACATTTCTCTGTTCAATTAGCTTAGCTTGAGAGGACAGTTCCTAACTGAATGGTACAGTTCAAAAGGTGATTTTTAAATATCCGGACAGGGTTTCCTACTTTATTTCCTGTCCTACAAAACCATTTCCACATTTAGGACTAAGCCCACCTGAGAAAGTATAAGGTAACCTGCAATGTTCAGCATTCTTAGATAATTTTGAACAAAAACAGGATTGATGTAACAGTGATAAGTTAACATAATCCTAAAATAGTTCATAGCTTTTCTATGTCCCAGCCGACTTGTCTGACATGAGATTCTGGACAATATTCAAAACCTCGAATTTCTAGAACTTGAAAGAAGTGAGATCCCAAAGTCACTTTCAGGCTACAGTGAAGCATTGGAGAAGACCTTAGTGGATGTTGAGAAGATTTAAGGGGAATGAAATTTAAAAATTTCTCATCTACCCCAATATAGTCAATATTTGCCTCTTTTTTTTCTTAGAACATAAGTTTCTAGAGGTCAGGGAAAATGCTATATATGCAGTTATGAATTAGACTCCTGGAGGGAAAGAAGAATAGGATATTCCTTATTTAAGAATGACATAAATGAATCTCAAATTGGTTCCAGACAATGTTGCAAGTTATATTCTGGAAGATCATTTGCTTAAACCCAAGTCCTTTTTATCAAAGGACAGGATTTTTATCCATATATATCAAAGCAATATATCTTTCAACAAAGGAAGGAAGAAAAGCACATAATGTGATTATAAAGAAGAAACAATAAAATATGGAAGGCATGAGTCACATTCTTTATACCTCAAATAGGGCCTAGTCTTGATATTGCGGTCAGGGCCATGATTTTTATATTGTTAATATTGAGGAATTATTTTAACAATTTAGTCAATTTATTTTGTTTTTTGAAAATCATTTTGATTATTTTTACCTTCCATTATCCATTCTTTGTTTCTATCTGATCATTTAAGTAAAACTAATTTATTTATATTTTGCTTCAACACATAAGATACTTTACAGCTTACATCCTAAAAACACCATTCAAAGTAAATTTCCTGCTCACTAAGACTATTAACAGAATGTAAGGCAAGGTCTTTTAACTTTGACAGTATAGTACTGTCATTGAAATTTTATTTGATCAAAGTGTTTTCTCTTAATGATACCTATATTTGCTCCTTTGAAGTCATTATACATATGATTATTTTGACTCCTCTTTCTTCACTCTGCATCGTGCCATACAAATCTTTCCACTTAACTGAGCTACAAGATTCAGTTATGGGTGCTTTTCTGTTCCTTTCCTCTCTATAGTGATGCTTAAAAAATTGTTACCAAGGTTAAAACATTCTTTGTTTTTGAGCTATTTCTCAAACTACATTTTCTGCCCAGAACTTTTACTCGTTTTCCCCACTGACCCCTGAAATTTTACATAATAATCATGTAAATATCATATAGCAGGTTAATGTTTATGAAGGATCTCATATATCTTAGTTCATCTGATATTCATAACAAGCATTATCCTCAATAAATAGGAAAGCGCAGCTGAGGGAGATTTAAATGACTTGTCCAGAGTCAAACAAATAGCATCTAAGGCAGATTTTGAATTCAGGTTGCCCTGCCTCCAAGTCTGATTCTCTATCCCTTTAATCACCTATATGCATAGCAAATACTGAGTTCATCATTTTCTTCCAAATTCTGGCAGGCTTCCTTTACTGTTCTATTATTGCCCATCAGTTGGCCATGGGAAACTTGGTCATTTTGCACCTTCCTTTTCTTGTAAACAACATATAGTAGATTCTGGTTTTTAATCCATTCTGTTATCTGCTTCTGTTTAATGGGTGAGTTCATCCCATTCACATTTAGAGTTATGATTATTAATTGTGTATTGCCTTCCATAGTGTTACTCTCTTTAGATCCTGCTCTATTCCCTTTCAATCTTCCTCTTCACCAGTATTTTGCTTTTTGTTACCCCTTCAGTTCCCCCTCCCTTCAATTACCACCCCCCTTTACTTGTTCCCCTTCTTCCTCTCTGTAGGGTGATAGAATTCTCTACCCCACAGAGTATATACTCTTTTTTTTCCCCCTCTGTGCCAATTACAATGAGAGTAACATTTAAGCATTGCCTGTCACCACCCTTCCCTTATCCTGCCCTCTCTGTATTGATTTTTCTTGTTTCTTTATGTTATATAATTTACCTGATTCTATCTCTCCCTTCCCTTTTCTCTCAGTGTAATCCTCTTTCAGCCCTTGATTGATTTTTACATGTCATTCATATGCATATATACCATATCATACATATATATTGTTTCATATCATCACATTTACATACACATCATATTATCATAATCAGCTTACTTCTCCTCTATCTGAGTAAATTCCTTCTAACATGTCTACTGCTGAGTAATTTTTGAAAATTACAGAGATCATCTTTCCATGTAGACATATAAACATTTTTACCTTAATGAGTCCCTTAAATTTTCTTTCTTATTTACCTTTCTGGGCTTCTCTTGTGTTTCACATTTGGCCTTCAATTTTTTTGTTTATGTCTGACTTATTCCTCAGGAATGCTTCTAAATGCACCTTCCTTTTTCATAGAAATGCGAGATGGCAGAACTTGAGAGTTGGAAGAGACTTCAATGGCAATCATGTCCAGCCTACTTTTAAAAAAGGAATCACCCCAAAGAAATATCCAACAACAAATCATCTACTCAAACACCCTCATTCAAAGAGAATATACTGCCTACTGAGGCAGCCCATGATGCCTAAGGATATCACCAATTATTAAGATATTATTGTGCATCTAGATAGCAGATTAGATTGAGTGCTAGGTGTGGAGTCAGGAAGATTCATCTTACTGAGTTCAAATATAACTTCAGATGCTTATTAGCTGTGTAACCCTGGACAAGTCACTTAACCCTATTTGCCTCAGTTTCCTCCTCTGTAAAATAAGCTAGAGAAGGAAGAGAAAACCATTCCATTATCTTTGCTAATAAAACACTGAATGGGGTCACAAAGTGTTGGACATGACTGAAAAATAACTCAACAACCAAAATCATAATTATCAGGAAGCGTTTTCTAAATTTGCATCTTTGCAGCTTCCGCACTTTGCCCTGGGACCAAAACAGAACAAGTCTAATCACTCTTAGAAGCCCTTCCAATACTTGAATATAGCTCTGACCTTCCAAGTCTTCTTTCCTTCAGGCTAAGTATCCTACCATTCTTTCAGCCTGTCAGAGACTCAAGAACTTTTCCTCTCCTGGTTGTCTTCCTTTGCCTCAAATCTAGTTTGTCATTAAGTAAATGAAAAACAAAACAAAACAGAAAACCTCAACATAAATAATACCAAGTATAGTATTTTTTATATTCTTAAACTCTGTTAATTCCTTCTTAGAATTGTCTATTAGTACATAAGTATCTTGCATTCCCAAAGCTCTCTGCTCTTGGCTCTCTTTCCTTCTCTTTTTATATTCCTTCTATTCTTGACCCTCTCCCTTGGCAGTCTTATCTACTCTCATGGTTCCAACTATATCACCTTTATTCAGACAGCTCCTAAATCTATGTCTTAAGCACTGACCTTTCTCCTGAGCATTAGGTTCACATTTCCAAACAGCTAATAGATTTGTGGTCTTAAAAACCATCAAAGGCAGCATGTCAAAAACAGAGCTCATCATCTTTCATCTTAAACTGTCTTCTCTTTTTATTTTCTCCATGTTGGTCTTCCTAGTTTTTCATGCACATAACCTCAATCATTATTAACTCCTCCCTCTACCTCATTCCACATGTCCAATCAATCACCAATTCCTGTCAATACTTTCTCAGCAATATTTTTCATGTCTGTCACAACATTGCTATTTCCACTGTCACCACCTATTTTAAGCCATCATTACCTCTCCCTTTGAGTTTCTGACAACATCTTTATAACTGATCTCATCTCTTTCTGGGTCATTTTACATTTAATTTCAAGATTAATCTTCTTAATAGACAAGTGTAATCTTTGATTCTAAAACTACATTTCCCCCAAATATTCACTGGCTTCCAACGATTCAATAAATTTCATGCGTTTTTGTTTGGTTCATGAGCTGATTTTGGTTCATAGTTATTTATATGTTGTCTCTCCATTAGATTTTGAGCTCCTTGAAGGCAAGGAATCTTTTTTGCTTTTCTTTGTATTGCTGATGTTTAGCATTACACTGGACACATGGTAGGTTCTTAATTGATGCTTATCAACTGACTCCAATCTACTAGTCCAGCCTTTTGTTCATTCAACTTTCCATCATGCCTACCAAACCAGGCAAGTTACAGTTCCTAGAACACATTCTTTGTTTCCTTACCTTTCTATCTTTGCTCACATAATTCCCTATGCCTTGACTGTCTCTGCCTTTTAATCTCTTATTCACTTTCCCATGCTTGGATTATCTTCTATTTCTACCACAAAGCTTTCCCTAATTTTCTCTAGGTGGAGGAGATTTCTGTTCTCGTAAAACTTTGTAGTTGTCTATGGTCTCAAAAGATTCTATATAATAATTATTTGTGTATGTGTCATGACCTCTTTTTCTCTGCCACAGTATTTGCCATAGCATCTTGCATGCAGCTAGATGGCACAATGGAAAGAGTGCCAGGTCTGGAGTCAGGAAGACTCATCTTCTTGAGTTCAAGTTTGGTCTCAGACACTTCCTAGCTGTGTGATGACCCTCAACAAGTCATATAACTTTGTTTGTCTCAGTTTCCTCATCTATAAAATGAGTTGGAGAAGGAAATGGCAAACTACTCCAGTATCTTTGCCAAGAAACCACCAAATGAGGTCACAAAGAATCAGATACAACTGAAATGATTGAATAACAACAGGCATTTACATTTGTTGAATTATGTATGAATGACTTAGTTATATTGCTATGTGTTCAGTTGTTTATGTATTACTATCCTGTGCCCTGAGTTCCTTAAGGGTAGAGAAAATATTTTCAATTCTTTCATGTATAATCATGGTCCTTAATACAGTGCTCAACACATAGAGAGTAATCAATAAAAGCTGTTGCCTGAATATAATGCCACATCAGCTATAGACACAATCAATCTGTTCTTTCCTATGGTTGATATGGAAAGGAACTCTCAGAGACAGAAGAGCATGAGAGATTTAGAACTAGAATTAACCTCAGATACAATTTATAGGAGTTTTTAAGTTGAGATTCTTAGATTTCAAGAGGTCTGAGGATAAATTTCAGAGGGTCCAATGACTTGATTGGGAAAAAATAGCATTTTTATTTCCATTTAATTGGTTTCTTTTATAATTGTATCTATGCATTTAAAAACATTATTATGAGAAAAGGGAGCTAGGTGGTACTGTGGAGAGAGTGCTGGGTCTACAGTCAGGAAGACTTGTCATTGAGTTCAAGTCTGACCTCACACCTTTCCTAGTTGAGTGACCCTGAGAAGGTCACTTAACCCTATTTGGCTCTACTTCCTCACCTGTAAAATGAGCTGTGGAAGGAAATGACAAACCACTACAGTATTATAGCCAAAAAAAATCTCCAAATGAAGTCATGAAGTATTGGACACAACTGAGAAAAATGACTGAAAGACAACAACAAAATTATGAGAAGTGAATCATAGACTATACTGGACTGCCAAAGGGACCACAACACAACAGAGGCTAATAACCTTTCAATTCTAATTTGTTACTGTTGAGGAATCTGAGTCTCAGAGAGATAAAGTAATATGTATAAGATTACACAGATAGTTATAGATACACAGATAGTGATAGAACTGGGATTCTAGACCAAGTCCGTTAGCTCCAAATACAACATTCATTCAATTCAAATACATTTCTTTTTACATTTTACTTCCATTTTTCATTAGTAGCTTTGCTGGGTTTGATTCCAAAAAATTATCATGAATCCTTCACCCCACCCAAGAAAACCCTGAAAATGGATTCTTTTTAGATATTTTGTTGTCTTTCAGTCAATTTAATTGTGTCTTACTTTCTGTGACCCTATTTAGGGTTTTCTTGACAAAGATACTGGCTGGAGTGGTTTGCCATCATCTTCTCAAGCTCATTTTACAAGTGAGGAAACTGAGGCAAATATATTGGCAAAGGTCACACAGGTCAGATTTGCCTCGAGGTCAAATTTGAACTCAGGAAGAGGAATCTTCCTGACTCTAGGTCCTGAATTCCTGTCCAATATGATATAATTTCTGAACTCATCCTTAGCTGCCTCTCTCTTCTTATTAGTGGGCTAAAGGGAGGACCACTAAACTCTTCCCAAAGACCTTCCTGGTAGTTCCATTTTCCATCAGCAGCTTTGCTTGGTTTTGACTGCCTCCCCTCATTTTCCCTTTCCATTTTGTGTTTAGTCTTCCCCCATTAGACTTCATGTTTACTGAGGGCAGGGACTCTCTTTATTCTTATTTTGAACCCTAATGCTCAGCACAGAGCCTGGAACATAATAAGAATTTCAATAAAGATTCATTAAATTGAATTTCTGCTACAAGGATGTAGTATATGCAAGAAAAGTCAGAACAGGTTGTGGGAAACTGCCCACAACATAACCACCAAAATATAAGTGTCAGAATGAAACTCACAGTTATGTGATTCTGGAACCACATTTGCAATCATCATTAGCTAAACGAGCCATATTATTGCTGTTATGCCTCACAGAGGCAGGTATAATGATATTCTGATGCAGAAATTACGAGTCTTGAAGGGTGATAGGCTGCAACTAAAAGAGCCATATGTGGTTTGAGAGCTTTAGTTTGAGTATCCCAGACCTACAGCACTTCTCCTGATTGCACTTTTGGGAGTTTTGAGTGAGAAAAAAAGCAATTGTATTGTTTACCTACTTTAGACAGTCGCAACTCAGCTATCTCTGAAGCTTCTGGGTGAGTCTACTCTTTAGTTATGTGAAACAAAGTAGGAAGCCAGAATATTCTTTTTCAATTCTACCCCCTCCCAAGTTTGATGTTTCCTTGATCTCAACTCTAGTTGTGGTTGTAGAATGGATTAGAAATTGTGATATAAAGACCTCCAGAATTGCAGCTTCAATGCTGTCAGTTCAGACTGACCAGGGTACATCAGTCTGAAGCTGTAGCTGTAGTAATTAAGTAAGGGGAGTGGGTCAGAGGAGAAGAGTCAGTCATCCTAAGACATCAAGCAAAT
Organism: Monodelphis domestica; assembly: GCF_027887165.1. NCBI lineage: Eukaryota > Metazoa > Chordata > Mammalia > Didelphimorphia > Didelphidae > Monodelphis > Monodelphis domestica. The sequence continues at coordinate 195,434,499 of NC_077227.1, forward strand.
AGCATCTCAAAGCGGGAGGCACTTAGCAACCTAGTGTGACAGCATGGTAGTGCTGGGATCAAAGTGAGCAAACAAGTCAACATCTGGAAAGAGATCAACAAACTGGGTGGCTATGGTGACATGTGGAGCTTTCAAGCATACCTCTAGAAGGATGGAGGAGAAATCTTATAATCACAGGATTACAAATTTGGACCTAGAAGGGATATAGAGGTCATTGGGACTCCAGACTAGATACCAGAATGGTTTGCCAATTCCTTCTACAGTGGATTAAGGAAAAAAGAGCTTTAGTGACTTGCCTAGGTTCACACAGCTAGTAGATGTCTGAGACAGGCATTGAACAGAACCACCTAGCAGCCTCTGTAGCTATACCACCTTCTATAATTATAACTTCACAGATCTGGAACTGATAGAGCCCTGAGAAGCCATCTAGTCTAACCTTTTCCCCTGTTTTTTTTTTCTTGTTTTTTTCTTCTCCTGGGCTTATTCCTGATTTTTTGGGACTTCCACACCACACCCCCTCTACTACTGACCTATCCCAGAACTTCCTTCATTGCCTGCGACCTCTTTGCTGAAAACAACCTACCACCACCCCTTACACACTGAATCATTTACTTATTTTGTGACTTTTGTCATTCCATTATAATCTCTCTGAATCTCAATTTCCTCTTCTGTAACATGAGAGTGATAAAAGCAGGTATTTCACAATTGTAAGGATCAAACAATACATTGAAAACTCTTTGCTAATTTTAAAGCACTATATAAAATTCAGCTACTGTTATTATCTAGTCTAATTTCCCTCATGAGAATACTGAGGCTACATGTTGACATATTTGGTAAGTGATAGAACTAGGATTTGAACCCAAGTTCTGATTGTTAGACTGCCTTTACAGAATCTATCCTAAGCTTTTTTTTTTCAATTTCCATATTATTATAGATTCATCCATCTTGTGAATTGAATTCTTTCTCTTAATTATAATCATCAGAAGCAAGAACTGGGGTTGGGATACAGATACAGGACAATTATCAATATTACCACCCTTTTTACTTGGTTCTCTTTTTGAGTTAGCATTCCAGGAACCATAGAAATGGATAATGTAAGAAAAAAAAACTCCAAGATTATCTACAAAGAGACTCTAAGAGATCACCCTAATGCAAATATCAATTATATGGAAATAAGTCTTGATCAATGACAATGTAAAACCCGGTGGAATTACTCATTGGCTATAGAGGGTGGGGGAAGAGAGGAGGAAAAGAACATGAATCATGTAACCATGAAAAAAATATTCGAAATCAATTAATTAAATAATTTTTTTCAATTCTAAAAAAAAAAAAGATTACCTACACAGTACAAATGAACCCTTAGCATGCCACTGTTGCTTTTCAGTGTTTCAGTCATGTCTGACTCTTCATGACAAATAAATGAGTCTTCATTTCTGGTTTTCTCAGCAAAGATACTGGAGTGGCTTGCAATTTCCTTCTTGAGTTTACTTTACAAATGGGACTGAGGCAAAAAAGGTTACTAGGCAAGTCACAATGCCAACTACTATATGTCTGAGATTGGATTTGAACTCAGTCCCTCATGACTCCAGGACCAGCACTCTATTCACAGGTCTCCCCACAGAACTGCCCACTTAAGGCATCTACCTCTATCTAATTTGGTGAGCAATAGGAAACTCAAAGATCTGTGAGCAGGGAAGGGCTATGACAAGACCTAGACCTGTGCATTAAGAAGATTACTTCAGTGACAGTGAGAAGTCTGTAGTAGGGAGCAGAGACTATTCTGAAGTCTATTATGAGAATCTATCTAATAGATCACAAAGTCCTAAGCTAGATGCATTGTGAATACAAAGGAATGAATGAATGAATGAATAAGTGTTTAAGTATTTACTCTGTGCTATGCCAACTATTATAATCAGCTTTGGGGATACAAACAGGAAAAGAGAGATAACATACTTTCATGGAACTCACACTATAATTAAATGAGATGATATATAAAGGAAAGTATAACATCAGGGCAGATAGAAAGGCCTTGGAAGTTCTTAGATTCCCAGGGTCTGGAGAGTGTAGAGTCAGAGCGTGGCAAGACAGATGGCAAGGTCTGTGGTTCTTCATCTTACTGGAAGGAATAGAATTGGTGACTCCCATCTCATCCAAGGTGAGACCAGTCAAATACCCTGACTAGAGGTTTGGGCAGCTCAGGAGAATGCCCCTAATGGTCTTTCCCCACAACCTGAATGGGACCTTGGAAACCTGGGCAGGGTGAGGGCATGATGGAAAACAATACAGAGAAGACTTAGTAAATAAGGTAGAATTGTCAGGACTGGTGAAATTATTTAAATGATGAAGATGAAGGACAGGGAAAAGTAAAAACATGAGAGAGGATTAGAACAAAGTAGGGTAGTAGGAACTGTTCTGGGCGCAGCATTAAAAGACTTGGGTGAATCTATTTCTGATGTTTATCAGGTGTGTGTGTGTGTGTGTGTGTGTGTGTGTGTGTGTGTGTGTATGTGTGTGTGTGTGGTGTTGGGTTGTGGTAGGCTATTTCTGGGCAAAGAGATCCCTGTCTTAGAAAGAAGTTCCAGGATGGACCAGCAGTAGAGGGGGTATGTGGTGTGGTGCTGAAGTTCAGAGAAGTCAGGAATAGAGCTAGGATTAGAAGTAATAAGTTTGGGAGGATGGCTTCTCCAGACTTGATCAGCTTCAGATCTATAATCATTCAGAATTATAATTATGAAAGGTGCTATAGCTACAGAGATTTGGAGTCAGAAAAACTTGTGTTCAAATCTAGCCTTAGACATGTAATAGCTGTGACCCAGGGCAAGTCATTTAACTTTTGTTTCCTTTAATCCACTGGAGAAGGAAATGATAAACCACTCTAGTATCTTTGCCAAGAAAACTCCCTAGATAGTATTGGCATTTATAGTCTACTGGGTCATGAAGAGTAGAATACCACTGAACAAGGAAATATCTATAGAAGGTAGACTGAGCCTAGGTTTTGTCTAAGAGTGATGCTAGATGCCATTACTTAATGACTATTACTGCTATTAATAATCATTAATAATGATGATAATGTTTATACATAAATCCTTGCAAAACTTGGTAATGTTGCAAATTCTGCAGTTTTTAGAACTTGTTTAAAGAACTCCAGGTTTAAACTTCTGGTAGTGAAAATCTCTGTCAAATGTTGTAGCGTCTAAAGCTGAAATCTCTTCATTATATCCTCCTGCATTTTCCCCCCACCAAATGACATAGTCCCAGCCTTGCAGGTTTAATAGAGATCATTACTATCCATAAATTTTATGTGCATTAAAAGCAGTTTTCCCCTCTTGTAATCATTATTAATATTTGATGGCCAAGATATTATTCTTTATCGATAATTTTATAGATCATAGTTAATTTAGGGAGAAAAAAATCCAAATGCAATACAAAGTGATGCAGCTCCACTTTCAGAAGTGACCTTGTCAAAGTGACGCATTTTTACTTCAATTAAATTCAAAGTCAGTCAGTCCCACAGGTAATGTTAGCAATTATAAGAATACTTTGCAAAAGTAGTTAAAAATCACTCTGAGAACTTTTATGTGATGCTCGTCTTTTTTTTTTCTTAAGAGAAAGAGACTTTTTCTCCCCAACTTCCATTCTTTATGAGATCATTTTGGAGTGTACTGTTACATAAAACATGAGGTCAGTAACTGAGGCTAATTAAATTTTAGTAGGAGCAAAAGTCACCAAAAGGTTTTTGCATTCATTCTACCAACTCTAAAATAGTGATACAATGCACCATTAATAGCCTTAGAATTGCTAATTATTTCAACATGAATAGCAGGGTATCAACGCTGTCAGTTTAATTTAATACACTCAGGAGAATTCTTGCAGAATGCATGATTTCTCTATTATTTTTCTGGTTTGCAGAACCCCTAAAAGCTATAAATTAATATTTTTTTCTTTAGAAGGAGCTTAGTAGTCTAGACCTCTTTCACCTTTTCAAGAAATGTTGCGATCATTATGACTTTTTCAAAGAAGAAATGGGAAGTAAAACTCAAACCAAAAATTGAGAAATGGGAGTCATCTAAATTCAACTTTGTGATGTGTGAAGAAGCAAAATGGTGCCAGGGAGAGTTAAAACTCCTGTTCCAGCTATTGAATTCACTGGAATTTCTGTCTAAGAAATGATTCTGACATTGGGGTAGATAGAATTCAATGGCTATTTGAGTACAATAAGAAGCACGATAGAATATTGCAAAAAGGGCCAGCTTTGGTTGACTCCTTGGCCTTGCTGTATGCTCTCAACTATGTATCACCTAGGTGGGAAAAAAGAAACCAACTAGGAGGAGACTTCCCATTAGACTTATAGAATGTTAGAAATAGAAAGGACCTTTAGGAGTCAACTAGTTTAAGTCCCTTATTTTTATAAGGGAGGAAATTGAGGTCCAGAAAAGTTAGGTGATTTTCCCCAGAGTGCAAGGGAGTCCAGAAACCAGAACTTCTAACTCCCAGGCCTGTGATCTTTCTACTGTATCACATGGATACAAAGGGAAAGGTAGAGAAGCTTGGGAAGGGAAAAGGGTTTTTCTTGATAAGAATTACTTAATAATTTCTTCCCGGTTGATAAGAGCCTCTGCATCTCCACCCATTTCTGGAGCTGAGTCTAACTAGGGAAAATACTAGTATTGTTGATCCCTTAATCATTTTTCTCCTGTGTTAGAGAGAGGAAGGGAGGAAGAAGAGGAAGAGAGGGGCAGCAACAAATAGCTCTTTGGACAGAATAAGCCAACAGGGCTTTAGTGGTTTTAGTTCCCTGGTTATTTGTTCCTGTTCTTTGTTCCAGTTCTAAAGAAATGTCTGAATTCCCTCTCCTTCTACTTCTCTCCTCTTCAAGCTCTATTCTTGCTGCCCCATGTTTCCAAATGGAGCTTACATCATGTGGAAGGAGTTTATTTCTTTCCAGCAGAACAGAAAGAGGTTTGAAGTCAGAGGATCTAATCCAAAATCTGCTGTCTGTGTATCCTTGAAAAACTCTTTAAAATTCTTTAGCTGTCAGTTTTTTTCATTTGTAAAATGTGGACTTGGTTGTACTGTGCCCTAAAAGATCCATCCTAACTCTAAATCTAGATCCAGTTGCCATCATTTACCAACTGGTCTCTGGCAAAATGGCATTAAGAGTTAGCCCAGTAGAGGCTTAAGATAATGTCATTATTGTACTTGTTCAGTTGTTTCAGTTATAACTGACTCTTCCTGATCCTATTTGGGATTTTCTGGGCAAAGACAATAGGGTGATTTGCCATTTTCTTCTCCAGCTCATTTTCCAGATCAGGAAACTGATACAAACAGCAGTAAGTGACTTTCCCAGGGTCACACCTAAGTATCTGAAGTAGGATTTGAACTCAGGAAGATGATCCTTCCTGACTTTAGACCTGGTGCTGTATCCACTACACTGCATCACTTAAAATTTAATGAAGAAGTTGCATTAAGGTGTTGAACATGAATAATATTTGATTTCCATGAAGCAAATACCTCCCTACCTGTTTTTGGCTATGTAAAACTACTCTATTATCCAATTTGGATATCAAAGGAAGTGGGAGAATAAAATGATCTCCTTGCATGGCTCTGCCCTGTGTTGCTACATACTCCAAGGTCCATTCTTAGACTAAATTGTGAGTTTGGAAAGTGTCTGTCAAAAGCAATTTCCCCTTTAGTCTTTTAGTATGCTTCTCATTCTTTTTCTCCTGTGCATTTGGATGTTGGTTTGTCCATCCAAAATGCTTCCATTTTCAATATTACTAGTAGGAATAGGGCAATTTCTAATTGGAGGTAAGGAGGAGTAATTTTGAAAATGAAAACAATACAAAAACAGAAGATATCAATGTAAATATGTAAAAAAATGGATGTCTGGAGAGAGATTCCATGAGCTTTATGATTATCTCATCACAATTACATTCTCTAAATCACATCAAAATCAAAGCTAAAAAGACTTGTCAATGATTCACTAGACTCTGATCATCTAGCAGGAAAGAAAACTGATGTTCAGGGTTTTTGTTTTTTTTTTCAGCTAGAATTTAAGCTACTTGAGGGCAAGGACTTGTGATTGCCTAAATATGTCGTGTCTATTCTAGTGTCTTGAATATAGTAGGTGTTCAGTAAAAGTTTGTTGAATATTGAATGAATATTTAGTAGCACAACAGAGACTAGAATCCAGTTTCTTGAAGCCTCTCCTACTGTTCTTTTCATCACATAAAAGTTGGGGTTCCTTTTCATATCACCAACCAACATTATTCATTTCTTTTTGGTCTGACCTTGGGACAGCTATAGGTGTTTTATGGGTGTGAACATTAACAACTCTCTCCAAACAAACCCTTCTTTTTGTTTGAAGCTATCTTCATTGTACCATAACCCTGAAGATATTAGATGTTAATATTTCATTGTTTATTCTTTGGTTATTTTCAGTCTTGTCCAACTATTTATGATGTATTTTGGTATTTTTTTTTGGCAAAGATACTGGAGTGATTTGTCAGTTCCTTAGCCAACTCATTTTACAGAGGAGAAAACTGAGACAAATAGGGTGAAGTGACTTGCCTAGGGTCACGTCTGAGATTAAGTGGTCATGAAGCTGTAAGTGTGTGAGACCAGACTTGAACTGAGGTCTTTCTGATAAGAAGTTTGGTGCTCAATACACTATATCATTTAGCTACCTATTTAACATCTTTATGAAGTTTTCAGTTTGTGTTGCCTTTAGGAAGAAGACTTTATTCTGCTGCTTTCAGAGCATAGGGAACGTGTCCCAAGGGAATGCAAGTTTTGGCTTATGGAAGTGCAATGGTTCCTTTAGTGAATGCTGTTGTTGTTAGCCAGGAGAAGAGTCAGTTCCTAAATCGGGGCATACATGCTCTTGTTCCTAGTTAGAGCTGTTTTACTTCCTTTAAATCTTGCACACCTTGGCGAAGAACCTCTTCTCCCCACCCCACTTCCATCTGCTTCATTGCTGATCCCATTCCCTTTTGACAGCTTATTTCCCTAGAAGGGCATGTTCTGCTCCTGCATTGCCTCCGCAATGTTTTTGGCCCTTTCTGTTGCCTTTCTTTATAGACGTGACTATACGTGCAGGTACGCCCACAGTCGCACATAACAAGAAAGCTGATAAAAGAACAAAAGTTCTGTCTTTGGAGGAAAATTCTAACTCTACTCAGGTACTGTAGGTGTCTCATTTCATATTCCTGCTGAAAATATAAGCAGAGCCCTGAATAGAGATTTCCCATGATGCCTCAGAACAGGCCTTCTTAAAAGTATGATTCCTTCCCCAAAGGAAATGAAAGAGCTATTTAAAACAAGTAATCAATCCATTTAGAACTCCCCATGATCTGAAGAACATTTCTTATGGTGGTGACTAAGAGGAAGAGAGGCAAGGAAATTTTAAAAATGAATTTAAAAGGATATTTTGGATCTATCAGCATTCATAAGGTCCAAACATAGAAATTTAATACCATTTATCATTTGCCAGAAGAGATAAATGACTTTTAGAATTTTAGAAGTTAAGGTGTTACTTTCAAAGTTGGAAAATGAGACTCATTCTTAATAACTGCTAGTCATTCAGCATCAAACTTTCTCATATCATTTCCTTTCTCTGGGCAATAAACTTGGACTCTTCTCTCTTTCTGTCCCTAAATGATAACAATAACTGACATTTGTTTAGAATTTCAAGGTTCACATCACATTTTCAGATATTATCTTATTTGACCCAATAAATCCCATGTATAGGCATGTATCAGTACCTATTTCTACGCCTGGCTCACAAATGAGGAAAGGTTAAGTTAGATGTCTTATGCCACCCAACTGTGCTAATCAGAGGTGGACTTGAAAAAGAAGTCTTCCTGCCTGGAAATCCACTGTACTACCTGTCTGTCTATACTAAATTATTCTAAAACTACAGATTGCCAAATTTTCCCTCCAGCAGAATATTTCGTTCTCCTCCTAACTCTGGATTTATAGGGCTAATATCTCTGTTCAAGATCTAGCTCCCCCAAATCTAGACTACCATATTAGTGTTTTCTTTTCTTTTTTTTTAGTTTTTTTTTCCTGATTACGTTGATATAATTTTAAAATGTTGTTTACTGATATTTCATGATCTATGTTTTCTTCTTCCCTCTTACCATTCCTCTTCCCCAAAACAGCAGGTAATGTGATATAGATTATACATGTGCTATCATTCAATATATATTTCCATGTTCATCATGTTGTAAAAAAAAAGACATATCACTTATATAAGAAAAAAACTCATGGAGGAGATTAAAGTGAAAATGGTATGCTTCAATCTATATTCAGGCATATCATTTCCTTCTATGTTAGTGGATAGCTTTTTTTTTTGTTTTGTTTTTAAATCATGAATTCCTTGGAGTTTCCTTGTATCCTTGCATTGCTGATAATCATTAAGTCATTCACAGTTGATCATTGTGCATTATTGCTGTTATTACGTATAATGTTCTCCTGGTTGTATTAGTTTTCTGACTTTTCCTACTTACATCTTCTTCCTCTTCCAGTCTCTTCCATATATTCATGAGTAAGGCTCATTTCTTTAAGTGGCATTTTGAGCATGCCATTTCCCTTTCAGGGACAATGAATCCTTATCTTATTTTGTGTCACATCCAAAGTCAATCTTCATTGATAATTAATTTTATTATTATTAACATCATACTTTGGCTTTTCCATAGTGCCTTACTGGTTTTTAAAAATTAATTAATTAATTAAAAATATTTTACATGATCTGTGTTTTCTTCCTCTCCCTCCCTACCCCCTCCCAGAGCTGACAATCAATTCCACTGGTTTACACATGTCTTATTACTCAAAACCTATTTCCATATTATTCATATTTGTAATAGAGTGATCTTTTAAAACCAAAAACCCCAATCATATACCAATAGAACCAAGCAATAAATCATGTTTTTCTTCTGCATTTCTTTTCTCAGTTCTTTCTCTGAATGTGGATAGTATTCTTTCTCATAAGTCCCTTAGGATTGTCCTAAATCATTTCATTGCTATTAGTAATAAAGCCTTTTGCATTGTGCCAGTGTTTCAGTTACTGTGTACAATATTCTCCTGGTTCTGCTCATTTCACTCTGTATCAGTTCATGGAGGTCTCTCCAGTTCTTATAGAAATCAAGCAGTTCATTATTCCTTATAGCATAATAGAATTCAATCAGCATCATATTCCACAATTTGTTCATCCATTACCCAATCAATGAACACAACCTTGTTTTCCAATTTTTTGCCACCACAAAAAGTAAAGCTATAAATTTTTTGCATAGTACCTTAATGTTTACAAAGAACAGTATATACATTTTTATTTTCCCAACAACTCTGAGGTAGATTCACCAGGGCTTATTGTGTTGTCCTCATCCTACTGTTAAAACTGACTCAGAAAGTGCTAGAGATTTAACTATGGTGGCACATATACTAAGCATCTTTGGTAGGATTTTGAGCTCAGATCCATTCAATCTCTAGTATTCTTTCCATCAGGTCATGTTGCTTCATAGTCTTTGATTAAATGGCTCTTCCTTTAATTTCCTTTAATTATAACTATTTTAATTCTTTGCAATCTCTAAGCACATCTGCTTCTTGTTTCTTCCTTAATCCTGCCTCTAAGATTTAAAATTTTATTCCTTCTAATTAATATGCCTTGTCTCCTTTTTTTCTACTCTGTTCCACCCCTCCAATTGTTCAAACACAGTTCATTAGTATTCAGTCACTCCAATAACTTTAGAAACTCTTCAATCTTTCCCATGTTAATGGTCATATTAAAACTGAAAGACTTTCAAGATTGAAACAATGAAGCTAAAATTGTTGGACAATAGGTGGTAGGGTTGATATTTGCTTCTGGGAGATTCTTTTTAATAACCCCTCACATAATAGTGCATAAGCTTTATGAGATGAATTCAATTCCATTCAATTTCACAAGCATTTTAAAGTGCCCAAAGTGTGCAGCTCAGAGAGGTACCTAGTGGATAAAGGGTTGGAGTTAGAATAGAGAAGGTCTGAGTTCAAGACCTTTCTCTGACAGCTTAGTTGTTTTGACCCCTGGAAGTCACTTAGCCTCTTAGTACCCTAGGAATCTCTAAGACTTCAAATTTCAGATCCACTCCACAGCCATGTAACTCTGCAGAAGAAGTTTCTACTATTGTTATTTATCTATACCTATGAAATTAAAGGCTATCTCTATCTCTCAGACTGTCCCTCCCCACCAAAATCAAAGTAAAAAAAGTATATTATTCTTGGATCTGTGATATGAAGATCAAGAACACAATCCATACCTGTTGATCGATCTTGTGTGACTTTTGTCAATGTCTTCCCATAAATTTGCCACTGATACCCAACATGGGCTGGAGTACTTTGTCATTTTCTTCTGACTTTATAAGCCTATCAGTGGACCATTCTGGCTCTCTATCTGTTGACTCATGCCTTTGTCATATGACTAGTGGTATAATTCCTCTCTGAAGTCTTTTATGCCTATTTTTCTTAGAAGTTCTTCACAGTTATTTGCTGTAGCCTGTTCTCACCCACCATGTACTCCTTTATTTCCCAATATGTGATACTCAATTATAATTCTTATAAGATTGATGCTAGACTAGGAATACAAAAATGAAAAACAACAGAATTGCTGCCTTCAAGGAGCTTAGAACTTATTAGAGATGAGAATATGGGTCACTTAGAATTGATAGGCAAAAGTGGCAAGAGATGATTTTTAAAGGAAAGTTAGTGAGCAATGTTCAACTGAAAAAAATGGCAAGTTAAATGATCTTTATAATAGGTTCTTACTAATATAAAATTATATAGCTTCTGAAAGGATAATTTCTTGAAGAAAATGATGGTGTGAGTAGAAAGATGCTAAACTAAGCAATAATGATTGATAGTAGTTTCTAATTTAATGCCACACAGAACATTTTTTCACAAATTGGAGAAATTCAAGCAAGCCAGATAGAATCATAGGATCATGGATTGTAGAGGCAGGAGGATTATAGGGCTTATTTTTTCACTTTTCTACGCTTTAAAAATAAAGAAAACTGAGATTCAGAGAAGTTCAGTGATTTGCTCAAGGTCATACTACTGTAATGTAGCAGAATCAGAACCTGAACTCAGCTTCTCTGGCTCCAGAGCCAGCACTTTTCTCACTATTCATGGCTGCTTCCAAAATATTATAGTGGTTAATGATAGAAAACATTTAAAATAGAAAAGTGGCCAAAATGTGGCTCAAACCTATAGTCCTAAAAGTAAGAGACTTAGGTTTTACCAACTAAGTGGGAAAGTCCTGGATAAGAGAAATGGAAATCATTTGTCACTTTATTTTTATTTATTTAAATATCAAAGGGTGGATTTTTCCTTGAGAAACATAGATAGTGGTGGGAGGAAAAGAACAAATGGGCTATAACTAAAAAATACTTAAAATGCTTGTAAGAAAGAAAATTGATTATAGCACTGGATTGAATGTTGATCTATCAGATATCAGACTCTACTAATCACTGAGACACTTTTCTAATCCGGTAGTGTACTGTTTTACATTTAATAGGGCTGCTTCCCTCCAGACCCATGCAGCACACCTGCAGGCAGGTTTCTTCTGGCATTTGCTTACAGGAAGGTCATTAAAAGGCAGTGCAAATTAGGGCAGTCCCCCTAGCAGCAGCAATTAACCTTCAGCAACCTGGCAGCAAAGCATTAACCTTCCCCATAGTAAAAGGAGCAAAGAGTAGAAAAAATAACAATTTCTCTCTCTCTCTCTCTCTCTCTCTCTCTCTCTCTCTCTCTCTCTCTCTCTCTCTCTCTCTCTCTCTCTCTCTCTCTCTCTCTCTCTCTCTCTCTTTTCTCTCTCTCTACCCCTCACCCTCCCTACCTCCTTCCCTCCCTCCCTCTCAATTTTTTTCTGAATCTGTCTCTCATTTTCCCTTTATTCTTATTTCTCCCTAGCTCCTTCCCTCCTTGTGGTCTCTCTGTCTCTGTCTCTGCCTTTTCTTCATTCTGGTGTCATCACCTCTATTCCACTTTGTTGTGGGAGCTTAGGGACCCCATATATTAAATAAGTAAATAAGATGTGGAGATGATGGTGATATAGTTTCTCATCAGGATTGAAGTGTCAATGAGGGCAACTGGACAGGGCCACTGCAGATTGTCACCCAGGGTCTTTTTTTTTGCTCCAGGCCCACCCCAAGGGTCTACTCTGGAGAGATCCTGGTGCCAATGCTGATGCCTCCTGGCTAGTCTCCATGTTGTGACAGGTGCCACTGAGGCCTGTCACCCATACAGTGCCCCTGCAGGTGCCTCATCGAATGCCCATCCATCTCTTTCACATCCCTGTCTCTATTGTGAAGGAAGGAAGTCTGCCCTCTCTGCAGGAGACAGTAAACAGTGAGTTAATTCATCCTTCATCCCTGTGTCAAGTGCAAGCTGTTGATGAATGTTCAGGGATTGACATGACACTGGTCAGATTCTATATAATGTCACCTCATTCTTTTTTCCCCTGTTAGTCTTGGATTTCTGTTGAGGAGGAAAACAAATTATATACACCATTTTAAAATGTTGCTCTTTACCTACCCTCCCCCAAGAAAGCATCTCATCTAGAAATAATAAAGCTCAAAATCCAAATAGCTACTATGAGAGAGACTAATAATTCTGTCCCAGATAATATCTGTCAAGGAGTCATGAGACATTTAATTCAGAGAGTAGCACTTTTTTATTTCCTTTAACTTATCTACATTGATAATTCTTTTCTGGAAATAACAGAGAAGGTTTATTTTTTAAAAGTTATTCTCATCTTAAAAAATACCAAAATAAACATTTACATATACAAATGAGTATAGATAATGAAGACTAACATGAAATCATGGATATCATATAGAGATTATTTTTACTTTTAAATATGTAATAAATTTAATGTTACTTTCATATTATTGTTCTCATGTTTTTCCTTCTGAACTTCCTTCTGTTTATTTTTGTGCATTTAAAAGAGCGATTCAATTACTTTTTTCTTTCTTTTTTTTGGATAATACTATTGCTAGCCTCTCATTCTTCCTAATACTATTTTCCCCAGGGAAGGAGGGAACAAAGGAAAAACAAAACCCTTGAAGCAAATATGCATAGTTCAGAAAAACAAATCCATATATTGGTTATGTCCAAAAATGCATATTTCATTATGACCTTGAAACCATCATCTTACTATCAGAGGGTGAGAAGCAGTGATCATCATTGGTCCCTTAGAGAGCTAGTTGGTCATTTAATTGCTCAAATTTCTAGTCTTTCAAGCTTTTGTTGTTATTGTTTTTGTGATATTGTTATTATTGTATAGTTTTGTCAATATTATTCTGCATCAGTTCATACAAGTCTTCCTAGATTTCTCTGAAAATGATCTCATTTATCATCATTTCTTATGGCACAATAAAAATTTATCAAATTTATATATCATAATTTATTTAGCCATTCCCCAATGGATAGATTACTCCTTTGTATCTGTTACTTTGCTGCAACAAATAGAATTGCTATAAATATTTTGGTGCATATGGATGGTTCCCTTCTTTCTTTGACCTTTTTAGGATATCAGTCTAGTAGTGCTATTGCTGGGCAAAAAGGTATGCAAAGTTTATTTTATTTATTTATTTATTTTGAGATATAGCTCTTAACGAGCAATAAGAAAGTTAAAAGGAAAGGTGAAGTCACCAGTGGCTCTTATATCACCCAGATTAATGGAATATACATACATCCACACATACACAAAAACACATGCACATTGGAGGGGAAAATTTTATCAGGAAATTTTAATCTGTCCTGGTTGTTCAGTATCAAGGAATCTGTGGACATGATTTTTTTTACCTTCTGAAAAACTATTTTAGGATGGTAGTAGGATTACTCTGCAAGGTCAGGACAAAGCAAATATGGTAACAGATTTATGCTGATCACAAGAAGACATCTGTGCAGTGGTAATTTTTATCAAACAGATTATTTAGGATTAGATGAAGTTCTGATAAAGTGAATGGAAACCAAGATTACTATAACTCTGAGAAAGCATCTTTAATTGAAATGTGCATGCTATGATGCAGCTGTATTGATAAGTGCTTATTTATTGGATCTGGATAGGAGACAAAAGTAGATAAAATATACTATTGTGAGCTACATTGACTAGGTCTTTTCCCCTTTCACCATTTATTTTTTCCATGTTACATATAAATACCATTTTAATAATTTTTCCAATATTTTGTGATCCATGTTTTGTCCTTTCCTCTCAACATTACCCTCTCCCTGAGATGGCAGGTAATATGATATGTTATACATGTGCTATCATAGAATATATGTTTCCATGCTCATCATGTTATGAAAGAAGACACATATTGCTTATACTAGAGAAAAATTTATGAAGGAAATAAAGTGAAGAATGGTATGCTTCGATGTGTGTTCAGATTTCATCACTTTCTTCTATGGTGGCGTAAACACATTTTTGTCCTTAGTCCCTTGGAGTTCGCTTAGATCCTTGCATTGTTGATAATAGTCTAAGTCATTCACAGTTGATCATCATACATTATTCCTGTTACTGTGTACAACACCCCCATTTTATTTTTAAGGAACATCATTATTACACCATCTATCATCATGATATTCTCTATGGGAACTCTTTCCTGATCTCTAAACATATATTTTTCTTTTGGGACTTTAATATGTCCTTTGCTTTGTCCTTTCCTCAATTCACTTATTTTAACCATAGTTGTTTCTATATGCATCTCCTCCCTGATCATAAGCTAGTCCAATTAAAAATATGCTATTCTATTTAAACTTTTTCTCATTGTCAGGAAGTAATTTATTAAATTGTTGGTTTGAAAGGGTAAAATGGAGAAGATGCTACAAGTAATTGTAAGAGACAATAGTTATCTCTAATTATTATTAAAAATGGAAAATAGTATTAGAGCTTTGGTTTGGTCATAGTAGGAGGTTGAGAGATCTAAAGTAGCAATGGAAAGTATTCTGGAGAGCTTTTCAATTTGTTGGTTGATTAAGAGTAAGAAAATGCCCTTGGTGAATGAATTTAAGAGTCCAAAGAGAAAATGTCATGTGACTTGGTAGCAGTTCTCCTTTTCCTTGACACCATTTCCCTCTCCCCCTACAACCCCTAAATACCAACAAGGTTATCTGGGAAAAAGTAATGTAAGATTAAATTGTCACATACATTTCAACTGAATCTTGGGTTTTGAGCTCCTCTCTGTTCTGTTTTGGGAAGAAATTGCTCAGTGTCAGGGTCAAGGATGAACTAGACAATGGATTATGTATGACATAGAATGGGAATTCTCAAATCCCTTAGCACAATGTCCTGAACATGTAAGAGGTAGGCATGTAAGAAACATTGTTTAATTGATTTGACTTATGTTTGAAATATGAACAAATAAAAAATTAAGTTCTTTATACCTGCTGGTTGTTCATTTTTTAAGAGGATCAATGACATCACATTTTGACTTGCTTGTGAGTTGGATTTAAGTGAGACAAAGTCCTCAGCTTCACTCTCTCTTCCAGAGTCATCAAAGTCCAATAACAAGATAAAAGTCAGGATGATTGATGATAGCCTGACATAGAGTGGATGACCTGGGTGTCTTCCATGTCTAACTAAGCTCTAAGCTCTCCACAGTGCCTGCTTCAGCCACCTCTATGGCCATTGGAATGTTCTCATCTGCCCATTCTGCTGGGAAGTCTTCACATTCTTGTGTTTATTAAGTTCTCTGTGGATAAGTTAAGAATATAATGCTTTGATTCTGACTGAAAGTTCTGTTCACTTTAGTGATTTTTTATTATTTTTGTTGAAGTTCTGCTTGATGATAACTATATAACATTTGACTATATCTATAGAATGTTAGCTCCTTGTGGGTAAAGACTTTTCTCCCCCTTGAAATGTCAACATTAGTGAGAATGGTACAAGAATGGTCTCATTGGCATGTCAATACTTCCATGTTTGTCTTTTTGTATAGTCAGATTCTTTTCTATATCATTCTGTAAGGCCTCCTTAGAGTATTTAATCACTAATATGGGAGTCTTTCTCTGATTGTTTTAATATCTCTTGGATACGGCATAGCACTCAGGCTATGCAATATTTGACCTACACTCTTAATGTATGGCTTGCCCATTTCCATCTCTAATCATCCACATTCTTGATGGTGATTTTTATTTCTGGTGGTATAGAGTTATCATTGGTAATACACTTTGATATAATTCACCATGTGCCTCTCCCTATGCCTTGGGTCAACTGGATCTGAAGATTTTCTAAAATCATGGCAATTCATGATTTGCAATCCTATAGATATCCAGGACAATACTAAGATTATGATTTATAAGAAATAGATCATTGCATAATTCAGTAATATTTACTTAAAATTTATACAAAACTAGTATGCTGCTAGATGCCATATGCAAAATCTGCAATGTTCTCTGCCCCCTATGGTTGTTCAGTTTTTTTCATTTGTGTCTAACTCTTCATGAACCCACCCAGTTGAGTTTTTCTTCCCAAAGATACTGTAATGGTTTGCTATTTCCTTTTCCACTTCATTTTATAGATAAGGAAACTGAGGCAAACAAGGTTAAGTGACTTGCAGGTCATTCAGCTAGTAAATGTCTGAGGCTAGATTAGAATTTGGGTCTTCCTGACTCTAAGAATACCTCTCTATCCACTGTGCCACCTAGCTGCCCTTCTCAATTCCCTATCACTTTTCTTCAATTAAATGTCATGTAGCCTTCAAACTTTAGAGGAGGGACCCCCAAACTTTTACACAGGGGACCAGTTCACTGTCCCTCAGACCATTGGAGGGCCAGACTATAAAAAACAAAGCAAAACAGAACAAATCTGTATAATGCTGTCTGGGATAGTGGAGGCTGCAGTGCTGGCTGTGATGGACCTGTCAAACTTTGCACAGGCTCATCACAGCCACCACTATACAGGGTAGCAGTACACACAGTGTGGAATCCCCTCCCCCCATCACCCCTCACCATGCTGACATCATCCATTGTTCAGCCACATAATCCTTTGTGCCCTGCCTTTTTCTCATTCAGTTACTCTCAGAACAAGGTGCAACACACAGGATTATGTCACCGGAAGTATTATTGCATATGAGTGATGTCACCCACCACATCCAGGGCTCTTCTCACTGACCACCAATGAAAGAGGTGCCCCTTCTGGAAGTGTGGTGGGGGCTGGATAAATGGCTTCAGGGGGCTGTGGTTTGGGGAACCCTGCCTTAGAGGCTCACTAAGAAAGAAAGAAAGAAAGAAAGAAATGGGGAGATGACTAGAGGCAACAAGGCAGCAGGGTAACTAGATCACTGAATCTGGAGCCAGGAAGATCTGAGTTTCAAATTAAACTCAGACATTTTCTAGCTATGTAATGCTGAGTAAGTCATTTCATCTCTGCCTACCTCAGTTTTCTCATCTGTAAAATTGAGGCAATAGCACCAATTCCTGGGGTTATTGTGAGGATAAAATGAGATGAAGTATCTTTGAAAGCTTTAATTTTGTTATTCAGTTGTGTCTGACTATTCACAACCCCATTTTGGGTTTTCTTAGTAAAAACACTGGAGTGCTTTACCATTTCCTTTTCCAGCTTGCAAGCCTTAAAGTGCTATAACAACAATAAAAATTATTGTTTTAAATGAGATACTGTAATACCTGTAATACACCACCATGACTGAACTCATTTTTAACAGAGACTGCCAGGAGCTAAAAATCATATTCTAAATTCATGTTTTTTGTTTGTTTGTTGTTTTTGTTTTAAAAGCAGTATGCCTCATCCAGTATGCCTCATCCAATCAGGTGGCTTCTCTGGTTCTCAGTTTCCTCACATATAAAATGACAAGGTTGGACAAGAAGATCTCCAAGGTCCATTTGAGATCTAAATCCTGAAAACAAACTAAATTCAATGAAAATACTAGTTGTTTCTTTCATATTCATCAACCAACAATTGACAGGCTGCAAAGACTTTTTTGCCTGAAATTGAGCAGGGGACTTCTCAGTCTTATTCCTTAGAGTTTTCCCTGTAAACTAGCTGGATGCTTTTGTGTGTGTGTGTGTGCACATGAGTTTGATTGATTGCTTTTCCCACCCGCAGTTACAACTAGTCCCATGAAACATCTTTGCTTTGCCTTCTTCGTTGAGGAATTTTTGAAGGGAAGAATGGATGATGGTAATGATTGTGATTTACCCTAATTTCCTTGAAGGCAGGAAATGTGTCACTTTCATCTTTGCTTCCCAGGCCTGACACATAGTAGGCACTTAAAAATGCTCCTTGTTGGATTTTTAAAGAAAAATGTCAATGTGATGATCAGAAAATTCGATACACTGCATTGTGGTTACTGCCTACTGCTTGCCACTCTCAGTAAACCAGCTAAAACACCCCCCAAAAGTATGAAACATATTCTGCTATGCTAGGATGGAGACTCTGACATTGGCTGCTAAATACTCTCCACCTTTGAGTTAAGAATGATGGGTCTGTTGCTTCTGGCAATTGGGGCAAATGAGAGGCGGGGTGACTTGACAAGGTTACTTAGCTCTGACTGGGAAATGAAGCAAAAAAAATGAAGAAGAAGGAAAGAAAGAGATGCATATAATTTAGGAAAATAAATAAACATCCCTGACCATGCACTGAAAGCCTCTAGCGCCATTCAGGCTGTTGAGTTAAGTCCTATTTGTCCTTTCAGTTCCTCTTTGTTTATGAGGAATTTTTTAGTCCCTGCTAGCCGATGGCACAATTTGCTTAGCCAGACAAGCAGGTACTATATGGAATAAGTTATTCTAAATAAAAAAGGTGATTAATCAAGGAAAACCAAACTGTGCGCCCTCGTATCACCCCTTCCTGCCTGGTCCCAGGCTCCCAGTGTGTTTATTTAGTGTCACCCATAGTCGGTCATGGCTGACCTAAAACTATCAGGAACAGCCACAATGGCAGCCAAGCATAAACAAAGATCAGAACTGAAGGTGCAGAGGGACCTCTATTCCACAGATAAGATCTATTGTTGTAATAGCCCTTGATTATAAGGACCAAAGGAGAAAGAAAGAGAAAAAAGGACCAAATATTCAGACACATTTCTGTTTATTTATACATGAAGAGGGGGGCGGGGGGAAGGCAAATCATTTACAAAGAAGAGGGGAATAAGGTTTCATGGCATGTCAGGGTTTCTCAACAGTTTATAAAACAAGGTTCTGTGATAGCATAGGTTTGCTTGGGCTCTCTTTGTTTGCTTACTGACATTTTACAATGCATTACAATTCCAGGCTGGAGGCCAGGGAAGGGGGAAATAAGAAAGGACAAGAAGACAGGTACTGGGAGAGTTTATCTGGAGAAAGACCCCTTCCCTGACATATACCTACTCCAAAGAAGATACATTCATTGGCTTTAGATCAATGGTTTTTAACCTTTTTTGTGCCATAGACCCTTCGAAAAATAATGGTTATTTAACATATAAAATAAAATACATAGGATTACAAATTAAATTAATTATATTGGAAGGAAGATGTAAAAATTGTTTCCCAGCCAAATTAACGGACCTCACCTTTAGAGAGTTGTTGACTA
Organism: Monodelphis domestica; assembly: GCF_027887165.1. NCBI lineage: Eukaryota > Metazoa > Chordata > Mammalia > Didelphimorphia > Didelphidae > Monodelphis > Monodelphis domestica. Next base: position 195,454,060 of record NC_077227.1, read on the forward strand.
TATCAAATAAAAAAATAATTAGGATTTCAGAGTGTACTGGAGACATTTTGAAGTGGCTCAAGAGAACAAATTGTTAGATTTTGAGTGTGAACATTTACACCTCTCAGAAATAAGCCAAGTTATAAGTCAATGCTTGAATTATTGTTCTATTGATTGTTTTGAGTTAAGAAAGTGATGGAGAAAATGTTAACCATAGTGTAGGTTAAACTAAAAAATGTAATGTAATTTTGGCAAGCCAATAGTTAAACCTTTATCCACACATTCCTGGATGTGTTTCTCATGTAAGCAAGTCACAATTGGTATTACAGATGTGAGGTGTCAATGCCTGTTTCTTATATAACCCACTTCTCAAGTTTATTTGCCTAAACCTCACCTCATTGGTGAAGATTGATTACTCATTCCTCCCATGATGGTTGGAATTGTCAAGAACTTGGGAGAAGATCGAATCTAGTTCTTTTGGCTTCCATCTCTGAAAGGTGAAAAAAGTGAAAGATGAAATGACTGAGGAAACAAAGGTTTGATCTTCTGAGCATATTGATTTATTAAGCAATGCAAGGCAATTGTCTAACAAATCTGGACCAGGCCCCTTCTTTAGCTTAGGGCTAGGCTCCTGAATATAAGATGCAGACTTTTATACATTAAAAACAATTAATCAATTAAGGCAAATTAAGTATTAGGAAACAGTACAACATTAGGTAATCTTATTTCTAATTGGAGAAAAGAATAGGGACTTTTCATGTTGATGGGGAGAGCCCTGAATTCAGAAAAGGAGTGTCTCACTCTTCCCAAGTATCTGTAAATAATCAAAGGAAATCAGAAATAATAACCAATTGATTGGTATGGGGCCAGTTATCAGATGAGACATATGAGATACTTAGGATGTACAATTATGAAAAAGCTACTTGCATCACATTTAGGGTAAGAAGGCATTTCTAGTTGACATAATCTAGGTCCTTAGTTAAGTATATCTAAATAGCAAGGCTCAGTTTGAACAACATATTAAGGGTTTTCTTTCAATTTTCACAATTGAAAAAAGTTTTCTAACAGAACAGAAGTTGGACTAGACTCATTATTGAATAGAAAGGGAACTGAACTGGCTCCAGAATTGATGGATGGCTTACAAGATGGAGTCAGTATGTTTCACTCAGTTCCCATAATTAATCACTTGGTGTTCTTATCCCTTGAATTCCCTCAAGGAGAAGATGTGGAGTTCCAGTTTCACTATATGGAAAGGTCCCTTAAAGGAGAGAAAGACTAGGAAAAGTTGGAAGTGAGAGGAACTAGAATTTCTCATCTCCCAAGTTCTTGCCTCTTGTGTAGACATTGGGTACTCAGTAATATATCCCCACCAATGAATAGAGTCTTATGCAAATGGCCTTGAATCTTGATTTATAGTTATTTGCAAGAAATTGCCCTTTCTTTGAGGAGCTCTTGAGTTCTCTCTTTTCTGTAGATTCTTTTCACTACCATTTTGAGATGAAGATTAATTAGAAACTTATTTCCAGTTTCAGGGAATAAATGACATGCTTCAAAAATTAATTTTCTCTCTATATTAAGATAAAGAATAGAAAATATGTTTGTACCTTTACAAAGCCCTACAAGTTCTGAGCTATCTTGGGAATGAAGCCTCCCACTGTTTGATAAAACATTGTCATTCTTGAATATGTCATAGAATGAAAGGTTAGAGTGAGAAGACACTACAGCGATCACAGTACAAACTCCTTCCTTTATACTGAGGAAACTGAGGTCCAGGTAGGTAATATGACCTACCCAAGATTATTCAGATAAGTAAAAACATCAGAAGTTTGATTTGAATTTGGGTCATCTAACTCTAGAGCCAGTTCCCTTTTCATTAACATGAAAATAACAATAGTATATGCTTGTCCTGATGGTGTTTCATTTTTAATTTGTAAAAATATTGAATTTTTATATTGATCTCAGCTTCATTTCCAATGTGCCCATCCCTTATACCTACCTCAGCCAGAGAGAAAACCCTTTAACAATGGAAATAAGAGGAAGGAAAAAAGAGCAGCTTAGCCAAACTAACCTACACATCAATCAAGTTTGATAATATATGTTATTCTCCACCTCCATGGTCCTCCACCTCTGAAAAGATGGAAGGGAAATGCATTCTCACACCTCTTTTTTGGAGCTAAGGTAGAATTCTAATTTATAAAATGGGTGAAAAGAAAGGACAGGGAACTTCTAACAGGATACTAGTGTTGAGGAGAACTGTTTTACTGTTCTCTGTTGGTCAATTATGGGGACAAATGATAGCAAGAAGTTCTCCCCAATCTGTTTTGTGTAGCCCATACCATATTACATTTCATTCTAAAGAGTAAAGTTCTAATGTTTTATAACACTCCAATGCTCAAAAGGGAGTTTGCTGGTAAGGTACTTAGCACTAAATGTATCCATTTTGGTAGCTCGACATTGCTTGAGAGTACAGATAAATTTCAATAATCTCAGTCTTACACTAAGGAATTGGACTCTCATTCTCCTAGGGACTGGTAGAAATAGCAGGCTCTGCTCCAGGGAAGGGAAGAGATGAGGTAAAGTGTTTAACAAGATGCCTTCCCCTAAAAACTCAAAAGGAACCTTTCAGCTAAGACTGTGAAAATTCCTGCTGCTGTTTTCATTTGCATCTCTGAATAAGGGAGAATTTTCATTAGTCTATTGAACATTGTGGGGTGAGGTGGGAGGTGACACCTTGGGAAAATGATGTATTCAAAGGAAAAGGAAAGTCGACAAAGTAGTCACTGCCTAACTCTTCATGATAAGCCCGAAGGCCATGAAGGTAGTAGGTTCCCTGGGCAAAGCCAGATGGTCAGCACAAGACTAATGTTAACATATGAGATGCTCCAGTACATTTCTTCCCACTTAAAAACAAATGGAAATTTCTCCTTGAGACATTCTCCAGAGTGATCAAGTTTCCAGAGACACCAAGCTAGTTCTAATGGAGAGCACCACCTGTCTCTGTCTTTGTTTGGATCTCAATATGTTATTTCCTTTCCTTTGCCTCTTTTTCTTTTCAAATATTAGGATCACATTCTATGCTGGAGTGGTTCTTTTCATGTTGTGCTTGTTTGTGATGGGATTCTTAGGTTTACCTCTATTGCACTAGAGACAATTTAGATTGAAAAATGATCACACTAGTCAATCTACAGTTATAGGCTATTTTTAGTTATATCCTATCTAGTTGGCTCCCATGTCTCAGGATCATGGGCTCATCTCAATTCAATTCAGTCCAATAAACACTTATTAAACATCTGGCTAGGTCTGTACAGTGCTAGGTGCTGGGAATATTACAAAAACAGGGCAGTCCCTGCCCTAAGGGGGTTTCCATTTTCTTGAAAGAGCTTACAAGTCCATAAGATGGGGGGAGTGCCTTAATATCAAAGTTTACTCTAATCCATCAGTCAAGGTTCTTAACCCTTTAGTGAGTCTTGGACCATTTTGACAGATTGGTGAATGCCATGGACCCCCTTTTATTCATGAATGAAGGTAATGCTAAATTGCAATTAGAGGTTAGTGAAAATAAGGATGTGATTTTTTTTTCATTCAGATTCACAGATTGCCTGGATTCTATTCAAAGACCTGTGGAGGACAGGGTAAGAGCTCCTGATTTGTCTTATTCTTTTTAACCTTGCTTCTTAGAAGATGGAGGTATAGACTTGGAGTCAGAAATAGTTCAGGTTTATAGTTTGCTTTTGCAATTTACCAGTTGTTTGGGTAAGTCACAACCTTTTTGAATCCTGTTTCCTCTTCTGGAAAAAAGGGACATTAATACCTCTAGTACTTTCCACAGAGAGGAAAGGAAGGGAGAGAGATACCTGGAATTTTAAGTAACAAACTAATTAATTTTTAATAACTCAGGTGAGATAATTTAATGGACATTGAAACAAAGAACCCCAAAAGTCTTAGTGAAAGCGAAACCTCTAATATTTTAAAATCTTAAGGTCCATAAAACATTTTACCCCAATTTCTTCATTTGAGCCCTTTGAGGTAAATTTTTTTTTAGGTTTTATTACCTCTATTCTGTTTTTAAGTTGTTTTTAGTCATGCCCGACTCTTTGTAACCCTGTTTAGAATTTTCTTGGCAAAAATACAGGAGTAATTTGTCATTTCCTTCTCCAGCTCATTTTCCAGATGAGAAAACAGAGGCACATAGTAGTTAAATGACTTGCCCAGGGTCACATAGCCAGTAAGTACCTGGGGCCAGATTTGAATTCAGGAAGATGAGTCTACCTGACTTCAGGCAGGGCAATCTATCCACTATATCACCTAGCTGTTGCAATAAAGGGTTTTGGGGCTGGGGGGGGAGGGGGGCAGGAGGGAGGAGAGGGAGAGAATGGAGTCTTACCTCCCTCAAGGCCAGAACAAAGGGAGGAGGAGTTGATGTTGGTTTTGGACCAAGTGGTAGAAGGAGGGTGAGTCTGTTGTTTCCCCCTTCCAATCCTCTTCAGTTATGGTTCCTCACTAAGCCTGCCTCTTCACTCCCCAATGTTTGGCTCCTTCTATTTTTTTTTTTGGTAGAGAAGTAATTTTATTTTATTTTTTAAAATTTTATTTAATTAGATGATTTAGAATAATTTTCCATAGTTACAAGACTCATGTTCCTTCTCTCCCCTCCTCCCACCCCCCTCCCATATATGATGTACAATTCCACATGGGTTTAACATGTGCTATCTCTCAAGACCCACTTCTTTATTATTAGTATTTGCACTAGGGTGATCTTTTAGAGTCCATTTTCCCAGTCATAGCCCCACTGACCCATGTGATCAAGCAGTTGTTTTTCTTTTGTGTTTCTTTCTCCACAATTCTTCCTCTGGATGTGGATAGCCTTCTTTCTCATATGTCTCTTGACACTAGTAGAGAAGTCCATTACATTTGAATTTACCACAGTGTATCAGTCTCTGTGTGCAATGTTCTCCTGGGGCTCCTTCTAAATAACAAACTTCTTTAATCTGGGGAGAGAGATCACTTCTCTCTCCAGCCCAAGTTGTAACTACCCTTCCCTCAGTCTTGAGTCAGTTGAAAGTTTGTTAACAAATTTATTCTAAACAACATTAATGAAGGTTGAATGGCTGGTAGATTGGGGTCAGGAGGGAAGAGGGAAAAGGAGATCCCTAGCTATCTAAACTCTTCCCTGCAAAGTTAGGTAACCCAGGTTTGGTGGCCTGAGCTCCTGAGGGGTTCAGAGTGTTGAACCCTGGCTTCTAGCACCACACAGCAGGTGTCTCCAAGTTCAGGGTAAAGGGAGATTGGGATAAGTCCTTTTCTCTTCATGGACTCCTTTTCTCTCCAATTCTCTGTCCACTCACTGGTTTGGAAGGATTGTGATCAGGTTCAGGGAAGGAAAGATTTCTCAGATTGGAATCCAGTCAAATATTGACCCTCTCCTCAGGTGGTCCCAAGTCAAGAGAGAGCAGATCAACTGACTCCTTCTGGGTTGTTTCCTTTCCCAAGGTTCCAAATCTTCTCTTTTCCAGGCATTTCCCATTTCAAAAGTCTCTGGATTTGTCCCTCTCACACTGTCCATCTTCATTTTACAGACAATGAAATCAAGACACAAAGAGGTTAAATAATTTGCCCATGATCATAAAGCTATCAGACACTAAGGTAGATTTTGAACTTGTCTTCTAAGTTAAGATAGTAGATGTAAAATGTACTTTGCAAACTTTAAATATCTATAGACATGCAAGTTATTATAAAGTAAAAAATCTGGGTTTATATCTTGGCATTAGTATTAAATAATGGTAAAACCTGGTCATGGACCTCACTTTTTTTTTTCAACAGTTGTGAAATGAGGAGAGTAACTAGTCAATCCCTAAGATTTCTCCCAGTTCTAAAGCCAATGATCCCAAGTCTCCCTTGATTGAGGCAATATTGGCATGGGGGTAATCAAATAAATTGAAATGGAAAGATCTCTTTTAACTTGTTTATTTGCTTCTGCCTGTCTGAGACTATTTGGGGCTAATTTAGAATTTGTATTATGCCATGGTCAGCATCAGAGATGAAGAAATGAGGCAAACTAAAGTAAAAACTACTAAAAATGAACTCAGATTATGATTAAACTAAAAACTGAATAATTCAAATTCTAGTATAATTTTTTGTCCTTCCATTGTATTTGGTAGATAATATAAAGTTCCATTCTTTGAGCAGATATCAGATGAGTATTAACCATCTTTACACTGATACTAATTGATTCTTACTCCTCGACTAAGAAATGCAAAATTCTGACTTTTAATCATAAATGTCAAAAATAGGACATCTTTATTTATTTGTGGATACTAATGGCTTTAATGGATAAAAGAAACTTACTCAAAATAAAGAAAAGTTAGTTTTTAATAATAGATATATTAATAGAATACAAGTGAATAAATTTGATGTGTTTTCTATTATTTCTAGAAGAGAAGGTTAATGAGGCAGTGCTTCATATAGGTGCCATTTATGAAATGCTGTCTTAACCTATCTCAGAAGACATTTAGGCGGCTTAATGGATAGAGTGTTAGACTTAGAATTAGGAAGACCTAAATTCAAACCCTGTCTAGTCACTTACTAGCTATGTGATTCCTGGCAAGTCTCTTAATGTTTATCTGCCTCAGTTTCCTCAACTTTAAAGTGGGAATAATTCTAGTACCAATCTTCCAGTGTTCTTGTGAGGATCAAATATGTCCTTTTTGTAAACCTTAAAGAATTTTAATATAAATGTTGGTTATGAAGGCCTTATGATCCCAGATTCCTCTAAAACCTAAAAGCTACCCTTCTAAGTATAATCAGAGCATGCATGACACCCAGAGAACTAGGAAAAAACCAAACATAAAGAGTTGACTTCCCAAAAATTCCCAAAAGAGACACATTAGGGTTTGTGGACAATAAGGGTTTGTTCCCAGGAATTCTGAGAATATAAACACAGCCCTCCTAGAACCCAATGGCTCATGATGATTTTTGTTCTCTCTGAAAGCAACTTAAGTAACCTAGATAGTGGCAGCTCTATGACCCACCTCTGAATTCTCTTCTTTTTCCTCTTTATGTTCCCTACAAAATCCTGCCCTGATACACTTATAATGGCCCTCGAGGACGCCCAGGGGATAGCAGCTTAGTGTTGTCCATGCTGTCTATAGTCCTGGATCAATTCTGCTCTTAGTTTATGCTGTTCTTGGCTGTGTTGCTAACAGCTGTAGAAGTTAGTTCCTATTAGTTTTTTTTTATCAGTTGCAGATTGGTTTCTTATATACATCAAGATTTTTGATTTATGATCATGTACCATAATCTTGTTTAATCCATATTGAATAAATTATATGTCAGGGCAGCTGCTGGGTTGGACAGTCAAGGATGGACCAGAGTCTTAACTCTCTAGAAGGGTCTGTTAGAAAATTTAGGGCTAAAGAGGAATCTACATGCATAAGATGAGGCATTCAAGTATTATAACTTCAGAGACTTGTGCTGGTTTCTGAGTCTAGGCAACCCAAGCCAATAGAAAGGTGTCAGACAGGAGATCAGAATGAGAGTGAGTGGGGAGAGGTTATCATATGTATGATAGCACCTAGGGATTCAAACCAGTTGGAGGAATAAACAGGAAATAACATTCAAGTAGGCAGATAAACATCAGTTCCATGGCCCTAAGCCAAGTGTATTTGTGTCTTTCTTCTTATAGCATAGTAATTGGTACATAGCAAACAATAAATATTTACTGATGAATTGAGAATGAATAATGAAAAAAAGTATTCATTAAATGTTGATCATATTCCAAATTCTGTGTTAAGTATTAGAGATGCAAATACAAAATTGAATTGGTCCTTACCTTCAAGGAGCTTATATTTGTAACAGGAAAATAATATCTGAAGAACAATTTGGTTTTTAATGATTTAATGACTAGGCAGTCAGAAATCAATGGTCAATGGACTTCCTAGTAAGTCCAAAGACCCCAAATACAAAATAAAGAAAATTTTAGAAAAGAAATAATTAAAGAAGTCCAAAAGTTCAATGAGTTATAAACAAATACAATTAACCAGAATCTCAGGCTCCAAAATTACTTAATCTCAGTCCAGTTGTGAGTAGAGTGATTAAGTTTTTAGATTCTCTATTCATAAAATTAGAAGATGCTGATTATTTATATCTACCTGAATACATGAAAAATAGATGATTTATATAATCTAGTTTCCCATGGATGAGTAATAGAGAAAGAGCAAAATGGAGGAAAATATATGTGGCAGCACTAGATGGAATCTGTGCACATAAGATAAAATAAGATTAGTCCTGATTGTCATACTACAGTAACTTCTCGTGTACATGGTTTTTATTTTATCTTATCCCATTCTAAGGAGAAAGACTATACATATGGGGTGTCCTGGGAAGAGAATTATATTCTGAGAGGTCAAAGGGATAGTGTATGGAACAATAGAGAAATCAATTGGCATGCCCTTTTTCAGAAGCATTGGCATCATTGAACCCATTATGATCTTTGAAGCAAAATATAGAAAAAGAATGATACTTGCATAAAGAATATATGAGCCCAAGGTGTTCAGAGCTGAGTGGCTCAAATCCTCCCAGAGATATGGTTTTTGGAGGTCCAGTTTGGAGGACAGAGCAACAGCAGCAGGTAAGGTAAAGGTCAGGATGAAGGTGAAACAGCATGGCTCCATAGAATTCAGAAAAGTGACTTGCAAATAGATTCTGGAGAGTGAAAGAATAGTAGCAATGAGTCTAAAAAATAAGCAGGAAGTAGGGTCCCATACAAGAAGGTTCATCTATAACAAGGTTATTATTATTATAACTCAAGAACAGAGACTAGATGTTTTCTGTCTTGCTGGCAGACTCCCTGCCATGTGTGGGAGAACCAAGGTTAGCAGGGTTAGATTATTTGTGGAGAGAGGCAAGCAGGGCTTGTCTTATAGCTTGTCAGGTGGATGGAGCAATTGATTATGATAGAAGGGGGTTATTTGTTAGAAAACCAAACTACTAGACAATGAAAGTTCCTAAGGGGGCAGGAACTAGATTTAAGGTGCCCATTGTATGATGCCTGGGAAAATATCATTCTTACCTGGAAGATGAATATGTGAGGATGATTTGATTTCATTACTCTCTAGTTTTTTTGTGAACCAGGAGAGATATGACATGTATAAGTAAATATAATATAAGCAAAGCAAATAGGAACAAAACAGGCAGATAGAGACCAGATGTTAAGGCCTATTCATTATATGGGTTATGGAGCCTAGCATGGGAACTTAACTTGCCTATAGTTGTTGCTCAGTAACTATTTTTTGGGCAGCTATGTGGTGAGAGCAATGGGCCTGGAACTCAACTTTGTATGTTCAAATATTGCCTCAGACACTTGCCATTTGTGTGACTTTGGGAGAGTCACTTCACTGCTTGCCTCAGTTCTTCCTCTGTAAAATGAGCTGGAGGTGTAAAGGGCAAACCATTCCAGTCTCTTTGCCAAGAAAACCCCAAATGGGATTATTAAAAAAGCCTTAAATGGTTGAAACAATTGAATAACAACAAAAATATTTTTGCTTGATTGGTGAAAGGGATAGCTTTGGGTATTAACGGTGGAGTCAATATCTAAAACTTGGCATTAAGATTTTATGCAGTCCATTGAATTTTAAAAGCTGTTTTGTAAACACTAAGGAAAATGAATAGAAATATCATCCTGGTACAATAGAGAGAGACCCCTATTTTGGAGTCAGAGGACCCAGTTTCAGATCCTACTTCTGTCATTTACTACCTGTTGTTCTCTTGGACAAATTCCTGTATCTCTCTGGGCCTCAGCTTCCTCACCTGTGAAATTAGACAGCTTCAATGGCTCATTCTAGCATTTAATCACTAGATAATAATGTGATCTCTAGGTTTTAATAAAACACATAGGACTCATTTTTATAGGATAGTGTCAAGGGGCACTGTGTGGCTCCTCCATAATAAAACAGGATGGATTTGGTTCAGTGACAAACTGTGTAATCTTGAACCACTTTGAGTCCATGGGTCCCAACTTATTATACCATAAAATTTATTCTCAGTAGAATGCAAACTCCTTGAGGGTAAGGACAATTTCATTTTAGTTTTTAATTCTCTAGTACTAACACTATACATGGTTCAAATTAGATTCTTTATGAATTGAGTTGATTTGATTTTAGAACTTTCCTCATCTATAAAATGAGTAGGTTGGATTGATTGATTTTTATAGTAACTCTCCTCCTGTGATTCTATGAATACATAGTCATTCCATTTCTTTTAAAGTCAAAATGGACAGAATCATCTACTGAACCTCAGGAGTGGTTCTCTCTTTGCTGCATGTACAATTTTCATTTGCTGAAATTCCCAAATTTATATCAACTCACCCAGATCTCTACCTGCCTCTGCTATTCCTTTAAATTCACTACTAGACTTTATAAGCACTACCTCTGTATATTTTTTCTTTAGACCAACAGTTTGGTGATGAGAATGGGATTGATGCCTCAATAGAAATAAAATAGGAGAGAAAAACAGACAACCCAAGAGAGGGAAACAGTCATGAGTTGGGCTCGTGCACTATAGCATCTTTTTTTCAACAAAAATAATTAAGAGAGTTGCAAAAAGTAAATAATATCGAGGTAGGCAGGCAGGAAATAAGCACTGGTTGAGTCAGCGGTCAGGTCTGAGACATTTTTTCTGATGAAGACCTTGTGGCACCAGGAAAACCAAGAGAGAAGGGGTTTAATGTTCTCTCTAATGTGTTGAAATTTTTATTCACCTAAGAAAAATGTCTCATCTAAAAGATAAACTGGAGTGTTTGAGACCACAAACACCATTCAGGTGAAGAGTTATTTGCAGGGCTAAAAGGCTGTGCTGAAATGTATAAGTCTGATGTTCCTTCATAGGACAATAGATCAATGTGTGTGTGTGTGTGTGTGTGTGTGTGTGTGTGTGTGTGTGTGTGTGTGTGTGTGTGTGTGTGTGTGTGTGGTGGTGATGGTGGGGGAATTAGCACCAGGAAAATGCAAAGCAAGTTGAGACCAAGGGGAAATTTTTTTCTCAGGGGATGTTTCCAAATTTTGTGTATTAAAAAGACTAGCATTTAATTGCTATTTTTTAAAAGGGCATTTCAGTGTCATTGGTGGGACTTATCTACCCTAGGGCCTCATAAGATCAGCAAGCATTATTATTACTAGTATAGTCATTATTAATATTAACAACAATAATAAAACATTGTTATTCTATTTCAGAAGGGAAGACACTGAAACAGAGAGACTTAATGCCACAGCAGCCTCAGAGCTATCAATCAACAGTTCTTTATTAAGTGATAGAGGCAAGTAAAGCTATTGAGAGAGCAGGCCACCTCATACTCCTTTGCTAAAGCAACCATTTTTAGGCAGATCTGGAAAAAAAAATGGATGAGGTCATTAAAAGTAGAAAAGGCAAGGGGGCAGGGGAACCAAAGCAAAAAGGAATCAAACTTTTCTTGTGTTCCAAAGCTCAACTCAAAGGATTCAAGGGAGAGCACCCTAGGTATTGTTCAGGAATCTACAGAGAGGAAAAAAAAATCAGTTACATTCTTTGCTGTTTGGCATCTGGGTCCTTCAACAAAGGGCTGTAGGCTCAAGGAATTCCAGAGCTGAATGTCTCAGTATTTAGGGGCAGCACATTAAAATACCACTGAGTTCCAACCCTAGCAAAAGGAAGCTTTGTGCAGAATCTTCCCCTCTCTGCTACCTTCCCTTCTCCTTCATACCATTCTCTAGATGTAAATTTCACACAGTAGCCTTAGTGCTATGTTTATGATTTTTGAAATAAGAAGCTAAGTAATGCTGCTTTAGAATTCTCACTTTCTAGAAGGATAAAAATTAGTTATCCCTCTATCCCTCAGTTTAAAGACTACCTCCCCTCTCTGCCTTGTGCCTTTTAATTCTGTCACTCTTTTTCTCTGGCCTTCCTTCCTTCCTTCCTTCCTTCCTTCCTTCCTTCCTTCCTTCCTTCCTTCCTTCCTTCCTTCCTTCCTTCCTTCCTTCCTTCCTTCCTTCCTTCCTTCCTTCCTTCCTTCCTTCCTTCCTTTCCTCCCTTCTTTTCTCCTCTTTCCCTGCCTCCATCCTTTCTTCCCTTTTTTCCTTGCTTTCCTCTCTTCCTTCCTTCTTCTCTATCTCTATTCCTCTCTTCCTTTCTTTCCCTTCCCTCTCTTCCCCCTCCCCTTTCCTCCCTACTTCCCTTCTTTCCTTCTCCTTCCTTTTTCTTATTTCCTTTCTTCTTTCCTTCTCTTCCCTTCATTTCTTTCTCCATTCTTTCCTTCTGTTTCTTCTCTTTTCTTCTCCCCATCCCTAATATTATATACTCTATACCTGATATTGAAAAATGCAAATGTACAAAACATATATTAAAGCTGATTATTCTTATTATAAAGAGTCTTTATAATCTATGTTGAGTTCTTCTAGAACATAAACATGTTTGTTATAATAGTAATTATATTTAACTGATATGATGCCTTCCTGTCTATGTCTTATATGTACATGCTTGTTTGCATGTTGTCTTTCCCCTAGAATGTGAGGTCCTTAAGGACAACGATTGCCTTTGTATCCCTAGCACTTAACAAAGTTCCTGGTGCATATCAAGAACTTAATGATTACTGATTGACTCCTTCAGGATTTGTGAAACTCTACATATGTTGTCTCATTCAAAACTCAAAACAACCCCCTGAAGTGAATATCACAGGGATATTGTGATACTCCTGCCTGTAATTATATAGTTAGTAAGTATCCAAGGTGAGATTAGAAGACAGATCTTTTGATTTGAAGTCCAGCACTCTCTTAATTATCCCATATAAATTATTAATGTCTAGGCTGAGAAAGATACTATAACCATGATTCTAGAGTTGGAACAAAGGTCATCTAGCCCAAATTTTCTCTTTCCCCCCATTGGATGGGTAGCGAACTAATTAAATGTCTAGTCTAAATTCCTATAAATAGTAAGCATTAGAAGTAGAATTTGAACTGAATTATCTCTCACACAGTACTCGTTCTATGGAACCATTTTGTCTTTTATGGGCATAGGCAAGGGAAAGAAGATAGTGTTAGTTATCTAAATCGATCAGAAAATGGGATCTGATAATTTTTTTGAAGAGTTTGACTTTTCATTTCTTGATTTTTCTCTGATAATGTTCCCTATTTTGACTTATCATTCTTAGTTCTTTCATATACATTTTGTTAACTCTAGTTCATCTCTCTCTCTCTCTCTCTTCCTCTGTATTTTATGTTTCCATCATAGTTTTTGCAATCTTCATTCTTGTTGTTAACAAACCACCCTTCATATTAGACATGCGCTCTCCTCTTAGAAATCACTTTGCATAAATTTTGTATTTATCTTTCTATGTACATATTCTTTCTTTCTGATAGAATGTATCCTTGAGGTAAAAGACTTTTCATTTTTATCTTCATATCACCAGCACCTAGTAGAATACCAGATACATATGGTAGATGCTTAGTAAATGTTTACTGAATTCAGTATGACTTTTTAAGGACACATCTACATCTGTTCAGGTAGCTACATATGAAAGACCATGAAAGTAGTGGTTAGAGAGATGGCTTAGGAGGTAGGGATAACTGGGTCCCAGTCCCACCTCATGTCAGCTATGTGGTGACCCATTGGCAAGTCAGAGCCTCTCCACTGGCCCAGGTAACTCCATCATCCTAAATTTCAGAGCAAGTGCCCACATATCTTGGTACAAGGAATTTCCTCTACTTATGCCACTAAAATCACATCTGCTCCAAAAAAACCAACAAAATTTTATATATGTGTGGGTGTGTGTACACATATTTGTGACACTTGTGTTATTGGAATCCGGATTCATTCTGTATATCCTATTAGACTGGAAACCACTTTAGGGAAAGAGCCTTGTCATCAGTCTTTTTTTTTTTCCTGGGGGTGGTTATAATTCTTTCTCTTAGTAATAAAGATAACCCTAATTTCCATATTCCTAGGTGCTCACATGTTAAGGGCCAACTGACAGATTACAGATACACTAGGAAGATTCACAATTATAATTCATTTTATAGCCATTTCCTGCAAGGAAAAAAAAAGCTTATAAAATTACCCTGCCGCTGTCACCTTCATCCTCCTATGAGGTAGTATGCAGTTGGCATTTTCTTGGCAACTTTACAATACAAACTTGCTGCCTTCTGTACATCTGTATCCAATGTGAATTGCATCAGACCTTTTTATTTTCATTTCCTGGTTTAAGGTTCCTGACACGTTCTACCACCACTTTCCATAGTCTACCTTTCCTCCCACTCCAGTTACTCAGAGTAGGGCTGAAACACTGAAAAAACCCCCCAAAAAACAGAGGACTGAGAGTCTGGGAACAGAATGGGAGACCCCTAAATTGCAAAACTCCAATGTGGTTGACTCCGCCTAAGGCTTCTGTTATAGGATGCACCCCATTGCACTTCAGGGAAAAAAAGAAATTCTTGCTGAGCTACTCTTTTAAAAACTGAATGCTTACCCGCTGTTCAGTCCTCCTAGCCAAATTCTAATGACTCTTTGCAAATAAAACAGGTGCAACCAGAAGTACCCAGGGACACAGGTATTTAAAATTTCCCTCTGACTGTGAGAATCAGATGAAGAGTCTGAGGAACTGGGTCACAAGTCAAAGTAAAGGAACTCTTTGGTCCAGCAAGATATTCAGTGCTAATATAGTGTGTGGAAACTGTATAATGAGAAGAGGCTCATGTGAATCCAATGCTAGTTACTCATTTGGAAGACTCAGAGGGTTCTACAGAGTCTAAAATGACATTATCTGGTTGGCAAGTTCCAGTAATGAAAACATAAATGTTACTATTGCCTAAGCCCACCAGAGTGTATGGAACCAGCAGATGTCAGGTCTTATAAGTCAGCACAGCCTCCAGATCTCAGCCTGTTAAAGGGCATGGACACAGTAGCTCAATTAAATTAGGAGATAAATTAGTTTGGAAATCATTAGCGGAAGTGATAGCATTCCAATACTGGGTTAGGCATATAGGCTTTTACACATTGCCAAATGTTCCCTTGTGAGGTAGTTAGTGGGTGGGTGGGGAATGAATTATTAAGTATATATAGCTAGGTGGCACAGTGGATAAAACACTGGACCTGGAATTAGGAGGATTTGAGTTCAAATCCTCCCTTAAATACCTACTAGCTGTGTGACCCTGGGCAAAGAGTTTAACCTCTATCTGCCTCTGTTTCTTCATCTGCAAAATGGGTATAATAATAGTACCTGCTTCCCAGAGATGTTCTGAGGATCAAATGAGGTAATATTTATAAAATGTAAGGCTTAGCATTTTAGAATTTTATAGTACTTACAGTACTATGTAAATACTATTATTGTTGTTATTATTATTATGTGGTTGTTTATCTCTTCTATAAGTCACTAAATTGTTTGCTCTGTGCCTTAGCTTCTTGGCCTCTAAAATGAAATTATTTAACTAGGAAATATCAACAATGTGCGTTGAAAGCCACAGAAGAAGTATATTGTGAAAAACAAACAAAAAATTACAACCCTGCCCTTCCAAAACAACAACGGTCACAAACAAACCCTGCCAGGATGGCATTATTACTGTCTTAGGACTGACTGAGTTCAATAGAAAGAACACTGACCTCAATCAGGAGGTTCTAGGTTCAATTCTGCCATCAAACTCTGGGCAACTTACTTCAGCAATCCTGGTGTCTTTTCCTCAACCTGAAAACGAAGGGGCTTAGGCTAGATGATCTCTCTGGTCCTTTCCAATTATGCCATCCTACCAGCCTAAAAAACCATTCTGTGTAGCAGACTCTGGATTACCTAGGTGCTATGGGGACTGGTTGTAAAGCAGAGAAGGTGTACCCACAAGGGAAGCTGCTGTTGGAATGAGAGCTCTAAATTATGAAGATGTGTACCTTGGGCTTGGGTGTCCTGGTGGCATAATTTTTCTACCTTGTGTTTCATTAGCTATGGGATTAGCTGAGCGACCGAAGTCTCCTATGAGAACAGGACGTGTAGGTTTTTCTGCAGGACTTGACACAACTAGATCTCTTCGTGCTTCTGGTAATGTTTGCATCGGACCTTAATTCAAATGAACCTTTTATTCCCTCTTACTCCTAATCTTGCTGTTTTGAGGGGCATCTTTTATTGTTTTATATTCGACTTCCAGTTTCTATCTAGCACAGTGCTTTGCACAGAGATGGTGTTTGATAAAATGTTTTTGTTTCAAAGGGGTCCTGCAAAGGTTTCTTAAGCTTAGGGCCATCTCCTCCCCTCTTCTCCCAGCAATTTTCACCCTCAAATGCTCATCCTGTCTCAATCAGATAATAATTATTTACAGACTACCTGCTATGTGTATGCATGAATGATTTCTATTTTTTAACTACCTTGAGATAATCAGATGTGGAGAGAATGAGTTGTTCTTTAAATCCCAGGTATGCAAATTAGTATCTTTGTGACTTTAGACAAGTTGTTTTTATTTTCTGGGCCTCAGTTTCCTAAGGTATAAAATTGGGTTGATCTAAATGATCTCTAAGGTCACTTCCAACTCTAAAGCTATGTATATACTTACTAGCTGTGTGGCACTAAGCAAGTCATATAACCTCAGCCTGACTCAGTTTCTTCAACTGAAAAATAGGGATAATAATAGCATTTATTTCCCAAGGTGGTTGTGAGGATCAAGTGAGACAGTAATTGTAAAGTGATTTACAAACCTTAAGCTTCTATATAAACAATATTATTATCATCATTATTACTGATAAAAATTTAGCAACAATATTGTTAGAGAAATAGTCGTTTCATCTGAAAATATTCCAACCTGGTGCAAATTTTCTTTCAATTTGATAAACATTTATTAAGTGTCTGTTGTGATCACAGCCTTCCTCTTAGGGAATTCACCTGTGGAGACAGCTGCTCTAAAAAAAATAGATGGATGGGAAAAACCACATCAATTTACTATTTCTCTCCCTCCAGTCAGGCTATTTCATGTAGTTTTGGGTCACTTTCTGAATCTGGAAGCTGACCTTCCTGGCATAACATTGACCTTCTTGTTATAGGATTCCCTCATGTTCTGCCAGGTGTTATGGGATGGAGGAAGCTCCTCACAGGAAACTTCTTTTTTTCTGTGAAATCACAGGGACAGTCCAGTGAGGGGAGGGATCAGTGAAGGAAGGGGTTGGAAGGAAAGAAGGGTCATTGAGATGGAGACCTGGTATCACAGGATCTAAACCACAAGCAGGTTGTGGACTCTTGGTTTATACAAAGAAACAGGACTCAGAGGGATTTAGATTCTGGTCTATTTACTTTGCTGGATGAATTCTCGTCCTCTCAGCTTTTTCATCTGTAAAATGGGGATAATGTCATTTGCATTCACCTTTCATTGGATCTAGAGTTGGAAAGAACTTTATAAAGTTAAATAGTCCAGTTTCATCATTTAACAAATGAGGAAATGAGAACAGAAATATTTGAAGTGACTTGTCCAACAACTTTTGTTAGTAACAGAGCCCACATTTGAAGCCACACCTTTTGTTGATCCTAACAAGCTGAATGTGTTGTTTCTCTCCTGAAATTTTGGTTCAGCACTCTGTTTGGGTCAGCCCCTTGGCCCATTTATCCAAGTCACCTATCTGATATTACTTTAGTTATGCACAGATGATACACTTTCTCCTTTGCTATAAGCCACCTGAGGGCAAGAGGCATTTTGTTTTTGTCTTTGTGGCCTTAGCACCTAAACACAGGCACTTGAATATAGTAGGTGCTTGAAAAATATTTCTTATGTGGAATTGAAATAAAAGAACTGGGATTTGAACCAATATCCTTTTACTCCAAATCCAGTGCTCTCTCCACTCTACCCTGCTCTCACAGAGTTGTTTTAAGGCAATAACTGACAGGAATAATTAATGAAGACTCGTGTGGAGCACTTAACAACTATAGGGCTACATAAATATGAGGAAATAATGAGGAGGAGAGAAGCAGCCACCTAGGCACTTAATATACTCAGCATACCTTCATACCATAGCAACCGACATTATTTTTCTACTGGTTGTCACTCCTTTGTTCTATTTGCACATGTTATGAATTTATATGCTTACATTTTTTACATGTAGTTTGGTCAAAACTAGAAAAATATAATTTTATTATTATCCTCCTGACTTCCCCTCCTTCCTCACTCTCTTTAATTTCCTTTCCCCCTCTCTTTTCCCCTCTCTTTTTCTCCTTCCTTCCTTCCTTCCTTCCTTCCTTCCTTCCTTCCTTCCTTCCTTCCTTCCTTCCTTCCTTCCTTCCTTCCTTCCTTCCTTCCTTCCTTCCTTCCTTCCTTCCATAAAAATCAGAGCAAAACTACTTTTTTTGTATATTGCCTGACTACAAGATTATTTAGCACAACTTAGTGCTAGTGAAAATGGCTTCAAAATCAAAGGCACTTATAAGGGCTTACAGCTATATCAGCTAGGTCCTATGCTCATTTTTTTCTACTATAAATAAACATGTCATCCATTTACATTGAAGTGGGAGGTAAGAAGTTCCTTTGTATAAAATATAAGAATGTAATAAATTCACTTATATCCACTTATATATGTACCAGTTGTTTTCTTCCTGTGGAAAGAAAGATTGAGGAAAAGGACTATTAAAAAACAAAACAAAACTTTGTATTCCTAGTGCATCACAAAGTACCTGACACAGAGTAGGTACTTCATATCTACTTGTTGAATTGAATAGTATTCTCTTCATAACTTTAATCTCTTTTTTAGTAGATCTTAAAAGAATTTAGGAGAGAGAGAAAAAACCCCAATAACCTTAACACCTCTCCACCACCTCCAAAGATTTCTATGAGTACTTTATCAGGGTACTCTCTCTCTCTCTCATTCTCTCTCTCTCTCTCTCTCTCTCTCTCTCTCTCTCTCTCTCTTTCTCTCTCTCTCTCTCTCTCTCTTTCTCTCTCTCTCTCCTCTCTTCTTTCTACCATGATTATACCATTCAAACTCTCAGGGTTTTACCCCCAATATTGCCTTATATTGAGCAAGGAAATTCCTTTTGTTTGAGGCTGCTTTAATGGTACAAGGCATCCCTATGACTAAGGGAGGACAGATATATTTGATTGCTTATCCTGAAGACAGTAGAGAGAGAGAGAGAGAGAGAGAGAGAGAGAGAGAGAGAGAGAGAGAGAGAGAGAGACAGAGAGAGAGAGAGAGACAGACAGACAGACAGACAGACAGACAGACAGACAGACAGACAGAGAGAGACAGACAGAGAGAGACAGAGACAGAGACAGAGAGACACACAGAGAGACAGAGAGAGACAGACAGACAGACAGACAGAGACAGACAGAGAGAGACAGAGACAGAGACAGAGAGAGAGACACACAGAGAGACAGAGAGAGACAGAGAGAGACAGAGAAAGAGACAGAGAGACAGAGGAGCCAGAGCCAGAGATCTTATTGAAAGGAAATTGGGATTTAAAGAGGTGATGTTATATCTAAATAGGAGAGTATTGTAAGAGAAATAAAATTCAACTCACTTTGTCGATCATATATATATATATATTATTGAATATTTTTCTTTCTATCATGTCTTAGCAGGTGATACCTCTGAAGGTTATTTTCAAACTTAGAGAATATTTTTAGTGCATCTGTGTTTTGCAATTGGGTTCTCATCCCTATTCTTCCTTCCCTTTTGGTTGCAATTTCACAGCTGTTTTGGTTATTCTTATCAAGGGCATGAGGGAGCCACTTCCTCCCTCCCTTCCTTCCTTCCTTCCTTCCTTCCTTCCTTCCTTCCTTCCTTCCTTCCTTCCTTCCTTCCTTCCTTCCTTCCTTCCTTCCTTCCTTCCTTCCTTCCTTCCTTTCTTTTTTTCTTTCTTTCTCTTCAACCCAGCCATCTAGCATATTTATCACATTTCTTCAGATACTTCAGGAAACCTACCAAGATTAATTTTATTTCTTCTAAAAAGATTTCTGTAAACCATTATATCATTCATTCCTTGTACTAGTTCAGCAGTTGATGAAGACAATATCAAAAATGGCTTTTTGTCTTTGTTATCATCCACTTCTCCTTAGAACACCTTTTCATTTTTCACCTTCTGTCTGCTTATTATATGGTAAGGGATATTATATAATGTTGGATTAGAGAGGCAGTGTGGGATGATCAATAGTTCAGCCTTGCACTTAGTCAGGGAAACTTGATTTCAAATCTTGCTTCTGACACAAACTAAATGTGGGCTCCTGAGTAAGTCACTTAATTAGTCCATGTCCCAATCAATTCTCTAATATTGTAATAGAAAGGTTAGGTGAAGATTTTTTCACACCAGGAGTTCCTTATATCAATAAAAATCACAGATGTTGATTCTCCCTCTCCCTCCCACTCCTATTCTCCCAACATACCTACTAGTTTTGGCAATTAGGTGTCCAAGTAAGTAAGAGTGCTGAACTTGGAATCAGGAAAACCTGAATTTAAATGAAGTACTTAACTATCTGTCAGGTCCTGGGCAAGTTATTAAACCTATATCAACTTCATTTTCCTTATAGATGAAATTGGAAATAGGCAACTATGTGGGGTGGCCTAGTGGATAGATCACTGGACCTGGAGTCAGTAAGACCTAAGTTCAAATCTGACCTCAAACAGTTATTACTTAAAATATGTTTGCCTTAAGGAAATGTCAAAGCAGTTGAATATGCTGTCAAGAAACCCTATGGACAGTATGGGGTCATGAAGATTCAAATATGAGGTTAAAGTGAAATAAAACATATACAATATTATGTAAGTACAAACTTTTATCATGAGTTTTATTAATGATATCAATAACATCAATGGTGTTAAAACATAATTAATATTAATAGAAATATGAGATAGTCTTCATTTTTTTTCATCAGAACTTAGATTTTCTAAGGATTCCTCCTGAGAGTTTTCCCCTAACAAGAAAACCTTCATCTTCTTTGAAACTTAGAGGCTTAGAGTTGTGTAAGTGTATTGAGAAGTTAAGTGACTTATTCAGTCACCTAAATAGTGTGTCACAGTGTTAAGATTTGAACCCATATCCCACTCCCTTTCCCAACTCCAAGACCAGTCCTCTAACCAATATATTGCCTCTTGAGTCTTTTCATAACTCTAAGCAAACAGAAAGTATGGTCTAGGTATGATAACATGCTTGGGCATACCAATCATATTCTATGTAAGCCTATAATCATAATAAAGATAAAACACAGCCACTGATAAGTATGAATTTTATTTGGTACATTTTTATTAGTATTGTTCTATCTTTATTAAAGAATCTGCCAGAGCTTTTGAAAAGCAGTATTCCATTTCAGCCTCAGAACACATGTAAGATGAATCCAAAGAACTTTGCTTTTTTCATCTACTCTTATCTATTCTCCTATTGACATTATCCAATCCCTCTCCACCCCCCCCCTTCACTAACAATCTCTCTTTCCCCTTCTTCAGTGTGCCATTTCTCAATTTTGTGGCTATGAATGTTTTTACCCATCATTCAGTGGACATGGTAAGAGGTAGGGAGTAATGGTATCAATAGTCCAAATCTCTGAACTCCCCTCTCACTTTTCAAGATTGGGAGTGGGAAGAGGAGTATAGAGCGGGGAAATGTTGGCAAAGGGCAGAATGATTCTTCACCCCACGACTTTATCCCCCTTCCCACTTAGTGTATCCTCATAGTACCCATCTGGAATACACACAAAATTTACCATCCATGAATACTGTCAATATTATTGTTCAGGTAAAAAGTGAGTATTTTCTAGACCTTGGATGGCATGGTACCATGTTGTGAGCAGTGAATCCCTTGAAAACTGGAAAAAGCAAAACTGTTTCTAAATCTTTCTAACAAGGTGTATATTAAGCTAACACAGGTATAACACATGTATGAACCTAAGCTAACACAATATTCAGCATCTCTTAAGTGTGATTGTCATACCTGAAGTTCTGTTGATACAGATGAAAATAAGACAAGAATACTAAAGAGGCTTTGAATTGATTATTTAAATATATATAATATAGAAATTTATGATAAATGTAATTATATATTAATATATTATTAATATTAAATATTTAATTGAAACTGTGTATATATATTTAATTCTGAAGATTAAATATCAAGCTTTACCCAAACCAAAATAAACAATGTAAACACTCGGTTAAAGTTGTTTCTAAGTATCTTAAATAGGTTTCATTGTGTTAATTACAGTCAACTAGATCCCAAAAATTTCCAAGTTACTTGAATCTATTTTAGTGTCCTCCTAGCACAATAGCCACATAGAATGTAAGCTTCTTGAGGGCAGGGTTAGTTCATTTTTGTCTTTCTATTCTTAGTGTCTTGCTCATAGTAAGAATATAATAGATGTTTATCTGATTGATTTGTCTAGAAAATGTGAGTACATTCTATAGATTCCACAATCAAAGTCTCCAATCAATTCAATACTACTATTTCTCTGAAAAGTCATGATAATTAGTTATTCTACTTGTAACTGATTTTTCCAGACCATACCTCCCTTTCCTGGTCACATTTTTATGATTTTTACATTTATATCCCAATACTTAGTATGTTGCTTGTCACGCAGTAAGTACTTAATAAATTAATTTCATTAATTCATTCAATCAGTAAAGGCACATCATATGTTAGCATGCTACCGTTTACTTTTGTTCCCTTAAAGATATATAATTCTGTTTGTATTTGCAAGTCTTCCTTTTAGTATAGCATTATGAAACTGTATTTTCTTCAGAGATAATTCTTAGGTCTGAAGTTCAAGTTATGCAAGGCCCCTTTCTTTGATTTCAATAAGTTTAACAAAATAGTAGATCCTCTAATGCCCGAGACTGTAAAAAAAAACTTTGATAGCTTCTCTCATTTATAGAATCAGCTGAATCTACCGTATCAACACACCAAACTCCATGCTTGTTTATTTGATTTCATGCTATTTAGGAATTTGGGGACCATAAGAAATCACTGCTCTCTTTTTGCTCCCCCTTTGTATCTGTAAAAATGAACCAATGAACAAAATAGTTTACAAAATCATCCTTTGCTAAGAACCGAGTCTCCTCTTTTTGAATATTAAAATATGTCCGAATTCCCTGATGCAGGCTGCTGTTGGGATAAATTAATTTCCCTCTTTCCTACCCTCCCACATCTAGGTTTTTGGAGATGCTATGTCCTCATGAGGTAAAATGTCAATCTGTGTAATGACACAACCTCCCGTGAAAGCACTGATTTTAATATTTAAAAGGTTCGTATAATTGTAAATTAGACAGTGCCACCCAATATCATAACATACTTCATGAGAAAAAGATGCTAAATTTACTTGACCTACTTTCATCTTCATGTTTAGGAAACAGCGTATAAGAAGTAAACAGAGTAGTTGTGCCGCATGCAGGAGATGATTATTGTTTGAATTTATGATTCATGCCTTGAGCAAAATTTTGTTTGTGGCCTCATTTGCAACCATAATTTACAACTTTACTAGGGATATACTGTGTATTTGGGAGGTAATATATCAGACTTGCTTTGTACTGGAACAGTTTTCTAGCTTTGGGTATAGTATTTTCTGTGTTTCTGTTAGCTATAAAATTTCTAGGCATAACATTTATTGTAGCAAATATGGAAATTTAAAAAAAATTGTATCCCCCTTAGGAATGTCTTATTGTATTTATATGCTTATTATAGCTAAATCTAACTAGTATTTAAAGGAGTTGTTAATCCTGCAAATATCTGGTTGGGAACACAGGAGAAAATTAACCTTTTCGGTTTTGTGTAATATGCAGTATGGTTCATTTTAAGTTGGGGTTCCATGCCCCTCCCGTGCTAGAAACTAATAGATATGATGAGGCCAAGACACAAGGTTTGTGACTTGTTTTATTTTTACATGCAAAGATGTTTTTCTTTCCATAGCATACCGTAAGTAGGTTGTAATACTGAGAAATGGGATTTTACTATTCTCTTTGATCTAAGAGTTTCCCAGAGCAAAGGCTGGAAATTTCATTGTTCTTTCTAGTTTTAATTGTCTTAAGTGAAACATTAGGAAATGCATTGAGTGTTTTAAAAAAAAAAAGTCTAGTACATATTGCTAAGATTGTTAGCAAGATTTTTTAAATAAAATTATTTTGTTTGTCTTTAGGCAGTTTCTGTGAATATCAATCTTAAGAAAATGAATCCATTTTAAATTTGAAATAATGGTTTATTCATCACAGTAAATATATTTTATTTTAAAATTTTCATTATTTGAAATAATTAGGATGGTTGAATTAGAAGATGGTCATCACACAAGTACTAATTAAAACATTTAAGCCAAAATTGGAGGCTACTATTATTTTAAAAAATGTTAATTACAAAATCTGGTTAGATCACTAGTGAATATCCCATCAAATTACTGCTAAATAATAAAATATTTTCACTTTACCTCTTGTCTCCATTAGTGACAAAAGAATTTTTATAACTGAGGGAGAGGTAAATTTTTTTAAAAGTATTTTTAAAGAAACTTGGGTAAATATGCTTAAGGATTAATAGGGTTACAAATACTTAACATCATTGGATTTAGAACTGGAAGGGACTTTAGAGATCATTTTGACTAAACCCCTCATTTTATAAAACAAAAGCCTATGGCTAGAGAAAGGAAAAGACTTGCTCACAGTCACAGAAGTAATAAAAGTAATAGAAAACAGATTCTACACTCCTAATCTTCTTTTGACAATAGCTCTAGTATTCTTTTCCTTATGCCTTAAATAAATGAATCTGTAAATTAACTTTTCTTTCCTCTTAGCCCCTCTCCATCCCCTTCACCAAGGACTTGTTAATAATTTTGGATCTATCTATCTGTCTGTCTGTCTGTCTCTCCTGTTAGAAAACAAAATGGTGTTTCTTGCTTTTGGCACAAAGTATGATCAGTCACTGTGGTAGCAATACCAAGAACTGAGAGTTAAATAAATAAATAAATGTTTTCAATATTCTCTTGAAACAAGCTCCACATTCCTTTTCCAGTAATTATTACCTCAGCTGGTACAAATAACCACTGTAATTTTCTTAATGCAGAGGAGAGCCAGGCAACACTCTCTTGACTAATGACAAAGTTTAAATGCCCAAGGTCAGAGTGTAAACCGTTGTGATTTCCCTAAGTATTTTGAATGCTATGGGCCTTATGTAATCATTTTAATGTGAGGAGCAGGCCACGCTCTACTGCTCCTTGCATATACTGTAAAGGAGGGAAAGAAAAGACTTAAACCGAAATAGCTTAGCTTTAATTGAGCAAAGAGATTCACATGTGATCTGAACTTGTGGCTTTTCTAATTCCTATAGACAGCTTTGGTTGTTGTGAGATGATCCTAATTAAATTATGCAAGAGCAGTGAACTAGCTAAGCGTCTTCAGATCACCTGGTGAATTAACCCTTCGGGAGCATCTGCACTGGGGTTCCAGGTCCTCCGCAAAAGCCCACGTTTTTCATTGTTCTCAGTGGAGAATCATGGAATTCAGAAGTCGGCGTGGAGCCTTTCGGCCTGTAGGTGGCAGCATTGTCAGGTTTTGCAGCCGGCTAACCCTAGTTAGTGGATTTCTTTCTGATCTCTTTCACTGGGTTCCTTCTATCTCCCTTCTCGCTACCTTATCTGGCCCCAGCCAACATCATTACCCACTCATGTCAGGTAAAGCTTAAAAAGTAGAAGAAATGTCATAGCCAAAAAATTAGGCTTTATTCACTGTGGGCTGTGTTTCATTTTCTTTCTGATAGTGTGATACATTTGCAATTCTGACCCAAGATTCTGTTAACATGGGGGTGGGCTGGGGAAGGGGGTGTTCCTGGACTAGGTGGGTGTTAACCCATTGCAAGTCACAGGCTTCAGGGTGGACGCTTTACAAAGCACTGAGTGCTAGGAACCAGCTTGGCAGTGTGGGAATGGAATTAATTCAATTGCCACAGACCTGCTCTATTCATCTGGACAGAGTGAGAAAAGTCTATTGAATGCCTAATAAAGCAACTACCCCTTTTAAAAGAGAAGCCTATAGGGTGATGGCATTCAATTGCGGCCACTTTTTCTTCTTTATAAATCTTCATTGTATTTTGCTCCTTACAAAGGGTCATTTTGAGAGGTAGCTCAGTGTGGTGGATGGAAGATGACCTTGAAGTAAGGAAAACCTGGGTTCATCCTCCTGCCTCACCTCTTTACTAGTTGTGTGACCCTAGGTAAGTCTCTTAACGTTTTCTGTGTCTTAGTTGTCTCATCTGTAAAATGAGGAGGTTGAGAATCCTAGGTTCTTTTTTAGCTCTGAATCTATGATTCTCTTGTCTATTTAACCAGTTAAGTTGAATGGCCGATCACCGGTTCAGACAATTCAAAAGAAATGTTAAGTTTGGCAGCAACAGAACTGGGTTCAAATTCCTATTTTGGTGCTTTCTACCCAAATCACTTTAGGCAAGTCAGAACTCCCCTGCAGACCTCAGCTGCTTTATTTATAACACCAACTGGGTGGACTAGATGACTTCTGAAGTTTCTTCTAGGTCTGTGGAATAAAAAAGATAACTGAATCATAGAGAGCTGGAGGAGCCCTTATAATTCAGCTATTCCAAAATCCTTATTTTTTAGAAGAAACTAAAAGATTAAGTGATTTGCCTATTGTTGTACAACTAGGAAGTGTTTGAGGTAGGATGAGAATGAGACTTCAAATTCAATTCTCTTCCTCTTATGTTACAGTGACTCAAATTTTCTCTTTTTTGTTAAAATAGAAAATGTAAGCCTGAGAGAGGTAGTGTAATATTCTAGAGAACCAGCCTGGAAGTCAGGAAGTCAGGGGTTCAAGTTTTGCCCCACACACCTATTGCAGGTGAACAGGGTCAAGTTACAACTAAACCCTCTTTGTGCCCAGAAGGTGTAAATTAAAAAGAAGCTGCATACATAAGGAGGTTCTATGCTGATGATGTCAGGAGTCTGGTGTGAATGAGTGAATAAATAAGTAAACAGAAAAATAAGTGGCTGATATAAGGCATGATTTGAAAGGTCCCTTTCAATGAGATGAGGGAATGTGACCCCCCAAAAGTGTTAGGTGATCATGAATCTTTTATGTTTTATGAACTAATTACATGGGTTATGAGGTATAAAAAAAGGCCCACAGACTGATCTTGGAGTTTTTTCCCCCAGGTCTTGGTCACTTTATTGTTTAGTGCTATCAAGTCCTATTGAGTATCAACAATATTAAAACATGTCAAACGAGGGGTTCCTAAACTTCGGAGTCTTTTTTTTTAAGGCAATACTGACAGAGCCATTCACTGAAATTAGACTTGAGAAACTTCTAGGGGTGATAATGACTTGTTTCAGTTTTAGCTCGAGTTTACTTGCTGACGGAGCAGTGACTGCTGCATGAGGCCTCCTATGAGGTCTTCTGTTAACTGAACCCTGGGGGAAATAGATTCTGAAGTCCAGATTGACAAAATTGTTTAAGTATTATTGAAAATATAAACCAAAATTGTTTCCTCAATAAATATAATTAGCTGTATATAGTGCAGCTTCAAGAGCAAGCACTGATGTTGGGCCCAGCTCTTTAAATAAAATAGGACCTCTGTGGTCTCTGGAGGGAACACGCATAAAGCAAAGTAAATGATTTTCTGTCAACACTAAGTAGACAGGTGCTTACATTGAACAGCATTCTAATATGTCTCTGAATATTTATGTCTTCTTTTTCGAATGCAGTGCCCATGAATGTCACAGCTGTCAAACGTCTGTACACAAGAAGATAAAAAATGAAATTAATAAAAGGCAGATCAACATTTCGTTTGTTTGGAACACTTTCCCCCCCTGCTTCTTTTTTTGGGGGGCTCAACAGTGTTTTGGCACGTCTGCATTTTCTAAAAGGCCAAAGGAAATGCAAGCTGACTGGGTGCATTTTGGGACTGGCACTGAAGCCTGTCTTAGTATTTAAACACCAAAATAATCAATAGAATTAATGGCTGAGAGCACCAGGGTCTGAAGAGTTTCTGCTAGCTATTTCCGCTGTCCACGTGACTGGTTTGCTAGGGTGCCATGAACGAAATTCTGACAGGTTGTCACTGCCCCTGACCTGTAACTCAAGTTTGTGAGGTGAGAAGCTCTTAAATCTTTCTGTCTCTGAAACCCTCAGTTTCACTCAGCAAACTTAGTGCCAAGACCAGCCATTCATTTCGTGTCCTCCAAGTTTTAAGGTAGCTAACTTTTAACTGCAAAAGTGACCAAATCAAGTTGTGTTGAATCAAAGCCTTCCAGTGTGGAAAAGTTCATATAGTTTTTGAACACCACCAGTTGTCCTTAATGGTGATTGCAAAGACCATCAAAATACAAGGGCATTTATATGTAAGTATAAGTATATGTAAATAAGTATAAAATACATCTAAATACATTAGGATGAACTCAGCAGTCATTTTCTAGACATGCATTGGTTAAGAGCAAGTTTCAGCGTGTCTGGTTGTTATTAGTGCTAGTCAGTCCTCAAATGGTTTGGAAATAAAATGCAATGGAAATAAACATTTAGGATTCCACCCCAGAAATCGAGGCTATCGACCCCAGGTTGTCTGAATCTTTTAGACACAAATGTTAAGATCCGAATGATATTCTAGCACACTAAGTGATGCAAAAACTCTTCTGGATCACCTTTGAAGCAGATATCTCACCACTGGGCATATATCCCAGGGAGGTAAAAGGAACAATGTTCCATACATACCCAAAAAGCCGTTGCAAGACTTTTGGGGCAAGAAAGAACAAGAAACAATAGTGGGTACTCATTGATTAGCAAATGGCTGAATGAATTGTGGTCTATGGATATAATGAAATTTTATTAAACCATAAAGAATGATGAATATGAAGAAGGAAAAGAGAAATGTGAAGATATACATAAATTGATGTAGTGTAAAATAAATAGAACTAAGAAAGCTATAAAATGGCTACAAATAATATCAGTGAAAAGAACAATATAGGCATGATGTGTTGGTGATGGCTAATCTTGACTTCAGAAGAGAGGAGGAAATACTCTCCTTTTGTAGTATAGATTGGGAGGATGGATAGTGTTTATGGGAATGAGATGTTGAATATACTATGAGATACAATACATTTGAAAATACTTGAAATAAAAGCAAGAGATACCAATAAAGCTTTTTAAAAGCACAGAAAAAAATACTTGTTTCTGTGTCTAATATTTTCCTAGGAGATGCTTGATAGAATAAACATTCTTATTTTTTTAAAGGCTCAGTTGGCTCTGAATTGAAATTTGGTATCTGAATTTGGGGGAACTGGTTATTAACATATTAATAACTATGTATTGGAATCAATCAATAATTTTTAAAAAGATGAACTCTTGCCTTTATTCAAGTTTATTTCATAGAGTGGCTTCTATGGCTCCTCATTTGATTTAGAAAAGCTAGTGAAAAAGTTAGAGTTGCAGTTTTGGATGGAAATATTTCTTTATGTTTTTCTTTTAGGGGGAGAATTCATTCACTAAGTACTGAGGATATGGGAAAAAAAGTTTAAATAGGTTAGATTTAGAGTCCAGTAAATTAATGTGGTTTATTTTGCCAGATTGTAAACCTCAAAAAGTCAGGCACTGTGTCTTATCTAAACTGTATATCTTCCCCTAGGGCATAGAACAGTGCTCAACATACTATAGGTGCTAAATAAGTGTCTGTTATTCATTATGACTTTTGATATAGAAATAGCATGTGGTTTATATTCCTGCTATTAAAATTATGCCATTAATGTTCATCAGATAAAAAGTGACTCTAATCAGTCATTTAAGTTCTGGTCTATAAATTGGAAAGTATAGTGTTGTTGGGAGGACTAATAATAATTAAAATACTTTGCAACCATGAAATGTAATTATTAGTAATTGAATGTGCTTATTAAGATATCTTGTTTGTGCAAGTCACAGTGCTAGGCACTGAGGATAGAGAAATAATATAACTTAGAGTTTTATAATATTAAAATTTATAGCTTTAAGGTTTGCAAAATACATTTCCTTACAACAACATTGTTAGACCCTTGCCCTCAAGGAGCTTATAATCTGGTAATGGAAGGGAATAAGCATTTACTTATTTTAAAAAACCCTTCTTTCTCCACAACCAGAGAAAGAACTGTGGAACCAGAAATGCATTAGAAAAATATATGCTCAATCACGTAGAGCGACAGGGTTCTGATTAGCGTTTTGATGTTAAAGAATTGCTCTACTGCAAATCTGAACAATATGGAAATAGGTTTTGAATAATGATACATGTATAACCCAGTGCAACTGCCTGTCAGCTTCAGGGTGGGGGAGGAGAGAGTGAGGGGGGATTATGAATCATGTAACCATGGGAAAATATTCTAAATGAAAATTAAAAAATTAAAAAACCCTTCTGTCTTAGAATCTATACTGTGTATGGTTTCCAAGGCAGAAGAATGATAAGGGCTAGTTAACTGGGGTTAAGTGACTTGCCCAGGGCCACATAGTTAGGAAGTGTTTGAGGCCTATTTTGAACCCAGGACCTTCTGTTGCCAGATTTGGCTCTTTAACCACTGAGCAACCTCACCATCCCATGGAATAAGCATTTATTAATTTTCATAACAACTTTATAAAATAGGTATTATTATTATTATCATCCTCATTTTATAGTTGAGGAAACTAAGTTATCATCCTCATTTTACAGTTGAGGAAACTAAGACAAACAGAGGTTAAGTGACTCACCCAGGATCACATTGACAATAAGAATTGGAGGTAGAATTTGAATTTAGGAGGTCTTCCTGATCCCAGCATCACTGGTATACCCACTGCTTTACAAGCTGCCTTCATTGAGAGGTATCAATAGCTATGACACAAATCAAGAAATTATAAATATATGAGATATCCTCAGCTGGAAAATGCTATAGATTTCATGGAGGTGGTTATGCCTGAGACAGATGGCTTTTAAAGAAGAAAAACATTTATACAATTGGAGATCCCATAAACGGTGCATTCTAGGGCTAGAGAATTCTATGAAGTAAAGGCAGACAGATGGGAGAGAGCAGTATGAGCCCCACCTGTCCATCATTAAAGGGTTGTGTGTGTATTATCTTCCACTGTATACACTCGATGCTCAGAGAGTATGCAGCCATTACTAGCAGCTCAGCACTCTAAAGTTCAAATTTCAGATTGTTTCCATCTGTTTCTAATCAGGTAACTAGATGATCAGCAGGAGAAAATATAGGATCAGAATGCATGCAACCTTTGCTGATACAAACACAATATTAGACAAATACACACACAAAAATTTTGGGGTTAATAAATACGCGTGAGCTATAGAAGATTAGAAGACTCACTGAGGCTATAAAACGTTCTTTTCTATTTTGTGAGCTGCAGTAAAAACAAAGTTTATTGAACTGATGGTTTGAAGCATTTGGGATCAACAGAGGAATGAAAGTATGTGAAAGCAGACAGGAGGAATGGTGACTAGGACAAATGACGAGGACTGTAACAGAAGAAAAAAATTAAGCAGAAAGTTAATGAGAAGATTATTTCATTCCTTTGCCATTTAGTGTAGGGGAGAGAGAAAAAACTGACTTTGGAGCCAAGAAAATCTGAGTTCAAGTCTCAAATCAGATATATAATAGTGCTACTATTATTAATAATTACTAGCATTTATATAGCATTTCACGGTTTAGGAAGTTCTCTACAAATATTTTTTTTAAACACTTACCTTCCATCTTAGAATCAATACTGTGTATTGGTTCTAACACAGAAGAGTGGTAAAGGCTAGGCAATGAGGGTTATGTGACTTGCTCAGGGTTATACAACTAGGAAGTATCTGAGGTCAGATTTGAACCCAGGACCTCTTGTCTCTGGGCCTGTCTCTCAATCAAATGAGCCACCTAGCTGCCCCCTGCTCTACAAATAGTGATATATCTTCACAACAATCTTGGGAGACATGTATTATTAGGTTTGTTGATGTTCAGACATTTCAATTATGTCCAACTCTTTGTAACCCCATTGGGTGTTTTCTTGGCAAAGATACTGGAGGGATTTACCATATCCTTTTCCAGCTCATTTTACAGATGAGGAAACTGAGGCAGAGTTAAGAGACTTGTCCAGGTTCACAGAGCAAGTAAGTATCTAAGACTGAATTTGAACTCAGGAATATTAGTCTTTTTGACCGCAGGTCCAGTACTCTATCCACTGCACCATCTAGCTGCCTAGGAAGGTAGCTATTATTATTTCCATTTTACAAATGAGGAAATTAGGTCAAAAGAAGAGACATCTAGTTCCACACAATTACTGAATGTCTGAGGCAGGATTTGAACTCAGGTATTCCTGACTCCAGGACTAGACACACATACTGGCTACAGTACCCTGGGAGAGTCACCATTTCTCAGACCTCTTTAAGTCTATAAAGTGCAGTTCTTTAATGCTGAGGAAGTTGCTTAATGAAATTCCCTCTATCAATAAACCTGCAGGCATAGTTCCCTTCCCTTATAAAACTTTACTTGTGACTCAAAATAAAAAAAGAGAAACCCATAAAAAATGAAAAAGGTTTCTGAACCCACACAAACATTAATGGGAAGCAATTACATAGGAGAAAACTAGAAAGAACATCAATTGATTTACATTCATAGAAAGTGGGGGAAAATGACATTTCTGAGATGTGTATATTTTAAGGCTGTCCTGTTTCAGTGCATCCAACAGTCACCAAAGCAAGGTATCATTTTTTTTAACACCTTTGAGCATGAAATGCTCAATTTTTGAGCAGGAAAGGAAAAAAAAAGCAGTGATTAAAGAGGATATTTATCATTTCAAAAGTGCATGTTGTCTAATATCTAACTGTAATTTTTTAATGTATTAAATATTTCCTATTCTGAAACAGATTATCTATTTCTTTGACGAATGAATGAATGACAAAACATTAATTGCTTACTATGTTACTAGAGGGCAGCTGGGTGGCATGGTGGATAGAGCACTGAGCTTGGAATCAGGAAGATACATTTTCCAAAGTTTAAATACATCCCTAGGCACTAGCTAGCAGTATGACCCTGGACAAGTCACTCAACCCTATTTGTCTCGATTTCTTCATCAATAAAATGAGCTGGAGAAGGAAATGACAAATCCCTCTAGTATCTTTGCCAAGAAAACTCCAAAATGGGATCATGAAGAGTCAAACACAACTATAACAACTGAATAACAAGTTCCTGGAATTGTGCATGTTTAGAGATTTGGGGGCAAAAGAAATAGAAGAAAACAGGACATCTTGCCTCTGGGATTTACATTCTAATATGGGAAGGCCACACATAAATAAAACTAGAAAGGGAGATAGAACATGTTTAGAAATGGTAGCAAAGGTGGGTATCTAATGATGACAGTGAATTCAGAACCAGACCTAGAGATGAGAGGTCCCAGGTTCAAATCTAAACTCAGATATTCCCTAGCTATATGACTGTGGGCAAGTCAATAGACCCATTGTTTAGCCCTTACCATTCTTCTGCCTTGGAACCAATCTATAGAATTGATTTTAAGATGGGAAGGTAAGGGTTAAGAAAGAAATAAAGACAGAAAGACAGACAGAAAGGAAGGAAGGAAGGAAGGAAGAAAGAAAGAAAGAAAGAAAGAAAGAAAGAGAGAGAAAGAGAGAGAAAGAAAAAGAAAGAAAGAAAGAGAGAAAGAAAGAAAGAAAGAAAGAAAGAAAGAAAGAAAGAAAGAAAGAAAGAAAGAAAGAAAAAGAAAGTGGCCAGGAAGCAATGTGGAATGCTTCTTTGAAGGATAAAGCAAAAAGCTTGCCCATCAAAGCCAAGGCTGCTTCTAAGGTCAGAGTCCTTAGAGTTCTGGGTCTAGAAGGTGGTGAGGAAGATAAAAAAATATAGCTAGAGGGCAAGAAGGATGATCTAGAAAAAAACATTGAACTTGTGGAAAGCCACGGTAAACCAAGCTCCCCACCACTCATTCTGTAAATTGACTAGGTGTATTTCTCTAGGATTTATTACAGAAGCTGACTGCAGATTTGTGTAGACCATGCTGGATAACTAAACTCATAGCTCCGAGGCCTAACTGAGTTTGATGGATGATAGCACTGCTGCATCAACCAAATGATTCTGACAAGAATGAGAATTTGACTTGATGTAAATCTTCTTTGTTTTAAATAAAAACACAACATTTAGCTATTGAGAGGGACAGCAAAGATCTTAGACCACTCACAGGGCTGGAGATGGGAGATGACAATGGAATAGGACAGACAAGACAGGACTGAGAGATCTGTAAACAGGGAAGGGAGGTGAGCCACAGACAAAGGGCTACAGTTAATTGTTTTCCAAGTGAGCCTTTTGGTGTCACTGAGGGTTTTAGTAGTAATACTGACTTCAGAAAGGAAAGATGATATTCAGGCAAGGTTCTTTAACCTGTATTTTTGGGGAGAGAAGGCAAGGGGATGTTGATTCTTGAAAATTAATTAAATTAAATTAAAAGATTAATATGTCTAAGTAGACAGAATATATATATATATATATTCTAGATTACATATATATTTTATATATATATATATTCTAGATACAATTTGTAATCATTTTCTTTTCCCACCAACTTTATTTTTTTTGCTAAATACATGTAAAAACAAATTTCTACCTAAGTTTTATGAATTTATATGATCCAAATTGTCTCCTTTCCTTGTTCTCTCCCACCTCCCAGAGCTGGCAAATAATTCAATCTGGGTCATACATGTATTATCATGCAAAACATAGTTCCACATTTAATAATCATTTTCTGTCATTTTCTGATCCATGTTTTCTCCTATCTCCACCCCAGACAGTAGGTAATATGACATAGGTTATTATACATGTACTATCATGCACTACATACTTCCATGTTCATCATATTGTGTAAGAAGATACATATTGTGTATACCAGAAAGAAAAAAAAACTGATGAAAGAAATAAAGTGATAAATGGTATGCTTTGATCTGTATTCAGACTCCTCAGTTGCTTCTATGGCTGTGAGAAGACTTTTTTGTGGAACTTCCCCTTGGGTGAGATTTAGGACTCTATCTTATTGAGCTAAATTATTTTAGTCCAAATGGGAGAGCTCCTTTACACTGTATTTTCTGTGACTTACTCCCCTATGCCTACCTTCTCAGGTTTTGGTTTTGTCACTAGTGTGGAAAAATGGGTTTCTTAGCTAAATGTTTTGGGATTTGGTGGGAAAGTGGTCAAGCCCTGGATACAAAGTTTATGGTCCTGCTTCCTCCCCTTCTAATGAATAGCAATAAGAAGTTAAATTGAACCTGAAAATCCTGTCTCCTAGACTAACAATATTTAAAGAAACAGATATAATTTCCTGCTTCTCCTCCTGGCAGGACTTAAAGAAGGGAGGGGAGAGAAAAGGTTGGAGCTGTCTATTCTGTTTCTCTTTGAGCCACACAATAATACCCCCATACTATGTGTGGGGGGACAACCCTCACAAATGAGGCTTTACCGTATTTATTCCTTTCTCTTTGTTCCCGCTTAAACTAAATCATTTAGGACTGACAGCCCACCTTGGGTTTAATACATAGTCCCTCTGCTGTTCCAGTACTGGTGTTCTCTAAGTTGAATTGACCCATTTTTGTGATTACTTTGTAAAATGAAATAAACAGTAATTATCCTTTTTCTTTTTGACTCAATGGCCAAGTATAAAAACAGAACTTTCTAGGGTATTGTGTAATAAGAATTTCCCAGACTCTAACAGATAGGCTCCTTATAATGACCACTAATAGACTTAAAGATAATGACTATGTCAGCCCTCAGGTTTCTCCTTCAAATGGTCTTAAGTCCTTTGATAATTTTTCAGGGACTTTATTTTCCATATATTCTCTCTCTCTCTCTCTCTCTCTCTCTCTCTCTCTCTCTCTCTCTCTCTCTCTCTCTCTCTCTCTCTCTCTCTCTCTCTGTCTGTCTCTGTTTCTGTCTCTGTCTGTCTGTCTCTGTCTGTCTCTGTCTCTCACTCTCTCTCTCTTTCTCTCTCTCTCTGTCTGTTTCTGTCTCTGTCTGTCTGTCTGTCTGTCTGTCTCTCTCCTCTCCTTTCCCTGCCTCTCTTTATTTCCCTATTTCTTTTTCTCCCACTCTCTCCTCCTGCCACAGTTCTCCTAACCCAAGTTCTCGGAATCATTCTTAAATTGTGGGTCCTCTAACTGGATACATAGCTTTTATAAGGATTTTCTATATAAAATAAAGGCTATATTTTACATATGATATATGAAGTATATATATATGATATATATAAAGTATCCCAAAACTTGGTATAGTTTTAAATTGCTATTAAAACTTAAAACTTGACTAATATTTTTGAATACTTTGTAAAAAGACATGCATATATAAGCACACAACACAATATCGATACATTCCTCTCTCTCTCTCTTCTCTCTGGCTCCCTTTCACTCTCTCCTGTACTATAGACTGACATTTGACAATTTATGATCTTAAAAGAGTTGCCCAGGGAGGGCTGATAAATTAACTGGTCTGCTAATGGTCAGGCAGCTAATTTGCATAGGAGGCAAGACTTGAACCCAGGTTCTTCCTAAATCCAAGGCTGGTCTTCTATAGTTCATATTATCATCAAAAATGTGTAGCATTTTTACAACTTGTCTTTTCTCCAAAACACTCTACATTGGCCTCTTTTTGTAAAACTTGGAGGACAAATTTATGTCAATCAACTTAAACTATGGAAAACAGGCCAGTACTTCTCTTGGAACGATGTCCAAGTCCATATGACTCTAGGCAAGTACTTGTTTTTATAGCAGAGCTCAGTGTAGTCAATTAGTATGCCTTCTACATATAAACATGGCCATAATTAACTGTTTAACATGGGAGCTCCCATCCAAATTTCTCCCTGGGAGTGTACTCAAGGTGAATGACGTGGTTTTTCCATCACCAAATGCCACAGCAGCTTGGATTGGATTTTTTCCCCCTTAAGTCTGAAGCTTCTACATATTTTCCTGTACCCACTAGGGTTGACAGTAAAACTGCCAAGCTCGATTATTTCCAACTGGCAGCAATTTAATACATAGTTGAGTCAGTTATTTAACTAAATAAATTGTTTAAAGTTAACTCTATTTGTAAGACCACAAGGTGTTTCTAAAATGTGCTGCCCTTTCATATCATAAACCTGGATTAGGTTTACAACCCCATTTCCCTTCAGCAGTTTATAAATCAAACAAAGGACATAGAACAATGCATAAAAATCCCCGTGAAACCACCCTGAGAGTTTTTGTTAATGACAAAAGCATACTGGGGGCTCGATTTATTCTGAGCTATGGAGGCTGGAAGTTTGGCTTAAAGAAACCAGAGCTTTTACAAGAATTGCTAGCTCCACAGAAAGGAGACCAGGTGCACTGGGGCTGTCTGCTATTTGCTATAGTCACAACAAGGGCAGGGGGCAAGATAAGTATGGCTCAAGGGCCCCCTGACCACCTTCATTAACCTACTACTTCTTGGCAAGTACTCTCAAAGCACAACAGGGCAATAAGTAATTTTAATACATTGACTTATTAAGGATAGAGAAAGAAAGCATGGTGCAATGGAAAGAATACTAGTTTGACTACTGAAGTCCTTTATAAATGAATAGATCTCGAATTTGATGCAGAAGAACCTTTATTGGTTATCTAAGGTCACCAACAATCTTGTTTTAGAGATGAAATGTCAAGAAGTTTGCTCCAGTTGACATGGGACTCAATTCAGATATTTCACATGCAGATCCAGTGCTCTTCCCACTTGGCCATGCTGCTTTCATTACAAATAAGCCAATATTTTTTAAATTATTTAATTTGACATACAGCCTTGAGAATATTTAGCAAGAATTGAGTTAATGAAGATGGACAAAGGAACTAGGATAACACATTTTAAGCATACCTCCTCCAGTTTTGTTCCTCTAGCATATAGCAGTAGAGAAGCTTAGTTTTGTCTTTGTCACTAATTGTATAACCTTGGGCAAAGCCACAGAATCCTACTGGTCACTCTTACTCATTTTTACAATGAGAGGGGTTGTATAGTTGTTTGCTTGTTTTTTTTTGTTTGTTTTATATTCTATGCTTCTAAATACCTTAATTTTAAAAAGATAAAATTATAAATAAGTCAGTTCTCATTGCTTGTTCATGCAATGCTTTCCTCTTACCTTATTTATTTTCCCAATTAAATGGAGCTTATTTCAACAAGTTACTTAAATTTTTTATTAATATCTTTTGTTTTTATATTGCCTTTGCTTCCCAACGTATTACCTTCTTCTTCTCAGAAAATCATCCCGGATAATAATGAATTTAAAAAGAGGAAAAAAACCAGTTCAGTAGAACTAGTCAAAGTACTAAAAAACACATTAAACTGTGATATATTATACAGTTATACAGTGTTCCACATCTATAGTTTTGCACAAAAGAAAAGAGAGAAAATACCTTATCTCTTTGATAATTCTGAAAATATAAGTTATTTGGGAAATAATTCCATCTGATAAGAATGACTGGGAAAAACTGTAAAGTAGACTGGAAGAAATTAGTTTGGATTAACATATTATATTATATTCCACCATAAACAACATGAATATTTGGAAAGATCATGCAATAAAAAAAGAAAAGATTTAGATTATGTACTTTTCATACTTATGGTTTGGGGGAAAGTAGATTCTTATACTAAAGACAGATATAATCAGAAAATATAAAACAGATTATTTCAATTAAATGGAACCAAATTCACTTGTTCCCTCCTCTCTACCTTCTCAGAATATCTGTTAAATAAAACAAATAATTTTTAAAAGAAAAAAGAGGAAGAATAGGAGGAACAAAAGATCAATATTTTGGAAAAATCTAATAATATATGCATATTTATAACAGTGAACTACCCTTTTAATAGAGACACCATCTGCAAAAGATTGATGGTGAGGTATCATTTTCTATTGTTTTCCATTTATTGCTTTTTCCATTGACATTGTTATAGTCACTGGGTATATTGTTTTCTTGGGTATGCTTGCTTCATTTTGCATCAGTTCATGTGAGTCTTTACATGCTTTTCTGCATCCATTATATCAGTAATTTTTTTATATTGCAGGAATATTTATATGCTATAATTTCTTTATCCATTCCCCAATAGTTAAGATTTTTGTTAGAAATTCAGATCATATAGGAATGACCAATAAAATTATTTTACTCTAAGATTTTATAACTGGAGTGTTTTTTTCTTAAGAAAAGAAAAGAAAAAAATCACTAGTGGTTATATAATCACTAGTATTATGTAGAAAAGAAGCTGTTGTTTTCTGATTTGGTCCTTTACTGACTGGATAGAAATGTCTAAATAGATAGCCCTAGTTCTGGTAGATAACTTTTCCTGAGAAAAAAGTCAGGTAAATTTTTGTTACCTATATCATATTACAAAGCATCCCCAAAATTATATTTGACTTCAGCTGATTGAAAAAAGGTGGCATTTTGTAAGAATATTTTTTAAGAGTATATTTTGAATATGGCTATGTTGAGAATTTGGCTACATGACAAGATTTCAAATAAAATAAATGCTCCTTTGACTTTTCAGGAATGAGAAAACAAAAAAACCCACACCAATTATCCATCATTTTTCTGCTTCCTATTCTGTGGTAGGGATAGACCACATGACCTCCTATATTAATACAGGTATTATTAATAAAGCTCAAGCTCTGGTTAGGAAAGAGGAATTTTCTATATTGTTTCATTTTTACCTGAATCACAACCTTTCTTTGAGGGGAAAGAAAGAAAGGAAGGAAGGAAAGAAGGAAGGATGGAGGGAAGGAGTGAGGATGTAGGGAGGGAATGAAGGAAATAAGAAAGAAAAACAGAAAGAAGAAAAGAAATCAAGAAGGAAAGGAAGGTAAGAAAAAAATGAAAGAAGAAAAAAGAAAGGAAGCAAAGGAGAAAAAAGAAGGAAGAGAGGAAAGAAGGACAAAAGGAAGGAAAGAAAGAAACAAGCATTTATTAGCCCATATAAAGTGCCAGATCTTGAGGTTAACTCTTTACAAACATCTCAGTTTGATCCTGATGACCAGCTTTGATGGCAGGTGTTACTATTATCTCCATTTTACAGATATGTAAGCTGAGACAAACAGGTTACCAGGCTTGCCCAGCATCACACAACTAGTTGAGAGGTAGGATTTGAACTTGGGTTTCTCTTGTTTCCAAGCTTAACATTTTTACCAGAAGTGTCACTTATTAGTAACAACTTACTAATATAGTTATAGATGAGAACCAAAGGGCAATATTAGGAACATTGGTTGGGGTTTCAAAGAAACAAATTTAGGGTTGGTGTAAGGAAAACTATCCCAATAATAGAGTTATCCAATGAATTCAATACACAGAAGAGCAACTAGCAACCCACAATTAGTCTAATAACCCTAAGAGGAATGAATTGCTTTATTTGTAGATTTCTTTTAGAAGTCTTCCAACAAAGGCTGAATAACCACTTGTTGGAATTGTTATAGTTACTTAGAATGATCAAAGCAGTTGTCTGCTATTATAGGGAACAGGAAAAAAAGCCTGCCTTTGTTTTTCCAGATGAGATCTATGTAGGACTTCCAAAAATGTACCCTTGTTCAGGTGAGAAGACTAGTTAGATGCTGAGGAGTCTCCCATCTCTGACATTCTGTGATTCTGTGAACTCAAATGCTACTCAGGAGACCTGGGATCAGACAAGGTCTTCCTAAAAATTGTCTTAAACCTTTACTCTTCTCTCTGGCTGAAAATTGCTTATTGAATAATCCTAAAGAGAAGATGAAAACCCAATAAATGAACATGGTAAAATGATCTTTCTTAATTTGTCTTATCAGAGTGGAGGAAGGAGTAGAAAATAATTATTTGTCCTTAGGCCCCTGAGACCTACTCCATGCTTATATTAACACCATGCAGTAATCAGGCTCCTTTCCTAGGAATAAAAGCCCAAATAGAATCAGTAACATCACCTTGAGGTATAGAAATGACTTTCTAGCTAAGTAGTAGGAAAAAATATCTAGTATTTTTATGTGAGTCACAACTAAATGAATGAACAAACAACATTGGTGCTTAATTATATCCTTTGGTTTAGCCCAACCAATTATGGGTTTCTAGGCGCATACCTACCTTGAAGTTTAGGTTCAGAACTAGAAAGCAAGTTAGTATAAAATGAGGAATTGTGTCTCTTATAACCAGAGAGATGCAAATCAAAACAACTCTGAGGTATCACCCCACACCTAGCAGATTGGCTAACATGACAGCAAAGGAAAGTAACGAATGCTGGAGGGGATGTGAAAGTTCGGACATTAATGCATTGCTGGTGGAGTTGTGAATTGATCCAACCATTCTGGAGGGCAATTTGGAACTGTGCCCAAAGGAGCTAAAAGACTGTCTCTCCTTTGATCCAGCCATAGCACTGCTGGGTTTGTACCCCAAAGAGATAATAAGGAAAAAGACTTGTATAAGAATATTCATAGTTGCGCTCTTTGTGGTGGCCAAAAATTGGAAAACAAGGGGATGCCCTTCAATTGGGGAATGGCTGAACAAATTGTGGTATCTGTTGGTGATGAAATACTATTGTGCTAAAGGGAATAATGAACTGGAGGAAGTCCATGAAGACTGGGACAACCTCCAGGAAGTGATGCAGAGGGAAAGGAGCAGAACCAGGAGAACATTATACACAGAGACTGATACATTGTGGTACAATTGAATGTAATGCACTCCTCCATTAGTGGCAATGCAGTGATTCTGAACATCTTGGAGGGATTTGTAAGAAAGAACACTATCCACATTCAGAGGAAAAACTGTGGGAGTAGAAACACCAAAGAAAAACAGCTGCTTGAATACATGGGTTGAGGAGATATGGTTGGGGATGTAGACTCTAAATGAACATCCTAATGCAAACACCAACAACATGGAAATAGGTTCTGATCAAGGACACATGTAATACCCAATGAAATTGCACCTCTGCTATGGGAAGGGTGTGGGTAGGGGAGGGAGGGAAATAATTTGATTCTTGTAACCAAGGAATAATGTTCTAAATTGACTTAATAGATAAATTTAAAAAGAAAGAAAGAAAATGAAAAAAATAAAAATGTTCAAGGGAAAAATAAAATAAGGAATTGTGAAATAAATAAAGATAAAAGATAGGACAAGGAGGAAATTATTGTCTGGAGTCTTGTGTCTTGGAATCTACTTGATGTCGATATGAGAGTTGACTTTTTTTTTTCCATCCATGAATGAACTGATCAAAAGATTCAAACCATAAAATCTGCATCATGGGAGATGTCATTACAAAAGGGAAGGTGAGTAACTTCTAATGGAGCCAGAGCATGCAGAGCTTTGGATGTACTCAAAGAGGATCTAAGACCTTATAGGTGAGGTGACTGCCTGGAGTAGGTAAATTTGGAGCACAGAGAAATCATTTGCCTTTGAAAGTTTTTTTTTTTTAAGGTGTGGAGCATAGAGCAGGGTAGGCTTTCATAGGTTTGTTTGTAGATTGTGGCTGATTGATCTATCACCAGATAACTAAAGTGGGAGACTCACATGGAATAATCTGTTTTGGTTGATAGGCTGCATTGAGGGCAGGGCAGATTACAGTATACAGGACCCCAAAAGCTAGCTTTGGCCAGCAGTTTCCATGGCAATGGAACTGGATTAATAACAAGACCCAGACCAAGAAGAATCTCAGATTGAAAAGCGCTAAGGAGATGAAGGAAATGTCCAATAATAGCTCATAGAAGATGAATGTTAAAACCATAATAAATTTTATAAATTATCTGTTAATTTTATCTTTTACTGTTGCATTCTATCATTCCCTATTGTGTCATAGAAAATCTCATTTAATTACTAATGCAGTTGGTTTATTTTTATGGGGAGTGGAGGAAGACCTATTATTTAGGACTTTTATGAGCAAAGAGGAAAACTGAAGAGTCACTACTTATGTTTGATTGTAGGAAAAAATGTCATGTAGTTTGAGGCATAGGTGGCCCCTTATACTTCATTACATCACAAAAAATTAAGAACAAAGTACTACATACACAGTTCCTGGTAAAGAACCCTAGAGAAAGGTTGGGGAACCTTTTCCTCAAGTTGTCTGAGTCTCCACATTACAGGAGAGTGCTGAGAAAGAAAATATTTTCTTTGGGTGGCTGGATATAGGGTTGGGGCATGCAAACAATGTCCTCGGACACTGGGAAGAGGGGGAATGGAGTAGTTCCCCAAATGCCAGCTCTACATGCTTGTGCCACATCTTGGCCCTATAGGCAGGTAGGTGGCAGAGATGGATAGAGGGCCAAGTTGGACACATAATAGCTATGTGACCCTGGGCAGTCATTTAACTTCTATATACTTCAGTTTCCTCAAATTTAAAAGAAAGATAATAAATGCACCTACCTCCCAAGTTTGTCATGAAAACCAAATGAGAAAAAATTTTAAAGTGTTTAAGTCAGTTTCCAGAACATAGTAGGACCTTAATCAATGCTTATTTCCTTCCTTATATAAACTATGTATGCTAGTCACTTAACTTTATAGTGATCCCATGAGCTTTCTAATTTGCAAAAGGAATGGCTGATATACAATAGGAAATTTTTCTGCATTAGGAACTTTTCTAAACAGGAGTTTCCTGTGCTGTTTAACTTATAGGACTGGGTCAAAAAAAACCCTTTATTTTTAGTTAATTAACTTTAGGGTTTTTTTTTTTTTTGGACATCTTACAGTTATTTTGAATAGAAATTTTCTTCTTATTTTCTCCTACTGGTTTTTCTTAGTAAAATGTGGAAAGCTTGATGGTTTTTTTGTGGGGTTTCCATTCCAATTTAATGGTTATCAGTTAAAGAAAGGCAACATTTTGTAAAGAGTGTTTTTGTATGTACTTTTGAATATGGTTATGCTGAGAATTGGACAATGTGCCAAGATAATATATAAAATAAACCCTTTTCTGACTTTTTACTAATGAGAAACTGAAAAATAGATCCATTTTCTACCTACTTCCTATTCCATGGAAGGGATAGGCCATATCACCTCTTATATTAAGACATGTACAAAACCACTGGGATTCCCCAATGAAAGCAATATAGAGATAGTTTTCCTTCCTTCTTGTTCTTGCTTATGCCTTCCATTTATTTTTCTTTTTTTAGTGCTATAATCAGTATTTCTAGAAATATAGCAAGTAATAGCAGTAACAGTAGATGCCCTTGATTTACACATGAACTTATCAGAAAAATTTCTAGTATTTCTCCAATACAGCTAAAACTAGCTATTAATTTTAGAAAATGATTCCAATATATACATGCATATATATTGAAGATTTTTACGAGTTCTGTGTTTTATGAAAGGTTTTTTGTTTCTGTTTTAGTCAAACAATTTTAATTTTTATGAATGTGATTTATTATAGTTATAATTTTTAGTTATGGCAATCATCTCTGAATTTCTCACATAACAATCTTGATAGTAAAAAGTTTAAAAATATATTATCATACCTTCTTTCCTGATATTCTGTTCAATATTGTTCCATCAACATTAATTAGTAATTTTGACATAAAACTTTGTTTCTTTGTTTTATTTCTTCCTGTCTTGGATGTCAGATTATTAGTATCATAAGTGGAATTTAATAAAGTTTGTTATATTCTATTTTCAAACAATTTATCTAATCTGTATTCAATAATCATTCATTAATTATTTGTTTTTAATTTATCTTTT
Organism: Monodelphis domestica; assembly: GCF_027887165.1. Taxonomy (NCBI): domain Eukaryota; kingdom Metazoa; phylum Chordata; class Mammalia; order Didelphimorphia; family Didelphidae; genus Monodelphis; species Monodelphis domestica. The sequence goes on from NC_077227.1 coordinate 195,498,623, forward strand.
TGACTTTAGAATTTCCATTTTCTTCTCATTTGGTTTTAAAGCATTTGATGATTTTTCCAGTTTGGTTTAGTTGCATGTTCAATTTCATTGATTTCTTCTTCCTTGCTTTTGTTCATAAAACATTAGAGTCATCAGCTTCTTCTAACAATTACTTTGGCTATACACCAAAATGTTGCTATGTTGTTTCCTGGTTAAAATTTTCTGCTACAATTTATTATTTTATGATTATTATTTGACTTGCTCATTCTTTGTGATTATGTTATTTAGTTTCCATTTAAGTCTGAATTCTTTCCTTATATATAATTTATTGATCCTAAGTTTTATCACATCATAGTACATAAAGCATTTGCTTGACATTTTTGTTTATATATATTTCTATATTAATTCTTTAAACTAAATGGTTAAAATTGGAAAAGTATCATGGAAAATTAGCAAAAATGTATGTTCCTTATAATTCACTTTCAGTAATTGTTCAAATTTAATCATATTTAATTTTTAAAAATTCAGTTCAATTCCTTAACTTCTTTACAGTTTATATTTCTTTTAGATTTGGCTATGTCCAAAAGGATTACATTGAAGTACCCCCAAATTATTCTTTTACTGTATAGTTCTCTCTGCTGTTAAATTAATTTTTTCCTCTAAATATTTATATTCTTTGCAAATTGGTTTGCATACAGGATATCTCGTCCTCATACAGTTTTAAACTTCAAGGACTTCAATATTTATATGCTGTCTTTATGGCTATCTCTATGTCAAAGTCAACACATAAATATATATAAATATACAGATTTGTTATATATATAGGTATATAATAGTTTATACCTCCTGATAAATGGTACCTTAGGTATATGTTTGCTCATGCTTTTTCTGAAATCATAATTTCCTTCTCAGCTCCTTGGATTCAGATAAAACACAATATATTCTCTCTTAGCCACTATTTTTAAAATTTTATTTAGAATATTTTTCCATGGTTACATGATTCAAGATTTTCCCCACCCCCATTATATCATTGTTCAAAACCTATTTTCATGTTACTCATATTTGCAATAAAGTGATCATTTAAAGACCAAATTCCCAATCATATCCCCATTGAACCAAACAATTGATAACATGTTTTTCTTCTTCAATTTTACTCCCACAGTTCTTTCTCTGAATATGGATAGTGCTCTTTCTCATAAATTCCTCTGTATTGTCCTGGATCATTGCATTGGTGTTAGTAGAAAAGTCTATTACATTCAGTTGTGCCACAGTGTATCAGTCTCTGTGTACAATGTTCTCCTGGTTCTGCATTAATTCTCAGAGGTCTTTCCAGTTCACATAAAAATCTTCCATTTCATTATTCCTTTCAGCACAATAGCATTACATTACCATCCGAAACCACAATTCGTTCAGCCATTCCCCAACTGAAGGGCATCCCGTCATTTTCCATTCTTTTTTGCCACCACAAAAAGCATAGCTATAAATATTCTTGTCTTTTTCCTTATTATCTCTTTGGGGTACAAACCCAGCAGTGGTATAACTGTATCAAAGTGCAGGCAATCTTTTAAAGCCCTTTGGGCATGGTTCCAAATTGCCCTCCAGAATGGTTGGAACAATTCACAACTCCATCAGCAGTGTATTAGTGTCCCAATTTTGCCACATCCCTTCCACCATTTATCTCTTTCCTTTGCTGCCATATTGGCCAATTTACTAGATGTGAGGTGGAACCTCAGAGTTGTTTTTATTTGCATTTCTCTAATCAGGAGGGATTTAGAATACTGTTTCATATGATTATTGATAGTTTTGATTTCTTCATTGCCTATTCATATCCCTTGATCATTTGTCAACTGGGGAATGGCCCTCTCTATCCCTTATTTAAAGTCCATACAAATCTTTATGCCTTAAGCTTATTTCTTGTAAATGCCATATTGTTGGGATTTACTTTTTCATTTATTTAGGGAGACATTACAGCAATTTAGTGCCTAGAGTTCATATCCTGAATCCTGGAATGCTTGGGCATAAGTCAAACCTTTTACACATTTTGGTTGTACAACTGTAGACAAAGACTAGGCAAAGGGGCATTAAAGCAGATCTCATTGATACTTTTTAAAAATTAACTGAAATGATCTATTGTGAATTAGTTATTCTTTCTTTTAAGTTCAAATTTGCCTCTCTGTTGCTTCTCTACAAATTATCTACTCTCAACTTGTTAGACTACAAAGATAAATTTTTTTTCTTATAAATAATATTAAAAAATATTAGATTATAGTGATTGTATTTCCCCCCATTCCATATCTTTATTGCTTTTATAATTTGTAGAGTTCAATTCCCTCATTTTATAGTCATGGAAAATAGATTTGGTGTTTTAGGATTTGCTTAAGGTCACCCAAGTGAGTTAGAAGCACAACTAAGATTAGGATCTATATTTCCTGACTGCTAGGCCAGTGCCATTTCTATGAAATTGTAATTTCTTCTTTATTTAGATGTCTCAATGTTCTTCATTTTTTCTAGAGGTATTTGATGAAAGATTCCTTAGTATGAATACCAAGAAACTCATAAAATCAAGTCAAATCTAGGAGTATTTAATAAGTACCTAAAAGTAAATATATCCTTGGGTTCCAGTGCTTCTAGTAAACCATAATGAGATCTGGGATTTATATTCTCTTAAATTTCTTTCTATATGGAGACTAACTTGATTTTCTTACCTGGATCCCAGTCTCTCAGAATTTTAATTATCATAAATTTCATGATAAATTGGGAACATTTCTATAAACTGAAGCATTTGTGAAGTGACCAGAAGTAGAACAACTCATATACTGACAACATTATAAAGAAAATAACTTTGAAGGACTTTAGAACTCTGATTTGGTTGAATGACAAACTGCAAATCTAGAGGATTAAAGGTAAAGCATGATAGATTCTGCTTGCTAGAGAGGCCATGGGACTGAAAGTACAGAGAAAGGTGTTTATTTCTGGTCTTGGCAGTCATAGAATTTTGTTTTGCTTGACTGAATTCATGTTTGTTATAAGCATTTTATTTCATTTAGCATTTTTCAATTGAGGGAGAAGTGAGAGAGAGAAAATAACTGCTTGTTAATTTTAGGAAAAAATAAAATGAAGGAAAAGAAGAACTATGAATGGAGTGAGAAATAAAATGAATGCTATATTCTGGTCAAATCAAATCAACAAACATTTATGTAAGCACTTACTATGTGACAGGCATGGTGCTATGCACTAAAAATGCAAATACAAGTAAAAAACCTCAACAGTCTCTGCAGTCAAGGAGCTTACATTCTTAGGGAAGACATTACATAAAAAGGGGCACAAAGAGAACAGGAAAAGAGAAAGTACTTCTAGAGGCTTGATGATAAAATCTGGAGATTCAAGTGATTCTGGGAGAGAAGGGAAGGATGGTTGGATAGGGAGTTTCTTCATAATGGAGATTCTTGGAGGAACTATTAGGGGTTGAGGACTCTTCCAGGATGCTAAAGCAACTGAGACATGTTGGTAACTGTGGAACCCACTGAAATAGACCACATTGAAATACCAAAAAAATTCCAAAAATATTACCAAAATAGCAAACATTCTTCTACTTTTATGAAGATTTCTTCAATCTCTAGACTAGAAAAATGTTTTTCTTTAGTGCCCTTAGCTCAGATCAATCTTATATCAGATTCTATTTTGTGTTTTGCTAGCCATTTGGTTAAATTAATTGAGGAGGGTTCAGTGAATGGGTAGTAGTATTAGTAGAACTAGCTCTCATCTAAAAAATGCCTCATTGAAGAAATCTTCATCCCTTCAACAACTTTGAGATATTATTACCTTCATGAAATTGAAGGAAGCAAAGACTGTAACCAAATACTGGGTCATTTACCAGAACCTTTTACCCTTAAAAACTGGAAAACATCTTAGCCTCAAAGCCCCTCAGGTATTAGCCCACTTACTCAGCAAAAGGGAGACTATATTCCAAAGGAAACTAATGTCTACTCCAGTCTTTAGTCATTCCTCCAAAGTATACTGCAAATCCCCTCTGGATATTGAAGGAGGGTATTTTTTTTTAATGTATGGTAATGAATATCTTCCTGAGGCAGGATTGTAGGGAAAAGATGAGAAATTAAACCTGAGGTATATGAAGGAGGGTGAAGAAGGGTAAAGGAGAGACTGGGTCAAAGGACACTGATGGCTTCTGGGGGAAAGTCTTTAGTGCATTGGAGAGAACCAGGAGTTCCAACAGAAAAGAGGATCAAGAATAGAAGCCAAAGTGGAATAAATACTTTGACTTATGGAATGGTTCTCAAAGTCCCTAAATGGTCTCTAAAATGCTGGGGGAACCTGAGACTCTTTCAGGGGGTCCTTCAGGTCAAAACAATTTTCACAATAATACTTAAATGTTACTTACTTATTAAAATACTTTTCCCTTTTCCAACTACATATCTGTGTGAGGCCTAACTTTCTTCATATACTTCAACCAGAACATCATAACAGATTGAATGAAGAACAATATATGAGAATCCAATTGTCTTCTATTAAGTCAGACATTAAATAGATTTGCAAATATAATAAAACAATACCATCCATCTCACTAATTTTTCTAGTTTGGAAAATATGGTGATTTTTCATAAAATGTTAACATGTAATGGATATATTATTGCTATTTTAAATGAATTGTTATTTAAATGAATACATGGTTTTTAAAGTATCATTTTAAAATTTGAACATAGGAAATATTGATTGATATAATCCACATAAACAAACACTCTTTGGGGGTCTTAATCATTTTAACAAGTATAAGGAAGTCCTGGGACCCAAATGTTTGAGAATTGCTGGCTAAAGTATACTATTTTCCCTATAAATAAAAGCTCTTTGGAACCTTGGAATAGAAAAAAAAATTGAGAACTGTTGAGCTAAATTATGCTATTTTTCCCTGTAGAATTTTGTCATATGACTAAACATCTTTCTGGATAAACACTTCAGGTTAGCTTATTGTCTCTTAAAGCAGTCTTAAATCACTGACTTAGGCTATGTAATAATCTTTTCCTCAGTTAGATTGCAAGCTCATTGAGGGTAGACACCATGTCCTATTTATCTTTCTGCCTTTCCCAGCTTTGTACAATGCTTCCCACATTGACGATCATTGGTAGTAGTTTCAGACTTGAAAGTGGTTTGCAAACTTTACAGTGTTCTATAAATGTCAATTACTCCTAATCACTTTTGGGGGGGATCAGGTAGAGGTATGGAACTAGATATGTAATTACATTTGGTATAAGGAACCTGTAGTGAGAAAACTAACATTGCTCATCACTTAAAATCTACAGAACTCTATATCCTAGGCACTGGGAAAGAGAAAACGATAAACAAGGGGGTAAGGCATGGTCTCCATCCTGAGTAAGTTTGCAATCTAGTAGGGGAGAGGAGGGCTCAGAACACCTCTATGACAGGTAATACAAATGTTATCATCTTCATTTTATGCAGCAAACTATTACTCTTTCCTTTGGTATGGGAACTCCCTCCAACACAGATCACAACCTCTCTGTCACTTAGATCTAAATGTCTCAGAGGTAAAGTGTCTTGCTTATGGTTGGAGGATCAGTCAATGCCAGATGCAGAGCTGGAATTGGAATGCAAGCTTATACTCACTTCCAGGTCAGTATTCTAGCTGCTGTTGTGGAACTTCCTCATTATTTTCCAGATGAGGAAACTTGGACACATTGAGGTTTAAATAACTTGCCCAGGATCACAAAGTCATCAAATGCTTGTAGAATTGAACTGAATTTAAATTGTATTCAAGGATGAAACATGCCATAGTCTTGATAACCCAGAATAGCTATATTCAGACACTGATGATATAATGAAACTGCTTCTTGAAGTCCACAGCCAGGAAAAAGTACTCCCTTGGCTCTTATCCCCTAGTTAAAAAATTGGACTTCATGGTTCCCTAGAAAGAAAGAACACTGGATCTGGAGTTTGAGGACCTGACTTCATATGCTATATTACCTGTATGACCATTGGAAATCAATTATTATCTGGGGATTGAGTTTCCCTATCAGTAAAACAAATATGCTAGATTAAATGGCTCTAAGGCAACCTTTCAGTTTCAAATATGTGATTTTTATGAGCTAACTCCTTGAAAGCACTCAGTTCACAAGATTACAGAAGAAATATTTGCTAAAAGAAAGAGGAAGACAAAATAGAATCTTTGAATTAATCCTAATGGTGTTCATAAAACTCCAGAATAACTTAAGGATGATATTTTCTCTGACAGTTACCCCTGTCTACATACCACAGCAAAGTCTATTTGTGTACTTTTGCTTCCCAGTAGTTGAAAAGAGGGGAGGAGCATGGTAATTTCTCTATTTTCTTCATTTCCAATTTCATGCTATTTTTTATAATGACACTCCCAGTTTTTCAGACTCTTAGTCTCCCAATCTTTTGAGGATGTCATATTTTTGTGCAATCAAATATTCTAGAATACTCTTCTGCATTTCTATTGCTTCTACTCTTGCCTTGCAGGCCCTTCATCTTCTTTCTTCTTTAATCTCTCCCAATTTCTAATTCTTTTCCTTATCATGTAGACCTTAGGATAGATACTCCTTATTTACTCCATTTATCCAAATGGAAAGGGAAGGCTGAAGGCCAAATATCCCTGAACTTGATAGATTTATCACTGGTCCTGTTTCTAAAGGCTGAGGAAGCTTGTGTGCAAAGATAGATTATTACAAGGAAGCACTTTAAAGACTTCTTTTTGTACCAAACATTTTTGGTGTTATTGCTATTACTTAATAATGATAATGATGAAAGCATCACACATTTTTACACTGCCTTTTGAAAGCTCTTTTCTCATAACACCCCTTAGGCTAAAGGAATGAACCTTTAAATGGAAGACATTTTTTTTTGTAGCCAGTTTCCTGTTGTTTTAATAGATTCACATTGGTGTCAGTGTCAAGATCCATCAATTTGTTAGAGCCTGTGTTCAAGTGAGCCTGATGCAAGATTGCTTTTAAAGGTGATGTTAGATTGAAGAATAGGTTTTTCCCCCATTTCTGATTATTGTACTTGGCTTGTTTTGATGTAATTTTGTTGTTGAAACTTTCTTTAAATGTGCCTAGGGGCATAAGGGATGGACTCATAGATTCAAATTGAAAAATATTAAATTCAGATCATATTCTTGTTGCTACTACTGTTGATATATGTTTATGGTTTTTTCCTTGCTAAATACTACATCATGTTTTGGGCTTTTAAAAATATATATCTTAATGGTCTTCTGCCTGATTTGTTATGGATACAAATAGATCTGTCCCCTTTGGAAACTAAATGAAAGTGTATCTTTCTTCAGTTATATCATTTATATATCAGAAAATGTTGAAGTAATAAACAAGAATTTTTAGCATCCAATATTAAATATCCTAAAGACTTAATCAGTGGAAGTGATAATAGTAATAGTTTAGGTCTCTGACTTCAACCTGTGAATTCATCAGAATGAGACTCCTAGGGTGGAAGTTATTCTATACTGTTTCAGATTAGCAAGATCTTACATAAAGAAAGATGTCTGAGGCATTGAGAAATTGCCATTTGCCTATGGGCACACAGCCCATATGTGCTAGTGGTAGCACTTAAACCCCAGCTCTTTCTCCCAACCTCTGAGGCTAGCTCTTTATCTGTCATGCTCTGCTGGAATAGGTTCAAGGCTTACCCATAACCCTTTTTCTCAAAGCCTTAAAAGAATGTATGAAATAATCCTAAAGACTACAGATTCACTGGCTATGGGAGGGATGGTGGGAGGGGGGGAGGAAAAGAAAATGATTTTTGTTTCCAATAAATAATGTTTGAAAATGATCAAATAAAATAATGTTACTATTCATATTTTATAAATAAAGAAATTGATTTTGAGGGAAGTTAAGTGACTTACACAGAGTCATATATGGAAGTGACAGAGGTTAAATTTGAATTTATATTTTCCTGACTCCATATCTAGTACTCTATTCTATCTACCTCAGTTTCCTTAACTGTAAAATGAGCATAATAAAATATACCTCACAGAACTGAACTGAAAATCAAATGTGATAGTGTTTGTAAAGTGCTTAGCATATTGCCTGGGTAAGGGGGAAAGTTATTAATTATTAAAACAGTTGGACTAGATTATATTTAAAAATAGGGTCAGCAGGAACTTATATTAATTCCAAAGAAATGTATTTACAAAATATAGAAAGAGTGAAGTAAGAAAATCAGAGAGAGGTTAGGGTAAGATATCTAGCTTAAGCCTAAGTAATTTACTCCCGGGCCCTGGCTCAACCTGGGCAGGGAGAATTAGTCCTTAGGCTTTGGCAAAGCTGAGGACTTGGGGAAGTCTCTCCTGAGATAAGTCTCTTCAGAAAATCCAATATGAAAGGAGTCAGCCTTTCACTCACCACATCTTGGGTCCAGTCAGCAGAGTCTCCAGCAGCCTCCACTCCAAAGAAAGAAAAAACTCTAAGCAGAACTGCCACTCAGGAAGTTGTCACTCACTTTTAAAGACACTTTCTCTTGTATCACTTCCTGTGTCTTCCCCTAATTCTATATCTATCAATCACAGTTGAAGTCCTGCTTTAGGACTGCCCAGGAAGCAGTCAGTTGATTCTGATTTATTACCCATGTGGGTCACAGACCTCCCCTACTCAAGTGTGAATGGGGTGTTTATAACTTTGGTGATTAAATCTAAAAATAGGTAGGGGTTATAATTTAATCTTCACAATCAGCGGAGAGTGAATTAATTTTATTTTCACAATCAGGGGAGAATTAAATTTAATCTTCACACCTGGAATAGAGTTGGCACTTAATAAATGCTTGTTATTTTCCCCATATAAGTAAATTTATATGTTTGTATATAAATGTGAGTATATATACATATACACATATAACCTTGCATTAATATATATATTCATACATGTACACATGTGTATATATTTATATATATGTGCAAAGTAAATTATATGTACATATATACATATATTTGTGTATACACAAAGTAAATATAGAGAAATATTTTGGTAGATGGAGAGCACTACTAATAAAAAATAAAAAGAAATCTTAATGGATTCCAAAAAGATATTGTCACTAATCCTCTGGCATTCATGATAATTCAGAATTCATAACCTTGTTAATACTGAGTAATGTTATAAAATCTTATGAAATTCTAGATGAAAATTAATAACTATACACAGTTGCTACTTTTCAACCTAATTACCTGATATTTTAATTTGGTTGTGTGAAGATGGGATTAACTCTCCCCTGCCCTCACTAGAAGTGTATACACCCCACTTATACTTGAGTGGGGTAGGTCCGTGACCCACATGTGTAAAAGTGGGTGATGAATCAGAAACTACTGACTGCCCCCTGGACAGTCCTAAGCAAAACTATAGACCATAATTTGTCCACATAAAAGTAGAGGAAGGCACAGGAAGTGATGCAAAGAAGCATCTTTAAAAAGGAGTTACAACTTCCTGTAAGTACTTCTTTTTCACTCTTTAGAGTTCTGAGTTTGAGTTGGAGACTGGTGAAGAATCTGCTTACTGGACCTGAGACCTTGGACTTGGTGAAACTGTTCTTAAATTGCTCACTTTGAACTACCACATGCGTGAGTGAAAAAAGGCTGACTCCCTTCCCTGGTTTTCCTGGAGGTACTAGTCTCTGGAGGGGCCCCTTGTCTGGGGGAAGGCCTCTTGGCAAAAACCTTTGTTAATTGACCTTTAGGCCCTCCAGCTGGGGCTTCTGGAGCCCTGCCAGAGTAAAGCCAGGGCTTGAACTATAGTTAAGCTAGATTTCTTACTCTGCCCTCTTTCACATTTCTCTACTTTTACTTTCCCTCTATTTTATAAGTAAATTGCTAAAAATCATTTGGAATTGATTAATTCCTGGTAACCATACTCTTAAATAATCCAATCCAACCCTTTATATTCTGCTTCTCACAGTAGAAATAGGAAAAGTGTTCATTTCAAATTAGAGACTAAAATAACAGTTTAGAAGTAAGCCCCAACATTGTTTGAATATTCCTGAAATATATGAAAATGATAAAAAATGAGCATGGCATAGTAGAAAGAACAATGGATTTTAAATGAAACAATTTAAGTCTTGTTTTTTTTATTCTCGTTATAGGCAAAATGTTAAGAGGAAGGTTGAATGCTTACAGCTGACCAAATTTCTAACTGGTTGAATAAACTAATCTCCTAATAATCATTAGAGGGTGAATGTGAACTTAGAGGAAATTATGTGTGTGTGTGTGTGTATACATGTGTGTGTGTGCACATATATATATATATATATACAGAGATTGTCTTGGAGATCAGTTCTTGGCCCTATATTTTATAAATTTTTTTTTTGTCAATAAGTTAGATCAAATCATGGACTGTATCCTTATAAAAGTTGCAGGTTATGCCAAACTCAGAAAGCTAAAACAGTGGAAGACAGAATTGAAATTTAAAAAATCTACAGGATTGAACAAATAGATAAAATATAATAAAATTATATTTAATGTGAACAAATTTAAACTTACTGTTTTTACCAGTACCTTTGATTCCATCCCATCTTCTCTAGTAGACCAATCACATCATCCCCTTCATTTCTCTAATCTCATTCTTTATTTACTAACATCAATGCTGCTGCCTATACCTACAAAAGTACATGTCTCCTATAGCCTTAAAAAAAAGAGTAATTAGGTCCTACCATTCCCAGTGGCTATAGTTCTATATCTCTCCTCTTTTCAGCTAACTTACAACATTATTGAAGTGCTGTAAAATTTACAAGCTAGAACATATATGAAGAAAAGTAATTATAGGAAGGTGAGGGGAATAGAGGCCATGCCATGTAAGGATCATTACAACAACAACAACAACAACAACAACAATAATAACAACAACAACTTGGGATTTTTACCCTAGAGGAAAAAAAATGAGGTTAGCATTTATATTCATGATAAGAGACTTCATTTGTATCCTCTGTGTTTTACATAATCTTGAGACATAATAGTTGCTCAATAAATGGTTGGGAATCATTTTATTTGTATCACTATCATATTAAAGAGAGTTTAACTTATTCTGCTTGGTCCCAGAAGCCTTAATCAGTTGCCATAGGTAAAAATTGTAGAAGGGCAGATCTAGACTAGATATAGACTAGGAAAAGATTTCTGAGAATTTGAGCTGCATGAAGACTGAATGGGCTTCCTTGGAAAGTTGTGGGTGTCTGTAGGACTTCAGTTCAAGTAACATTTTTAAAAACTTCAACTATATACACTGTGCCTAAATGCTGAGGACACCTAAACAAAAGAAAAATAACACTTGACCTCAATGAGTTGCATTCCATGGAATGAGCTTTACACTACTCATGATGTGTAATGGACAACCAATGCTTTTAAAAGATTATAGTAACCTCGTGTTTGAAAAAGGTAAAGTTCTGAATTTTTGGAATAAGAATTCACTATTTGGTAAAAATTCTTGGGAAAATTAAAAGGCAGATTCACAGAAAATAGATACAGAGCAATGTCTTATTTTATTTACCAAGACAGGTCCAAAATGGATACATGACCTAGGTATAAAAGGAGATATTAACAGATCAGAAGAACAAAGAATTACCTTTCAGATTTATGGATAGGAGAAGAATTTATAAATGAGAAAGTAGGAGAAAACATTGTGATCTGTGAAACGGACAGTTCTTGAATGCATTAAATTGAAAAGTTTTTTTGTACAAATAGAAAGAATGTAGCCAAGATTAGAAGGAAAGAATGTTAGGAAAAAATTTTATGGACAATTTCTTAGACAAGGAAATATATCCAGTATCTAAAATTTCTAGATGTATTATATATAAAATAAATCAAACTGTCAAATATATAAGATTGTGAGCCATTCCCTAACTGATAAATCATCAAAAGACATAAAGTTTTTGGATGAAAAAATAAAACATAGAGATAAAAAATGAAAATTGCTCTAAATCATTATTAATTAGAGAAATGCAAATCAAAACAACTGAGATATTTCAAACCTATCACATTGGATAAAATGATAAAATGGCAAAAATCTAAAATTTAGAAGGAATGGGAAAAGAGACATTAATCTGTTTGTGGAACTGTAAACTGATCCAACCATTTGGAAGAACAAGCTGGAATTATACTCAGAGTTATAAAACTGTGTGTGCATTTGACCCAGTAATGCCACTATTAAGTTTATTTCCTAAAGTGATCAAGGAAAATGGAAAAGAAAGTTTATGTTTGAAAATATTTTATAGCAGCTCTTTTTGTAGTGGCAAGGAACTGGAAACAGAAGGGATGCCTATCAATTGGGGAATGGCTGAACATGTTCCTGTATATGATTGTAATGGAATACTATTAGGTTATAAGAAATAACAAACAAGATGATCACAATAAACCTGAAAAGACACTAAGTGATGCAAAGTGAAGTGAGAAGAAACAGGAGAACATTGTACATGGTAACAACAATGATGTATGATGATCAACTGTGAATGACAACTATTTTGACAAGTCTAGAATCCAGGATAGCTCTAAGGGACTCATGATGAAAAAGGATATTCATCATCATAGAATAAACAGATGTGGAGTCTGAATGCAGATTGGAACATACCATTCTTCACTTTATTTTCTCCATGAAATTTTCTCCAGTGTAAATAATATATCTCATTTCACAATTTGATGAACAGGGAAATGTATATACTATGATAATATCTGTACAACCTATATCACATTATTTACCTTTTGGGGGAGAGGGAAGAGAGAGGCAGAAAAAAGAATGAGATAAATTTCTGGACATTGCTAATGTGAGAATTTGTTTCCTTTGGATAAGCATGTTTATTAAAATTTATTACATATTTATAAGAAAAAAGAATTCTAATATTTTGATTTAATAATAGAATAGAATTTCCAGAAAATATACCTACCAATAAGTAAGTTCAAAGTTTATTCAAGGTAAAACAAATAATTTCAGAGGTGGGGGAAGGAGGGAGGGAGGGAGGGAGAGAGGGAGAGAGGGAGAGAGAGAGAGAGAGAGAGAGAGAGAGAGAGAGAGACAGAGAGACAGAGAGACAGAGAGACAGAGAGACAGAGACAGAGACAGAGACAGACAGAGAGAGAGAGAGAGAGAGAGAGACAGAGACAGAGACAGAGACAGAGACAGAGACAGACAGAGAGAGAGAGAGAGAGAACACTAAGAAAAGGGAAATTTTTTAAAGGTGTCATATAGGAGATGACATCTGTATTTTGTTTTTTGTGAGGTAGAGCTGAAGAAAGAATGAATTTCTAATTTGGAGATTCAACTTTGCAAAACCATGGAAGTGAAAGATAGGATGGTTTGTAAGGGGAAATAACTAGTATCAAGTTAAAACCAGATGATGACTTTTCTGGGATGTCATAAAATGAATTCCTGTTCAAGTATGGTTTTACTCAAAGCTCTTTTTAATTTTGAGATTCTGTAACTTATCTGCATATTTGCAGGGTTATTAGACTAAAAATAAGATTATTTTCAGAAAACACATACTAAAACATACATATAAACTATATATCACTTACATTAAATATAGGTAAATGTAGCTCATTGTTATTAATAATAGTATCATATATACACTAATAGGAACATTTTCATTTTTTTCAACCAAGAGAAAACTAATTCAATAATGACATTGACCCACACTCTGTAGGATCTATGTTGGAAATTCTTTGTTCTTCACTAATGATGTCAATGGCATATATATAAACACCTATCCGTAATCTCTTTGTAATAAAAGAATTACCTCACTTAATATCATTCAGTTTCAAGAGGGATTTTTAAAAATGTTACAATAAATGAGAATTGAACCTGGGATCTTGGCATCAGTAACATCATTATCTAATCAACTGAGTCAAATAGTTCAAATTTTTAGCTCTCATGAAACTGTTTAACCTAGAGAAGAATAAACTGGTAGCCCACAGAGAAATGACCTGGCAAGACCATGTTAATAAACAGTATTGACTGTATGTATCATCTTTCATATTTGCATTTATCTATTCAATTTAATAAGTATTTTGTGAATATTTCATGTGTACCAACTCTGCAACAAGTATAAATGATTATATCAAACATCTTAATGTCAAAAACTAGTTACAGATCCCAAACTTTGTGCCATCTTCAATATAGTTATAGTTATGAATTCTAGTCATCTGCATTGGCATTGTGTGTGTGTGTGTGTATGTGTGTGTGTATATGTGTTGGGGGAGAGGATGTAAACACAAGTAACAATTAGAGAAAAGTATAATACGGAACATTATTAAAAGTCAAAATATGTGGCATAGATAGTAAGTTCTGTATCAGAATAGGACGGAGAGCAATCAAATGTAGGATAGAGTGACTAAAGAAGAGTTCGCAACAGTCACAATAAATATTTGTTGAACTACATTGAATTCAGGATCAGATTTGAGCAGGCAAAGAGAAAAGAGGAAGGGATTTCTTTCTTTTTCTTTTTCTTTTTCTTCCTTCCTTCCTTCCTTCCTTCCTTCCTTCCTTCCTTCCTTCCTTCCTTCCTTCCTTCCTTCCTTCCTTCCTTCCTTCCTTCCTTCCTTCCTTCCTTCCTTCCTTCCTTCCTTCCTTCCTTCCTTCCTTCCTTCCTTTCTTCCTTTCTTTCTTTCTTTCTTTCTTTCTTTCTTTCTTTCTTTCTTTCTTTCTTTCTTTCTTTCTTTCTTTCTTTCTTTCTTTCTTTCTTTCTTTCTTTCTTTCTTTCTTTCTTTCTTTCTTTCTTTCTTTCTTTCTTTCTTTCTTTCTTTCTTTCTTTCTTTCTTCCTTCCTTCCATGGTTACATGATTTATGGTTTTTCCCATCCCCCTCCAGGAGTTGACAAGCAATTTTACTGGGTATCATTGTTCACAATAGTATTCCATCACCATAAGATATCACAATTTGTTTAGTCATTCCCCAATTGAGGGATTCCCCCTCATTTTTCAGTTTTTGCCACCACAAAGAGTATGGCTATAAATATATTTGTGGAAGTATTTTTCCTTATTATCTCTTTGGGGTACAAACCCAATAGTGGTATGACTGAATCAAAGAGAAGGCAATCTTTTAACGCCCTTTGGGCATAGTTCCAAATTTCTCTCCACAATGGTTGAATCAATTCACAACTCCACCATCAGTGTATTAGTGTCCCAATTTTGCCACATCCCCTCCAACATTTAGCACTTTCGTTTGCTGCCATATCAGCCAGTCTGCTAGATGTGAGGTGGTACCTCAGAATTGTTTTAATATTCATTTCTCTAATTATAAGAGAATTAGAACACGTTTCACGTGTTTATTGATAGTTTGATTTCTTCATGTGAAAACTGCCTATTCATGTTCCTTGACCATATGTCGATTGGGGAATGGCTTTCTTTTTTTTTGTAAATTAGACTTAGTTTCTTGTATATTTTGGAAATTCAAACTTTGCAAGAGAGTCTTATTATAACCCGCCCCCCCCCCAGTTTATTGCTTTCCTGGATGTTATTTCAAGCAGAATAAATTAATGTTAAGAGATGGGAATGCTTGGCGGAATAATTTGAAGACCTGCTAAAGTGGGATAAAGGATGGATGGTACTGAATGATGAGAGAGGTTAAATGATCAATGTGGAGTTAGATTATAGTATCCAATAAATACCAGGATAATAAATTTATACTTTCTCTTATAGGGTGATGACCAGTCATTTAGGTTCTAGAGTATAGACATGATAGATATTTTAGAATTGTGGGTCTGGTGGTAGTATGTAGGATTAGAGGGGGAAGAGATTTAGAGAAGTAATGTAGACACAGAGATCATGGAGTATTATACTCCAATAATATAGGCATGAGACATTTTGGGCCTGGATTAAGATATGTATAGTGCTAATGTAATACATACAGTATGTAAAAGAACAGTGATTTAGTCAGCAGGGGGAAAATTCTAGTGGGATAACTCCCTCCATCAAGCAGATTACAAAACATTTATGATCTGGGGGATGAGTCTTAGGGAGTTGTCTGACTCAGGTGACTTACCAGGATCTCACAGTGTAAAGGGTAGGATTTAAACTGAGTTCTTTCTGACCCCAAATCTACCTCTCCATTGATTATTCCAAACTATAAAAAAGATAGACACATTTAAAAATGATTTCATTTCATAGATAATATGGAAATATGCTTTGACTGATAATATAAGTATAACCCAATGGAATTTCTTTGCAACTTTGGGAGTGGGGAGGAAAGAGGGAAGGAAGACAACATGAATTATGTAACTTTGGAAAACTTATGTGTAAATTTGTTATTGGAATAAAATAAAGATAAAATTCAAAAAAAGTTTTTTCATTCCAAAGGAAAAATTATATGACCTAGGATTGAATATTGGGAATAAAAATAAAGATGAGAAATATGAGTTACTCAGCTGAACTAGACAAATAAATCTTACAATTACTTTATGCACAGAGTACTTGGAAAAGCAACATCAACATATTTGGAGGCCATTTTTTCATTTGCAAAATGGGTGAATTCTAATGTGAAAATTATTGCGATATGCCTCTCACTGGCTTTATAATGATCACATGCAAATATAGAGAATAGTGCTGGCTTCAGAGTTCCCTACTTCTTTGGGATTTGTTATCAATAAGATGTTTTTGAAGTGAACTATTAACTGGTTAAATGAGAGAGCATTTGTATAGTGTTTAGTACAGTGATTGGAACAGAGTAGGTGCTATGTAAATGTTTATTCCCTTCCTCTTCCCTTTCCCTGAGTCAGAAGAATCACTTTCCTTGTGATAAAATGTATTTGGCGGGATAAAAAGTATGTGCTCCTCTAGCTCTGTAGCACTTAGCAATCAGGCAATCTTCAGAGTATACCCACTGTTAATTGGCCTCTGAGAAAGGGAATTCTTGAATGTCAGAAGCATTTCTAATTCTTTTGAAAATCATAACATGAAATTCCTCCATAAACTTGGCAGTGACTTCAGTATTATGTATCAGGTGCCTTGTTTTACTTGCAGTTAATTCAACTTATTTTCTGCATCCTGACACAGTACAAAGGGGAAACTAAACTTACTACGCATTTCAAAAATATCTCCCTTTTTAAGAAAAGATGGTGGTTTCCTTAACTGAGAGGGAATGAATGAGTGGAATGTGAGTGAAAGCAGAAGGAATTATGTCGATGGCCTTATATTCTCTAATGAAAATGTTGTGTTGCGTAATATTTCTGCTTTAAATCATAGCCTTTTCCCCAGCTTTTTTGTAGAAAGAGAGAGCCATCTGGAGAGCTGTAATGATACCACAATTTTGATGGAGGGAGTGATTTCATATTAATAACAGAAGACTTTTATAGGTGAGGAAATCCCTTTCCTTACATGAAACATAATGTTTGGTAAATGTCTTGACTACTAAATGCCTTATACAGAGTTTAAATTTACAGTTTTCAAAATCATAAGACCCTTATCAGAAGGGTAAGGGGAATACTCATTTATATAGCACCTATGGTGTATCAGGCACTATGCTAAACACTTACAACTATTATTTCATTTATTTCTCACAACAACCCTGAGAGGTAGATGTTGCTATTATCTCCATTATATCCTTGTGGAAACTGAGGCAAACAGGGTGAAGTAAATTGCCCAGCGTCATACAGTTAGTCCTTGCTGCCAAATTTGAACTCAGGTCTTCCTGACTCAGGCTCTACACTGTTAACTATGCCAATTCACTGCCCCATTTAATTTATAGAAGGTAGGAATTAATACAAGAAGAAATTTTTTTGAATATGTCATTAACAAATTATTCTGACTAATCAAACAGTCAGAGTCCATATACACTGGTCACACAGAATGTGATCATCAGTAGGTTTTTTGGATAGACATTCATAAGAACTCTAATTCAGCATGAAAGGGAAGGATCTTTCTATCTCTTTTTTTTTAATATATTTTATTTGATCATTTCCAAGCATTATTCATTAAAGACATAGATCATTTTCTTTTCCTCCCCCCCCACCCCCCATAGCTGACGCGTAAGTCCACTGGGCATTAGATGTTTTCTTGATTTGAACCCATTGCTTTGTTGATAGTATTTGCATTAGAGTGTTCATTTAGAGTCTCTCCTCTGTCATGTCCCCTCAACCTCTGTATTCAGGCAGTTGCTTTTCCTTGATGTTTCCACTCCCATAGTTTGTCCTCTGCTTATGAATGGTGTTTTTTTCTCCTGGATCCCTGCAAATTGTTCAGGGACATTACACCACCATTTATGGAGAAGTCCATTATGTTCGATTATACCACAGTGTATTAGTCTCTGTGTACAATGTTCTCCTGGTTCTGCTCCTCTCGCTCTGCTTCACTTCCTGGAGGTTGTTCCAGTCTCCATGGAACTCCTCCACTTTATTATTCCTTTTAGCACAATAGTATTCCATCACCAACATATACCACAGTTTGTTTAGCCATTCCCCAATTGATGGGCATCCCCTCGTTTTCCAGTTTTTGGCCACCACAAAGAGCGCAGCTATGAATATTTTTGTACAAGTCTTTTTGTCCATTATCTCTTTGGGTGGATCTTTCTATCTCTAAAGAAGACAGTGTTGCCATGTTGCTATCCATACCATTTGAGAATGAAAAACTTTTTAGCATTTAAATGACAATAAATAAGAGTTTATATAACACTTTAAGATTTACTAAGTGTTTTAAGTATATCATCATATTTTATTGTCATATTTAGCAAAAGCTCATGTAATGGTCAGGTAATTGGTATTTCTATATTATACAAATTTCATAAATTTTTCATAATTTTGGTACAATTTTCTATCACCAAAAACCTTGTCTGTTGGCTTACACATACCTCCTGAGGTCCTGTAAAGATTCCTCAAATCATATTTAATAGAAACAAAGACTTTTAAAAAAATGCAATAAAATTTGGAATGCCTTTGATCGAGCAATGCCACTATTAGATTTGTACCCCAAAGAGATAATAATGAAAAAATATTTGTACAAAAATATTCATAGCCACATTTTTTGTGGTGGCAAAAATTAGGAAAATGAGGCGACGTCCCTCGATTGGGGAATGGCTGAACAAATTATGGTATATGATGGTGAATGAACATTATTGTGCAATAAGGATTGATAAACTGCTTGATTTCCATACGGGCTGGACAGACCTCCATGAACTGATGTGGAGTGAAATGAACAGAACCAGGAGAACATTGTACACAGAGACTGGAACATTGTGGGATGACCATATGTCATCGACTTTGCAACTGATAACAATGCAATGATCCAGGACAATCCTGAGGGACTTAGGAGAAAGAATGCAATCCACATTGAGAGAAAGAACTGTAGGAGTAGAAATACAGAAGGAAAACATTTGATTTTTCACTTGTTTACATGGATATTGGATGTGGTGTTTTGTTTTTTAAAAGATTATTACAAAAATGAATGATATGGAAATAGGCACTGAGTGATAGATAATACACATATAACTCAGGGGAATTGCTTATCAGCTCTAGGTGGGGATGGAAAAAGAGGAGGGAAAGAACATAAATCTTGTAACCATGGAAAAATACTTAAATAAAAATTAAAAAAGTGTAATAATCTCATTTATTCACTCAGAAAAACAATTAATCTCATCAATCATATACAATTTACCTAAAAATTATATTATGGTGTCAATTAGGAAAGATAGGAAAATTGAAAAAAAAAAACCCAAACAACCAGAATTCCCACCAGAAGACTGAAATTTAGCAGGGTTGATAAGAATAAAGTCCCTTTCCCATGCTTGTCTAACCTGGATTTCAAAACAATGATTCTTTATTGATTTAATCAAATAATTAAAAATGTGAAATAGCAGAGTTGCACCAATTAACTGGCCTCCCTGACATTTATTACCTGTCGACTTACTCACTGACCTTTGGAAACCCCTGAAAAACCCTTGGTACGTGGGCTGTTAATAATTTAATGTTCTAGAATCATGGAATGCTACCAATTGGAAGGAAACTAGAGATTGTCTAAATCAGCTTCCTTTTGCAAATGAGAAAACAATCCCAGAGAGATGAAATTATTTATTCAAGATTATTTTTAAGTAGCTCAAGTCTCAAACCTAGATTTTCTGCCTGAATGTCCATATTCTTTCTGTGATGCCATGTTTCCTATACCCAGATAAATCCAACATAAAGCAGATTATAATGACTGCATAGCAGTCCTACAGAGTACCATGAGATACAATGAGGAAAAAGTCAACCACAAGAAATGGAGCTCCAGGGGAGGACTCTTTGAGGAGAATTAACATTAACAATGTTAATGTTTCTCCAGGGTATCATAGCAGACTTGAGCCAACATTAATGCCAGCCTATGTTCATATTCTCTTACCCTCAGTTTCCTCAGCTACAAAATGAGTGGGTTGGACTAGATGCTCTTTGAGGTTTCTTCTATCTCTATATATACAATTCTGCAGTGGGCAGCTAGTTGGCACAGTAATTAGAGCGCTGCACCCAGTGTCAGGAAGGTTCATCTTCCTGAGTTCAAATCTGACCTCAAATATTTGCTAGTTGTGTGGCCCTGAGCAATTAATTTAACCCTGCTTGCCTCAGTTTCCTCATTTGTAAAATAAGATGGAGAAGGAAATGGCAAGACACTACATTATCTTTGCCAAGGAAGCATCAAGAAGGGTCATGAAGAGTCATGACTGTCATGACTGAAAAAGACTCAGCAAGAATTGTATAATCAACTATTTCCAATTTCTGTTCCTCATTATTGATTTTAATATTATAGTAAAGTGAATAATTTTTTTTGTTAATTCAAGGCCTTTCTCCTTCTCTAACTTAAGTTTTTAAAATTATTCTTTATTGACTGAATTAAATAACTAAAAAATGAAGCCAAAGTTACACCAGTTAACTGGCTACCCTGACATTTATTACTTTTCCATTTACTGACTGACCTTTGGAATCTTCTGAAGAGCCCTGGTTTCATAGGGTGGGAGGGGTAGGGGGTTGGCCATGTCCTGAAGAGAAGGGAAATGGCCATTTGGAATGCTCATCTGTGTGTGACAGCATGCCTGACCCCATGGTGTACATAGACCTATTTTCCCCGCCAGTTTCCTTCTCTGTAAAATGAATGAATTGTACTAGATGTAGTCTTTAATTTTAAAGCTAGGATTTTATGAATCTACTGTCAACTTTTAAAGTTTTCTGTTATTCTTTTGAACAAAATGCTGTGTGTTAATTTTAATAAGCTAATTGTTACTTGGAACTGAGGAGTAGTATAAACATACAGAGACTTAAGTATGACCTCCACTAAGATCTCATTCTTCTGTCATGTGAAGGAATGGAGGTAACCCTGAGTTCTCAAAGACTCTACTTGTTCAGTCATTCCAATCATGCCTGAATCTTTGTGATCCTATTTGGGGTTTTCTTGGCAAAGATTCTGGCTTTGTCTGCCATTTTATTTTCCTGATCATTTAAAAAATGAGGAAACTGAGGAAAATGAGGTTAAGAGACTTATCCAAGTTCACAAAGCTAGTAAGTGGGGCCAGATTTGAACTCAGAAAGATGAATCTTTCTGACTCCAGTTACAGCACTCTATTCACTGTCACTTAGCTGCTCAAAGACTCTTGAAGTTTATACTAAGCTGGAAAGACTTCAAGCACAAGCCCAGCAATTCAGTGGTGAACTAAATTAGGAGAAGCTCATTACCAGGTCAGCCATAGCATGTTGCATTTTTTTTTTGTTTGTTTGTTCCAGCAATTTTTGAAGACCATCTTTTAAACTTCTGAAAGGATTAAACAAATTTTTGTCCTTTGTAAACCTTAAAATTTCTTAGACTTATAAATGTTGGAAATTTCACCATTGGAAAGTTTCATACTTGGAAAATTTCCTACTGATAGTCTATTGGAATGTGAACCCCCCTTGGCATGGGAGGGTCCTTCTCCTCCCTACTTAAGATTACTTTAGGACAGAAACCTTTTGCTGAACAATGGAAAGGGCTTTGGCCTATGCTTAAGCATAGAACAGGAAGTTCTTTGAGTCATGATTGATTTTAGAATTGATACAATAGAGATACTTGGAATGACAGAACCAGGTCTTGGAACTTCCAATCTCCACCCTACTCAGGGTAACAGGATTTAGGAAGGGCTGCAGCAAAAGGATCAAGATTTAATTATTTGGGAATATGACCTTCAACAGACATGTGCAAAGCCACAGACCTCTGGGCGGTCCTGGGTTAAACTAGAACCACCATTGGCACAGGGGAGACATGGACAGTGATTGGTAGATGTGAGAACTGAGGGGAGGGAACTTAGATGGTTTCCTAAAAGAGAGGGGGTCTGAGGACTGGGAGGTGGTGGTTGGAGAGGTTTTGCTCTGAGAGGTTGTGCTCTGAGAAGCTTGCTCTGAAGGAAGCTGGAGGTGGAGGCCCCTGAGACTGTTTCTCCATTTTGGTCACGTGAGTGATAGGGACTGATCTCTTTTCTTTGCCTCAGCTATCTAAGGGCTTGGGCCTTTTGGCCCAGCCTAAACAGAGGGGGTATTTAAGCCCTATTCCCTTCTCTCCTCTTTCTCTCTCTCTCTCTCTCTCTCTCTCTCCCCCTCTCTCTCTCTTTCTCTCTAATACCTTTCTTCCTCCTATTTGTAATTAAAAACTCCATAAAAGGTTGACTGCTGACTTGAGTTTCATTTAGGAATTACATAGCTGAATTCCTTGGCGACCTTAAATTAATATATATCAGTCTTTTAAAGTGATTTCCTTGTCACACCTTAAGATCTATCATCTGTCTATCTCTATCTATCTACCTACCTGTTTATCTAATATTTCATCTATCTATCTATCTATCTATCTATCTATCTATCTATCTATCTATCTATCTATCTATCCATCTATCTGTCTGTCTGTCTGCCTGTCTACCTGTATGTCTATCTATCTCTTCACCTATGCATCTGTCTACCTACCTGTTTATCCTTCCCCTATAACCATCCACTTATCTTTCCATCCATCTCAATCCATCCTTCAATCTATCTGTCTTTCATCTTCTAAATTTCTAAGTATATATGATGATTTATCTATCATCATTATTTACCAAATTATCATCTATCTCAATGGGGCTAAATTTATTTTCTCATGTAAAGCCATTTATTAGAGATAAGAGGGAAAGCATTACTTATAGCCCTAAAGATTTCTCCCTACATATTTTTTGGAAGCTACTATTTATCATTTCAGAATCCAGTAGCCAAAACCTATATTATCATTGATAGTCAGTGAGCAGGGTACATGGGCAAGTCATTTAAATGTCATAATACTCACTTTACTCATCTGTAAAATAGAGAACATTTCCTTGACCAAGTCTACAGCAGTATTTTGAATGACAGAAAAGCTACAACAATGTAATCATTTTTGTAGTGGAATTGGAGGGGGAAAAAGCACAACATTAATTTATTGTAAAGAGACTAAAATAATGAACCTTAAGAAATTTCATGTTGAAGTCCATCACATCTTAGCAACACTAACTGCCAAAGTACTTCTGCTCAGCTCTGTGGGAGTCTTAAACACTCAGAAAAAATGAGAATGAAAGAAACTAACTTCCAAAAGCTATAAGCATGGAGAACACAGATGGCTAATAATCCGAGAGATTCCTATGGCCCAGGAAAGACTGAGATCTGAAGAGAGGAACCCCCTCCAAATAATAGTGGAGTAGTAGAAGGGAAGATTTTGTAGTTAGCTGATGAGTGTGGCAAAAATATCATTTCTCACTCTGTTTTTTCAACAGTCTATTGAATATTTCTTTCCTTTGGAAAAGCAAAGTAAAAAAAAGCAGGAAAATTAGCTTGGCTTTTAATATTCTTTAATTTTTTGTGTGTAAATTTAAGAATAATCAATACACAAATATTTTTATATACAAAGGAGAATTAAAAAGATTGATTACACAGAAATTGGGAATTTCTATTATGTTTAATGTATAATAAATAACTAAAATTTTCATATATATTAATTACATGATTAAAATTATGTTTAATTCATTCAGTCTCCTTTTACTTAGAATGGGTTGAGTATTATTAATCATAAATATAAAATAAATAATTTTAATTTTATTCTTTTAAGGATTTATCATGTGGCTATCTTTATGCATCTGTGTATTCATCCATCTTGCTACCTAACTACCTATTTGTTTACCTATTCATATTTCTCTCTCAATATTTTTATATATGAGCAAGGTAGTAACAAAATTCTCTTTGTATTATCTTTTGTACTTTTCATTTACTTCAATGCATTAAAATAAACATTTTGTGATGCCTTCTTTTTCCCCATATCTATCAGTGGGTGCTGACTCCTTCCAAATAAAAGCCAAGCCTTCTCTGGTAACAAATATTTCCAACAAAATCAATCTGTCAGTTGGACAACTAATATCTACTTATTTTTTTAAACCCCTACCTTATGTCTAGTATTGGTTACAAAGTTGAAGGGTGGTAAAGGCTAGGCACTCTGCTGTTAAATGACTTGTTGAGAGTGTGAGAGACATGAAGAGAGAGAGGTTTTGCAGGACTTGTGGACCAAGATATTAGTTCCCCTCGGAAGTATCTGAGGACAGATTTGAATCCATGACCTCCTCTCTCTAATCCTTGCTCTCTTTCCACTGATCCACTTAGCTGCCCCTCAACTAATTAATTAATTAAGCACCTATTATGTGCTAGACAGCATGCTAAGTGTTGGCAATACAAAGAAAGGCAAAAAGCTGCACTTACTTTCCAGAAGCTTACCATCTAATAGAGGAGACAACAAGCAAATGACTATGAACAAATAATATGTACAGGATAAATTGGGGCTAATCTCTAAAGGAAGGCAGTAAGATTAAGGAGTACTGGAAAAGACTTCTTGCAGAAGGTAGGACTCTGAGACTTGAAAAATCAATGTATTAGTTTTACCTTAGAATATATTTCTCATTCTAAGTCTCTTGTCCAATTTCTCTGCCCAGCGGTAGAGGGTATTGTGTTATATTTCACCCCTCGTCTCTTAAAGCCATAATTGGTTGCTGCTTTGGTCAAATTTCTGAGGACGTTATATGCCATTTTCCCTCATAATAGTATTGTGGTGATTACATAAATTGTTCTGCTGATTGAACTTAATTCACTTTGCATCAGTTTAAAGAAATCTTTAAGATAATATTACAATGTGTTAACATAGTACAGTATATTCAGACATTTCATTTGAAATTGCCAAACTTTTAAAATTTCCAAATTCTTTCTTTTATTTATTTTTAATGTCCAATTATATGCTATGATGAAAAGAATGACCACAAATATTCCTGTACATATGGATTCTTTTCTGACTCGAGGCATATGTCAGTAGCATTGTTGGGTCAGTAGGTATATACAATTCAATGGCTTTTGTGGTATAGTTCCAAATTGTTTTCCAGAATTGTTGAATCAACTAACAGTTCCCATGAATGCATTATTGTACCTTATCTAAAGCTTTTTACTTAAATAGGTTTCCTGGTATGCTAATGATTTTTAAAGTAGATTTGAAAAGAAATATTTTATTTTAAAATGCCCTGAGGATGAAAAAAACAAAAAAACCCACCCCTCTTTTATAGTTAATAATAATTAACTGTAATTTTATATAGAATATGAGACTGAGCTAAACTTCAAATATATAATGCATTGTCATATCACTGAACTTCAGCTAAATATTATTCATTGATGAAAGTAATTGGGTAGAGTTGGTAGGAAAATGGAAAAAAAATTGTAACAAGGTCAAAGGAAGGATGATTTATGGTTCTCTACTTATTGAGAAACTTGTTGAATGAATAAATACATTTAAAAAAATTATAATGTGCTTATTATGTATTTGCCACTGTGCTAACCATGGTGGGTACAAATATAAAAGCACAGTAAGTCCTATCCTCAAATATTTTACATTTTAATGTTGTTTTTCAGTGATATCCAATTATGCATGACTCTGTGGACTATAGCATGTCAATACTGTCCAGGGGGTTTTCTTTGCAAGTATGTAGCTCAATGTTTCCTTTTCCATTGGATTAAGGCAAGCAGAAGTTAAACGCCTTGACTAAGGTCACACAGTTAGTAAGTGTTGGAAGCCAGATTTGAAGTCAGGTCTTCCAGACTACAGGCTCAGTGATCTATAAACTGAACCACCTAGTTGTTTTACATTTTAAAAGAAGACAATACATATTGGGACCAGCTATGACCCAAGAGAGTCAGTCAGACCAACTGTCCAAGTCTCCAAGCTCCCAGTGTCAGTTAAGCCCCACCTGGGAATTCCAACAGAATTCTTGCTTTTGCATTCTGAACTAGCTTGTACCCTTTTGACAGAATCTTCTCTCTCCCATCACTTAATTTATCAGAATAAATTACTAATCAATAATAATCCTAATAGTAGGTAGGGGTATCTTGAACCTAGTCCATACTAGCTATTGAGAGCCAATTCTTAAATTTTCAGTGTGAACATTTATACTTTGAAAATTACCAAGTAGAACAAATGGGATTTGCCTTCTTGTTTTTCTTTTTTTTTTAGTTGTAAGAATGCAATGGAGAAAAATTCTAATAATGAAGACTAAATTTAAGAGTGACTCATGGGTACATCCCTCCCACCCTTGAAGTCTGTTGTTAAATATTTTCTAGAATAGCTCTGCTTTAGTAACCAGGGAAGGGCATTTCGTTCTGGAAAGTTATAAGGTTGGTGAGTGGTTTCATAGTGGTGTGTGCAGACATAAATCATCCAGCAACAATGGCAGAGTTAATTTGATGACAGTTCATTGCTCCAGAATTGGTGATAGAAGTATAGTGGTATGGTAGTGGGGCATAAAAGCTAGCAGGAAAAAAAAAATCACTGATTCTGAAGGAATTGACTCCAAACCCACCTATGCTGAAATGCATTCCTTTTCATAGGCAATGTTTATTTTGATTTCCAAATGTGCATATTTGGTGATAGATTATTTTATAGCTGGGCAGTGTAATAGAAAAATGAAGTGTTTTGCAATTACAGTTTAAGGAATTGCTACTCAAAATGCTACCTTATCCCTAGATACCTTTGAAGTTGATCTCTGAATAACCTCCCTTGTCTGTGATAGAATCCTTCAGTTTCCCATAGGAGACTGTCAAAATTAGGCATTCTATTTGATTGCCTTTCTTTCCTTTGTATATGATGCTTCTTCCTGAACCTTTTAAATTGCAATTCCGTATTGTCAGAGTTCTCTTTGTTGCTAAGGTTTTTCCTAGTCCCAGTTTCTTAAGTCTCAATGAAATGTTGATTTTTCAGCAAGGAGGCAATTTGCTGCATTTAAAAAAAACTTCATTATTATCATTTTACAAGAGCACTCTTTAGAATTAATAACCTTTTATTTTGGGAAAAAATTACACACACATATATGTGTGTGTTTCTTGTGAGTATTTACTTGCCCAATAATCAAATTGGAAGGGATTTATCCACAACTAGCTATATTACTTTTATAATAATATACTTATAAAAATAACAATATTTTAACTTAGTTCAGTTCAATTTAATAAACATTTATTAAATGCTTAGTATTTGCCAGATATTGTGCTAAATGTCAGGGATGCAAATTTAAAAAAAGACAGTCCTGACCCTTGAGGACATACAATCTAATGGGGAAAACAACACACAAAAGAAAGCTGAAAAGTAATGGTAGAGGGAAATAGAAGGACAACTGGTAGGGCAGCATGCATGGGTTTGAGGGGAAGGTGCAAGTATTCCAAGGAGTAGGAACCCAGCAACAGTACTGACAGAAAATGGAGACCTCTCTGGAAAAGTCTGAGATTTCAGAGCCCTTGGTAAAGGAATGCTTTGGAAAGAGCTTATTGTCCCACCCTCCAACTCTTCCTTGCAGAGGGTACTGAATCAATCTGCCTGGTGATGGGCTCTAGATTTGTCTTGTTATATATAACCTTTGTTTATTTTATAAGAAGGCAGAAGATTATTTGGAATACTTGGAATTCTTTGGACTGCCTGACACATAATCTATTTAGTGACACTGGCCTCCTGACTGTTCCACAAGCAAGATACTCTCTGCCACTAGACATTTTCATGGGCTATTCCCTTTGTTTGCAACTTCTCCTTCCTCAACTCTACCTAATCATCTCCCTAAATTTCCTTAAGGTCCAACTAAAATCTTATCCTTTATTGGAAGACTTTAGCAGCATCTCTTAATTCTAG
Source organism: Monodelphis domestica (assembly GCF_027887165.1). Lineage (NCBI taxonomy): Eukaryota > Metazoa > Chordata > Mammalia > Didelphimorphia > Didelphidae > Monodelphis > Monodelphis domestica. Next base: position 195,526,740 of record NC_077227.1, read on the forward strand.
TGCTTTCTTTCTGTTATTTCCTCCTTCTGTACATAGCTTCCTTAGTATATATTAGTTTGCATGTTGTCTCCTCCATTAGATTATAAGCTCCCTGAGGGAAAGGACTGTCTCTTGCCTATTTTTTTAAACATTATTTTATTTGGTCATTTTCATACATTGTTCATTGGAAACAGATCATTTTCTTTTCTTCCCCTCCAACCCCCCACCACCCCTTCTCTAGCCAATGAGCTATTCGTCTGGGTATACCATGTGTCCTTGCTCTGAACCCATTTCCTTGTTGTTGGTATTTGCATTAGGGCGCTCATTTAGTGTCTCTCCTCGATCATGTCCCCTCAACCTCTGTAGTCAGGCTGTCTCTTGCCTATTTTGGTATCTCCTGCTCAGCACAGTACCTGGAACATAATAGGCACTTGATAAATGTTGTATGATTGTATAGAACCTGGGATTTGTTGCAGAAGACATCTGATACTTTAAGTAGGGCTCAGACTGAATGAACTTTGAGGTTCACCTTCCAACTTTATTCAATGATTCCATAAAGTATGTTAAATAAACTAGAGACTATATGTGTTTAAGAGCTAGAAAATACAACAGAATTTTCAGAAATATGTCAAACTGGGGTGGGGTGGGGGAGCAGCTGGGTAGCTCAGTGGTTGAGAACCAGGCCTAGAGAAGAGAGGTCCTAGGTTCAAATCTGACCTTATACACTTCCTAGCTGTGCCACCCTTGGCAAGTCATTTAACCCTCCTTGCATAGCTCTTCCCGCTCTTCTGCTTTAGAACCAATAAATAGTATTGATTCTAAGGTGGAAAATAAGGGTTTTTTTTTTAAAGAAATATGTAAAATTTCCATTGATATAATCACTATGTGATTTGTGATTAGCGTATGTGATGACTACATATTCAGCTTGTCCACTCATTTTGTTCACCAGAATGAAGAACAAAAGACCTTTGAGCTCTTTCCAAAAGTCAAGTCCATCTTCAAAGGAAGAAAATTGGCTAGCACTGAAGATATCCAAGTGAATGTGGGCCCAGAAGGCAATTCCAAAAGAAGTTCTAAAGGCATTTTGACCAGTGGTGGCATAATTAGAAGTCTATAGTTGGTTGATTTGGTTGGTTTTTAGTGATATATTATTTCTATGGATGTGTCAATTCTAGCACAGCTTTAAAAACACAAAGTATTGTCATGTTAAAAAGTAATACAGTAGGACTTCTTTTTACACAAGCTCAACACAAGTGAATTCAGGTATACTTGTCTGGTGAATGAAAAATAAAGGCATAAAGAATTGGAGATTGAGGGAATGTTCATCAATTGGAGACAGGTTAAATAAATTATGATATGTGATAGTTATGGAATACTATTGTGCTATAAGAAAATGATGAGAAGGATTATCTTAGAAAAAAACTGGAAAGACCTACATGAACTAATGCAGAGTGAAATAAGCAGAATGGGAAGAACATTGCACACAGTAACAGATATATTATTTGATAATTATTTAACTGTGAAACATTTAGCTACTCTCAGCAATACAGAGATCCAGGACAATTTTGAAGGACTTAAGACAATGTTAGATTTAAAATAGTTTTGAGCATTAAATAGTTGTAGATAAGAGAGTAGGAGCCATAAACTGTGATAATTAAAATGTTTTGGGAGCAAGGGAAATATATAACAATTATGACCACTGAAATATGTTTTCTACTGTGTCTTGGGTTTATATAAATATAAGATGGTCGCCAGGGAATATATTCCCAATTTATGAATATGCCCAAGCCAACTGGGTTTTATAGAGAAATTTAATTTATAATACACTGATTAATCAATAGAAAAAGAGAGAAAGTAAGAAAGGAATAAGAATGAATAAATCAGTCAGTTGGTTTTATCACTCACCCAAGATCTCTCTAGGTAAGGCTTCTCATGCCAACATCAGGCTCCACCTTCAAGAGAGCCTCCTTTCAAGAAATGTTTCCAGAGAATTCTCCTCCTTCAGAGTCAGCCTTCTCTCCTGGTCCTCCCACAGAGCAACCTCCTCAGTCCTCCTTCAGAGCCACCTCACTCAGAGCAAAACCTCCTCAGACCCTGCTATCTTTAAGGAAACCATCTAAGTTCCCTCCCCTCAGTTCTCACATCTACCAATCACTGTCCATGTCTTCCCTGTGCCAATGGTGGCTCTAGCTTAACCCAGGACCACCCAGAGGTCTGCCCCTTCGCACATGTCTGTTGAAGGTCATATTCTCAAATAATTAAATCTTGATCCTTGCTGCAGCCCTTCCTAAATCCTTTTACTCTGAGTAGGGTGGAGATTGTAGTTTCAAGATCTGGTTCTGTCATTCCAAGTATCTCTATTGTATCAATTCTAAAATCAATCATGACTCAAAGAACTTCCTGTTCTTTGCTTAAGCATAGGTCAAAGCCCTTTCCATTGTTCAGCAAAAGGTTTCTGTCCTAAAGCAGTCCCAAGTAGGGAGGAGAAGGATCCTCCCATGCCAAGGGGGTTCACATTCCAATAGAGTTCTTACTATCAGTAGGAAATTTTTTCCAAGTATGAAACTTTCCAATGGTGAAATTTCCAACATTCACAAGTCTAAGAAATTTTAAGGTTTACAACAAGGAACACTATCCACCTCAAGAGGAAGAACTATTGGAGTTGGGATGCAGATCAAAGCATAGTATTTTTCACTTTATTTGTGTTTTTATTTGGGGGGGGTTTTCTTTTATATGAATATTCCTTTACAACAACGACTAATCTGGAAGTAACTTTCGCATGATAACATATGTAATACCCAGGTCAAATTCCTTACCATTTCCAGGAAGAAGGAGAAAAGGGAGAGAGGGAGACAACTAAGATCCTATAAATCTGGAAAATATATGTTGAAAATTTTTGTTGCATGTAATTGGGAAAATACAACATATACTAAAAAGAAAAAAGAAAAATAAAAAATAATGAACAAATAATAGCAACAAAAATATGCAAAATAAGCATTTTAATTACAGAGCAAGTTCATGTTATTTTCCCAAGTTGGCATAAAGTTTTGCAGTAGTTTATCCAATCACATTTATTCTCTCTCTCTGAAAATCATTAGTGTGAATCATTACAGTTCTCCCTAGAAACAAGTTGTGTCTGCATCAGAACAGGGCTTCTCTTTGTTTCATTAATGCTTTTTAGTTATTAATAATGGCCCCAAAGTATATGAGAAGTGATGCTGATATGTTCCTAGGTATGTTCATTAAAGACATATTAATCAATGGAGCTTGTTATTATGTATGATTTTCTCTTAACATGAAGGGTCTTAGAACATATTGGTTGCATAAAAAGAGGTCCTATTCTAAATTCTTATCATGCTAATATCAACATTTATGCTTTATACCTGGAATGAAAATGGTCAGAAAATTCTCTTGGCACTAAGAATTATTTTGAAAAAATAAAAACAAAACTAAAGAATTCTGCCAGGGTTGTTTCTGAAACTCCTATTGCATTATTATACTGTAATGTATTATTTGCAATGTAGAACACTTAGAATAACAACCAACATGGTATTCTTTCAGCTTTATTACATCCTTTAAAAACCCATCAAATTACACTTAACTACTATCAGTTATACAATGATCTAGGACAATTCTAAGGGACTTATGACAAAGAATGCTATCTACCTTCAGAGAAAGAACTATCGAAGTTGGAAGGCAGAGAAAAGCAAATGATTTTTAAATTCTTAATTTGTGTTTATATTTTGGGGCTCTGGTTTTATAAGATTACTCATTTACAACAATGAACAATATGTAAATGTTTTGCATCTATCTATCTGTCTATCTATCTATCTATCTATCTATCTATCTATTTCTATATATGTCCCAAATTAAATTGCCTGCCTGTACTGGAAGTGATAAGGGAAGAAGGAGAGAGAAATAAGTTCAATTATATAAGTTAGGAAAATTTATGTGGAAATTTGTCATTACATGTAATTGATAAAAAAAGCAATAAAAATTACTAGCAAAAGGAAAAAAATGAATCTGGGGCTACTCTGTTATGTTGAAACAGATCTATTAAAATGATTTTTCCAGACTCCATTTTTTGTGAGTTGAAATTTATTTTTTATATATACCATGATATAATATGTAATATAAAATCATGTATGTATAGTTTGTTGCAAATATGTATTAAATTATAGTAAATGTATTCAGCCATTTCCCAATTGAGGGATGGACATCCCTTCTGTTTCCAGTTCTTTGCCACCTCAAAAAGAATTGCTATAAATATTTTCAAACATATAGTTTCTTTTCCTTTTTACCTTGATGACCTTCTGAAATAAAACCTATAGTAGTATTACTGGGTCAAAAGGTATGCATGTTATAACTCTGAGTATGATTCCAGTTTGTTCTTCAAAATAGTTGGATCAGTCACAGTCCTATAAATGATGTTTTAGTGTCCCTATTTTTTACAATCCCCTGAAATATTTGTCATTTTACCCTTTTATTATTTTATCATTTTAAACAATGATAGATGTGATATTATATCTCAGACTTGTATTTCTCTAATCAGTGTTTAAGAGCAATTTTCATACAGTATTTGATTTCTTCATCTTCATATCTTTTGACCATTTATCAATTAGGAAATGGCTCGTATTATGTATTTGACAAATTTCTCTCTATATTTTAGGTGTAAGAGCTCTCTCTGAGAAACTTTCTATAAATCCCACTCCACTTATTACTTTTCTTCTAATCTTGACCACCTTAATTTTGCTTGACAAAACCATTTCAATTTAGTGTATTCAAAATTATCCTTTTAATACTTAATAGTATTTTCTATCTTATTCATCCACAAATTATTCTTCTATCCATAAATCTGATGGGCAATATGCTCTGTGTTTTCTCATTTGCTTATAACATTTCCCTTTATGCCTACATCATGTATTCATTTTGATATTATCTTGGTAAATTGTATAAGAGATTGATCTACATCTAATTTTTGCTAAAGTGCTTTCAAGTTTTCACAATAATTTTTACCAAATAGTGAACTTTTATTCCAAAAACTTGGATCTTTACCTTTGTCAAGTACAAGTTTGCTATAATTTTTTGATTATTTGTTGTTCATTTATTCTCTTCTACTTATCTACTTTTCCATTTCTTGCCAATACCAGATAGTTTTGAAAATTACTGCTTCATAATATAGTTTGATATCTAGTACTGTTAGACTTACTTCCTTTGATATTCTTGATCTTTTGTTTTTTCCTAAAAAGACTTTCAATGAAGGATCAAGTAGGAAAAGGAAACAAAAATCTAGATTAAGTCACAGAAAATCATATAGAATGAATTATGAAGACCTAAATTTTAAAAGATATGGTACTTAGAACTCAATGTAAAAAACAGAATTTTTGTGATATTAAATGAGAAAAATACTGTCTAATCCAAAGTACTATTTACATTGATGCTTATTTTCCCATAAGGCATTTAATTTTTGAAGATGAAATATTTAGAACAGCTGGAAAATGAGAAAAAATGATAGAAGGGTTTCTAAAAATATTAGGTGTCCCTAAATGAATGGTAATGAACATTGTTAGCCACAAATGATGTGTGCTATGCTTTGAACAAAATAGAGCACAAATCAAAAATAAATAAAAAACAAATATTTCTTTTGATTCCCATGAACCTCTCCTTAAATGTCATATACTATAATGTTCAAGGGTTAATATGCAGACTCTTCTAACAAGGCCTTAAAAGAAGGGGTCATGTTTATCTTATAAATACTAATAGTGAAGTAGTGATCATGAACCAGAATATATAGTATCAGGATCTATGCTTTGACCATGGATATATGTGCATATATATATTTATATTTATTTATGCACAAGACCACAATACCTTAAATAGAATAAAATGCTAAAATAAGCTAGTTGCTTACATTTCTGATATTTAACAAATAGTTCAGTATTTACATGGATGTATGGACAACTAGGGGCACCTAGGTGGCATAGTGGATAGAATACTTGGCTTAAAGTCAGGAAGATTCATTCAACCTCCTGAATTCAACTATGGCCCCAGATAAGCTGTATCACTTGGGGCAAGTCACTTAACCCTGTTTGCTTCAGTTTTCTCATCTGTAAAATGATAAGAAGAAGATAATGGCAAACCAGTCCTATATCTCTCCCAAGAAAACATCAAATGAGGGTCATGTAGAGTTAGACATAACTGAAGTAACAAATGGATAATTAATTTGAATCATTCTTATTTGAATATCATTTAAATAATGAAGAAGAACATTAATTTAATTCTGTCTATTATTCAGAAATAACCCTAGAACATGGGAGGGGAATTGAATTATTCAATGTGTAGCCATCTAGTCATTGCTTCATTGCTCACATACATTTGTGCATGCATTCCAAAAGTGTCCACAGTGACCATCATAAGCCACCCAGGCTTTTTGATCCAAATATATTTGATATTGTGGATGATATGACTTCACCTAGGTGTGGTAGGTGGATGGGTGAATGGCATTCAGAGGGTCTAGTAATATGCTTTATAATTATATTTATTATGATGATATCATTTATTATGATAGTATGTCATATTTATTGTTTATAGTTATTTTATTATCAAATATCAGCATTTATTATCAAATGTTAAACTATTAGATATTGCCCTCATTGTTAAATATTATAATATTTGTGAAAAACACTTAGCCCAGACCTACTATATGTTTCTTTAAATGTTTATTCCTTTCTCTTCCCCTGTATTATTTGAAAACAGGAATCAAGAAAACCATCACTGAAGGCAGAACCTTGAATTTTGTACTCTCAGGCTAAGGGAATGTGTCATGTTCAGGCTTATACACACTATCTTGGCTTAAGCTCTGGTACATAATCTTTCAAAGGGTAAGCCCCTTGGCTATGAAGTAGATAAATGTGGGAATTAGAAGATGCTGCTGGACAAAGAGGCATAGGCAATTGAAGTCCAATGACTTCTTTGTTTCACTCATGATTAAAAGCTTTGAACTAATGACATGGAACCCACATGTCATATAAGAAAGCATTCACCTAGACAGTCCCTTGTCTCTTTAAATCTGGTCTAATTTTCTTCTTCCATAGTGACTGCATTTGTCCCTGCCCAAGCATTGTCTCTTGGAGAAAAGGAAAGACAAGGGAAAGCCTTGGTGAGAACCAGAACAACCAGTGTGTATCCTTGCCCTGTTTTTGACAAAATAACCAAAAAACTGAGTAAATCTCTTAAAGCCCTTTGCTTATATCATGTCAGTTATTCACCCAGTTTAGCTTGGCAGCCACATACCACAGGGTACCAAAGGAAAGGCCAAGACAAAGGTCTCCATTGTTGCTTAGACTGAGGGACTTTCTATTTTTTTCAGCCTTAACAGTGATTAGAGTATATTGGGGGTAAGATAAAGAACCTACAGAATAAGGGAACAGGATATTTTGAATAGGAATAGAAATCCATCCACAAGGTGATTCTATGTGAAGAGAAACATGGATGGAAAAGGTTCAATGAGGGAGGAGTTCTTAATTTGGAGACAAAATTTATTTTTAAATAATATTTTGATTATTATTTTTTATTATAGTTAAGTTTCTTATGTATTATTTTATGCATTTAAAACATTATGAGAAGGGGTTCATTAGCTTTGCCAGATTGCCAAAGGGTTCCAACACACATACACAAAAATATTAAGAACCCTTGATCTGAGGATATCATGGTAGCTTACAGCATGGGATGAAGGTGGAATTGGGGATGGGGGGGATGTAAACTTCCTGAGAGAAGGGAGCCCTAGAGCCAGTTTCAATATATGGTACCATCAGCCATACCAGTAATTAGAAGGTCTTACATCTTGGTCAGTTTTAGAACCAGGAGAAGTAACTTGGTGTTCATAAACCAAATCAAAGGTCCCTCACCATTTTGTAATGAGATATCATAAAACCACTATCATAATTTTGTTGTCATAGGCAGGAGGTATAAAATGAAATCTAGGAGCTAGAAAGGTAAGATTATAGCTATTTGGTAATGATTGAATGAATGCATTTCCTCATCTGTTGACACAGATAATCTCTGACAGTTCAAGTACTTTATCTACAAAACCATTTATTTTAGTTTTATTTCTTTTTTTTATTTTTTTTATTTTTTTTTCATTTTTTTTAAATTTCATTGCTACCTCTCTCAGTCATACCCCAGTAAATACGTGGCATCCTATCAAGTCAGGACTGAGGAGGTGGAAGATCAGGCAGGGGCAGGAAGACTTAATGAACTAGGCTCTCTAATTTGTCTTCATCCTTTGTTTTCAGTAATGACACTTTAAGCTGACTAATAGCCATCATTCCAATGTCCCACATTTTCCCTAGAGTTTGGAGATTCTTGTGGAACCACAGAAATAGCCTCTGCTGGAAAAAGCATTTGCTAAGGACATCCACTTGGCTAAGTTTTACAGGATTTATTACTTTTTTTTGTCAAAAAAGGACATGGCTTCATCTATTTGATCTATTTGAACAAAGGACTACTAAATTAGACCTACATTTGTATTAATGGTAAGTCAAGAAAATTATCTTAAAAAGTCTTAGGCACATTTTCTGGTTACTGGCAATGAACACAACAATTCAAGTTTTATCTGAGTAAAATCAACATCAAGTTGAAAAATAACAACTGATTTCATTGTGGTTCCAAAATGTCAGTGAGATCAAGGTTGTGGGTTTGATCTTCAACAACAATTAAATAGGTTCATCCTATTTTATGACCACAGATGACCTCGATTTCTGCCAGCTCTTTCAAAAGAGTGTTGTGTCTATTGGTCAAATGAGAAATAAGATAAGAAAGTGCAGCCAAACCTTTAACAACTATCACTATTTTAGAGATTTCTCATTTCCAAACAAGACCCCTCCTTACTCTAAGTCCCTCTGTGTCCCTCCAGGTACTCTATTCTTTTTGTGGAGTAAAGAGAATTAAGAAATTTGATACCCAGATGACTTCCTGGTACTGGTATCACTGGCAATGTGGATACACACCCCCAACCACCATCCCAAGAAAAAGGAAATTTCCATAGAAATCCCTTCTCTAGTCCTAATGTGCCAGGACTCTAAATTCCCAGGTGTTTTCTCATAATTTCTTTTTCTAGAACAAATTCCTACCCTGAACCAACTTGCAACCACTCCACCCACTTACTTAATTCCTCTGTTCACATGCCCATTGGCTAGTTTCTACCACTACATTTCATGCAAACACCAGCAAGGAGAGAATATCCAGATGCCTTCGGTGTCTGGGGATATTGGCAGTTCTTCACTTTTCGAACTAGGAGAAGTAGCCTGGGTGTGTTTAAAATTAAATGTTTAATAAACATTTTCTTCACAGTATTATAAGCAGATGTGTGGCCTTATAAGCTCTTGCACACAGTTGTTCTCACTTTGCTGGAATTTTTAAACTCCATTAAGTCTAACTGAATGATAGTCAAAAGCAGATGCATGTTCTATCAGCAGTAGGTCATTAGTACTATCTTTATATATATGAAGGGCAGCACATTCAACAAAAATTCTTTGAAGGCGGTGAATTGTCTTTGAGGAGTCACTAAAGATAAAGACTTGTAGAAGTGAGAACATTACGGATTCTTGTATCAAAATGAGATAAAAATAATCTTATTCCAAGAAATGCATTTTCATATAATTGATATTCCCTGTAAAAATAATTTGTTGGCTTTTGATTCAACTTTCCTTGTTGGAAGAGTTTTTTTTCCCTCCCTTAGTTTTTTATGAGTAGAAATCAAAACTTCCCTTTACTTTTCTTTTCTTTGTCTCAATAAAGTATGACTTCATACATATCACTTTCCTGTAGAAACTACCCTACTAAGGATTTTAGCTAATACAATATCCTTTACACTTAGCTGGGATTAGGGGTGTGGCACCCCACCATTTGGAAAATCCTCCTAAATTTTTTGACCCTTTCTTCATTCTGGGAAGAAGTCTGAAATTTTTCTTTTTTATGGGGTATTTAAAGTACCTTATTATAAGATTTTCATTAACTAATTTGCCATAAGACATATATGTATGTGTGTGTGTTTGTATATGTGTATATATATATATATATATATATATATATAATGTCAATGTTAACTTTTCTAGCCTTTGTGTGTTGTTTGCTGACCCTTGCTATTGTCTGTAGTTTCTGAGAAACTCTCAAAAAATTCCCATTTAATTTCTTATTCCAAATTGTGATATATGGAAACTTCAATGGGGAAATTGAGGTATGGAAGGAATATCTGTTTTTGTACCTTCATTTATCAGTGCAGAAAATACCTATGTTTTCACTTACTATATTACTTTGTAAATTTATTTTTATGTTCTAATATTATGGAATAACTTTTCTGTATGCTTTATTTAAAGTTAGGAACAAGTTAAAATACTACTCCAATTGCTATTTTAAAATGAAATACATCAAAAATGAGTTTTAGCTTTTTCACTGGTGCAGAGTGAAAGATGGGATAATTCTATCCTGGTTAGAATATATCTGAACATTCTATATAATCCTTGCTACAATATTTTAGTCTGTCTCTACAATTTTAGGTCAATTGATCCATTTAGGAGTGGCATTGACAAAATGATGAATATCCATGTAGAGTAATCAGGAGAGTGAGGGGAAAAGGATTTGTTGAAGAAACTATGGTTGTTTAGTCTGGAAAATATGATGACTGTTTTTATTAGAAAGTGTATCACATGGAGAAAGAATTAGATTGATTTTGCTCCCGAGAACAGAGCTAGGCTCAATGAGAAGTTTCATAGAAATTTTCTAAAAATCGAACTGTCCAATTGTGGGATAGTTGTCTTAGGAGATAGTGGGTCCCTGTCTCTAGAAACATTCAGGCTGAAGATGGATGACAATTCAGCTGGGGTTATGCTCAGGTAAGATCAGAATATCTTTCAAGATAATTTTCCTAAATCATGTCTGACTAATGTACTCCTGTGCTCAAGAAACTCCAGTTACTCTCTGTTTATCCTGTTTTCTCTAGTGTAAAATACAAACTCTTAAGTTTGGCTTTTAAACCTCTTCTGCATCTGTCTTATTATTTCAGATTTGTTGCATAATATTCTTCTTTATTCATGCTCTATTTTAGTCAAATTGACTTATCTGCTGTCTCTGAAATTTGGAATTCCATTGCCCATCTCCTTGCTCTTGTCCCAGTTATCATACATGCCTATAAGGTTCTACCTTTTCTCTTCCACCACTCAGAATCTCAAGTTTATTGTAAGGCTCAGCTCATGTGACATCTCTTTTGGCCTTTCTTGATTTCCATAATTATCTATTCCTCCCAAAATTATGCTATGTGTATTTACAGTTTACTTGTCTTATCCCCACTGTAGCATGTAATTTCCTTGAGGACAGGGATTTTTTTATTTGTTTGCTATGTTTTGTTTTGTTTCTATAGGTCCCTGCATGACATAGTCACTTAATAAATGTTTATTGGATTGGCTTAAGATGTATGCTGGATTAGATGATCTCTGAATTCCCTTATGATCTCTGAGATTCTGTGATATGCATCCTTGAACCAATTGAATAAATCAAGAAAACTTTCTAGTTGGATGTGACATCTTCCTTCTCTGAAATTCCATACTTTGTACTCAGTAGAACCTTTTACTTTCTGTCTATATTGCATTCATACTTACATCCATCAACCTCTAAGTCCCTTGAAAGCAGGACCAGTGTCTTCAGTCAGAGATTGAAGAGACATTATCAGCCATCTAATCTAATCCATATACAAAAGGAATTCACACTACAAAATATATTAAAAAATACTTAGCAAATAGTTGTCCAGCTTTTGTTTGAGGACTTGTAATGAGAGAACTACTACGTTCCAGGCAATCTATTTATTTTTTGGATAGTTTTAATTGTTAGGAAGTTATTAAATCAAGCTTAAATTCATGTCTCTAGTGTTTTTTTTTTTTTACAAATTGCTCCTAATTCTACCCTCCTGACCAGACCAAAGTAGTCTATTACTTCTTCCATATGACAAACCTTCAAATTGTCACGCCCCCCTAAGTTTCTCTGGTTTAAATGTTCTCAGTTCCTTACAAATGCACTTTTGTCACATGATTTCAAGATATACCCATTTTTGTTGTCCCCTTTTGGATTCCTTCTATTTTATTAATGGAGTTCCTAAACTGTGACACCCACAACTTAATCTTATATTCTATATATGTTCTGACTAGGGCAGTATACAGAAGAACTAATAGCTTTTTATTCTTGAAAGTTATGTCTTTTTTAATGCAGGCAAACATCACATGAGGTTTTTGCTTCCATATCTCACTGCTTACACATATTGAATTTTCAGTTTTCTAAAACTCTCAGACTTTCTCCATGCAATAAGAAGTCTAACCTTGCCACATTCATCTTATTCTTGTGAAGTTGATTTTTTGACTCTGTGACTTTGCATTTATCACTATTGATTCCATCTTATTAGATTTAGCCCATTGATCTAGATAAGACGGGGTTTTTTTTGATTCATAGTTTATCCTCCATCATGCTAACTGTTCACTCCCAAATTGTGCCACCTACAAATCTGATAAGCAAACTACCTATCCCTGCATATAAATTAGTAGTAAAAATATTAAAAATAAATGTATTTGAGTATTTGGTTTATTTGATACAAAAATTATTTAATATGGATGTGACAACTAGGCAATGTAGTAGATAGAGAGCTATATCTGAGTTATAAAGACATCTTCCTGAGTTCAAATCTGGTCTCAGACACTTACCAACTGATACTAAGGGAGTCCCTTAGCCACATTGGCCTCAGTTTTCTCATCTGTAAAATGAGCTGGAGAAGGAAATGACAAATTACTACAGTATCTTTACCAAGAAAATCCCAAATGGAGTCTCAGAGTCAGACATGATTGAAGAACAATAAAGTCAGAAAGTTCAAGTACAGATGCTTCAGTAGTTCGCTGGAAATCTCCTGTTAAAATGCCATTGAACCATTAATAATTATTTTTTGAGTTCTGCCATTAAACTAATTACAGATACCTCATTATATTTATTAGCTTTACATTTATGTATCTTTTCCACAAAAATATGATATACTTTATCAATTACTTTACTAAACTCTTTGTAAAATTCATCTAATCAATATTCTCTGGTATGCTGTTAGTTTAGTAACTATTAAAAGAAGAAAATAAAGTTAGTTGGGAATGACCTATTCTTGATGAAGCCATAAAGTCTCTGTAATCACCAGTTCATTTTCTTGGTGTGTTTTTTCATTGTCTATTTAATTATCCTTACCAGAATTTTCTTAAAAATAGAAATCAAGGTCACCAAGTTGAGAAATGACGTTTGCAGACTCTTATGAAAATGAAGGCAGCATTGGTCCATCTCTGGTTCTGTGTTACCTCTGCCATTCATGCTCCATGATCTTTTGAATATCACTGACAATTATATCAGCAATTACTTTCACCATTTTTTATTTATTTATTTGTTTGTTTTTGTATCAAAGAATATAATTCATCTGTGACATAACAAATTCATTAAGGGCAAATAGCTATTTTCTTACTAACTCTTTACTCTCTTGAGAATCAGCTCCCTGTTAGCCATTCTTATTCTCATTTCTAGCACATAGGTCATAATCCTTGATAGAGAAAACAGAAGTAAAATACAAATAAATATTCTTTGCCTATTCCCCATTGCACTTGGAATAAAACCTTACATATAGTAGTAGTTCACTGACATCTATTAATTATTGCTTTGATTCAAGGGATTGACATTTGAATGTCTTTAGAGTGAAAGGAACACAGATTTAGAGATGTGAAGGACCTTACAGCTCATCTGGCCCAACTTCCTCATTTGGCAGTTGAAGAAACTGAGGCTCATAAAGTAGAAGTGAGTTGCCCACATAATTTCATGCTGCAGAATTCACTTGGCTCCCCCACTGTAAGTGTGTGGTCTATTAGGCATACATGTATAATAAAGAACACATATAAAAGGGTAGTACTATGTCTTATGATATTTTCTGTACTGAATAATAATGCCAATCCCAAACGTTTTAGCATATAAAACTTATATTGAAGTTCAAGTCCATTTGGCATGGAGAAGGGTAAGAACAGTATAGATGCTGTAATTACAATGGAATTTTCTCAGATTCTTCTCAACCACTTCATACATCATCATAACTTTCAATACTATCAAAAGGAACAGTGAAGGTTTGAGCCTTCAGTTTTTATTTAAAGAAACTAAACAGAACTCCAGCTAGAAACAGTAAGCGGTACCCAAATTAGTTTTATTAGTAATAAAAAGTGAGTCAGAAAGTAGGCACACCATCAGAGTACAGCAGCTGTGCTAAAAATGTGGTGTTGTTTTTAAGCCTCTTTTGTCTTTATTGATATTATGGGTTTTTTTTTAATAAGGCAAAAGGGAACTAGAAAGATGAGAGTAAAGACAGATGAAATGAAAAAGGAGCCAGAATGGGTACAGAGGATAAAGAGACATTTTAGGAAATAGGGAGCAGATTTAGAAAAAGTAAATAGGTGGCCAGGAAGGACAGATGAAAACAGACCTGGGAAGAAGGCATTTGTCTTAAACTTATTGTGGCTGATGAAGTTTCGCCACCCATTATTTCTATATTTTTAACTCATCAGCCAACTTTACATATGCACGAAGAAAAAAAATGCCATGTGAAAATTTGTTTAATTTTTTAAGATCAAACTAGAGAAGCCCCCGAATAGTCCATCTCTCACTGCAACATACCCCACCCCCTACCTTCAGCCAATCTTAAACTAGTGCATTCTCCTGGGAATAGAAATTATGGAATCCTAACCTAAGAGTGTAAAATGGAAAAAGGAGAGAAAGGAAAGGGCAAAATTTTTCTTTTGTTTGCAAATCTGGTGTATTAATTGCATTCCTAGGAGACTTTCTGGACAGAGCCTCTGGTAAGCAAATTAGATATAAACCGAAGGCGGGGGCACCAAGGTCACCGTGGCGGGGGAACGTCAAGTGACAGGCGCTGGGACCTCCGATGCATGGCTTGCAGAGCAGATGTTCACAAGGATGCAGTGATTATTGAACTGGTAATAAAAAAGCATCAGCTTACAGGCAGCCACGATGGATGCTGGTAATTATAAAGCATCCCCTGGGAGGAAAATGACACAAGTCAGCCACATCTCTGCAATCACCGGGGCATAATTAAAGCTCCAGTAACAGTTGTTAATAGGGTGCAAATAAAACAGAGGGAAAATTTGAACACAACCTCTTTTTTTTTTTTAAAGAGACGGCAAAGGGCAATGTAATTACAGGGACAGCAGATTTTATAATTTTGCTCTATGTCATAAAACAAAGCCTTTTGGATATCAGTTGGATGTAGATCCATAAAATATGGGAGCGTACATACACCTCCATACACACATATACCAAGGCAAAAAATAAAGTATTTTTTGCTTTTTGAATATGTAGTATGTGGGGGAGAACAGATTTTTAAACAGAATGTTTATATTTTAATTTTCAAAATGGGAGAAATACAAATATGTAAAGAAAACGGGATACATGTAAATATTTGGCCATTTCATCCTTTCCGGAAGATCTGCGCTGGTGTAGCATGCCAAACTATATGGTTCTGTTGGTTGAAGTTGGTTTAGATATTGTTAAATAAAGTCGGCATATCACTTACAGTGTGGAGTGTCATTTTTTCCGTAGAAAGCTGCCAGACACTCCCTAACCTAAAACAAGAAGTGAAACAAGGGCTTGTGTTCTATAAGCTTGGGTGCTATAGTGACTAGGGGAGCAGGCTCACCTTAGAGAGATGTATGTGCCTATCCCAGTGGTGGCCTTATCACATGGGCAGTTGGGCATCTAACACTACATTTGTGCATGTAGTTACCAGGCAGGCCTGTCGAGATCTATTTTAGGAGGAGCTGGGAGTAGGGTAGAGAAGCACTTTGTGTTAAGTACTCATCCAGCCTGTCTTCCAGTTAGGAGTATTTTAAAGGATTGGATGGCTGACAGAAAAAAGGCACCTGATGGTCCTGACTGTAAAATGTAAATGAATGCTTATAAGCCTTGTATTTAAAAAAAATATTGCAGGAAAGAAAAGAAAGGGCCTTTCTCTTTTAGGTGGAATATGTTTAGCTCTCTCATAATTAGCTATTGGTTAACTTTTTTTCCCTACTTCACTTGGGACTCAGGAGCTGCCTAATTAAAACAGAATGCAATGCATTCTACTGGGAGCAGATACTTTAAAAAAATCATGGTATTTAGAGGTTGAAATGGAAACTAAAGGAATCACATTATTAAAAGGTTACAGGGGAAAGACCACTGGGTTTTGAATCAGAAGATGGATCTAAATCTTGACTTTTTCACAAACTATGTGTATATCCTTTTGCAATTTGTTTGTAGACTTTTAGGTCTTTCTTTTCTAATCTGGAAAATGGACTATATGATCCCTAAGGACTGTTCCAGTTCTAAATTCTATGCTACTATGATTCTATGAAATATTTATTAAACAAAGCCCTAGGTTAGGCTTTATGGAGCCTACAAAGAAGGATAAGGCACATTCCCTGCCCTTTAAAAAGCTTGCACTTTTCTTGGGAAGCTGAGACAGATCACATGAACATGATCAATATAAGTACCAAGTCGGTGATGCAACAAGAAGTACTATAGAAGCTTAGAGGAGGGAGTGAGCGTTATGGTCTTTGGGCTAGACCACCTGTGTATCAGAAAGGTATCACTGGATTTTAAGTGCACTACGTACACTCTAGTAGTCAGGGAAAGCTTTAAGGAGGAGGAGAGATTTAAGCAAGATATTAAAACGAGAGGAGGGGTGAAGGCATCGTAGGCAGGGTGTCACATGATGTTGGGCAAATCATTCCATAACTGTTTCCCGATCTATCTAATAATGATAGCTAACATGAACAATCATAGCATTTTGAGGTTTGCAAAGTAGTCTACATAGATTGACTCATTTGATTATTAGCTTGTAACGTTATCTTTTGGCAAATGGAAGTCACTAAAAATCTTTGGGCAAGGGAGAAATACAATTCATCAAAGATTCATCTAATGGTGAAGAGGATAAATTGGAGCAGAGAAAGACCAGAAGCAAGGAGAAGAGATTGCAGTAATATATTCATGAGTTGATATAAGGAAAGTGATTAAGGAAGTAGAAGTAGAAAAGAGTATCTCAGTCAGGTGAGAATCTATTTTGTGGTAATTATTTTTAAAATCTCCATATTTTGCATTACCATTTGAACTTGTTTTGCCCATACTGTTTTGAACATGTTTAATTTTTATTGATACTTTTATTTGCCTCACCTTCATATCTGAATTCATTTCTGAATATGTTCCCTCACCAGGGAGCTATACCTGAAAGAAAAGGAAGGAAAGTATAAGAGGGAAAGGAAAGAAGAGAAAAAGAAAAAATAAGAGAAGAGGAAAGAATAAGAAAGAGAAAAGAAATAAAGTAGCTTAGCAAAACTTTCCAACATATCACCCCAGTCTGAGATTGTGCAACATTCCACTGCTATAGTCTTCCACCTCTTTAAAGAAAACAGGGAACTGAATTTTCTCATCAACTCTTTGGGGCGTAATTTGACAATTATAATTTCACAAGAGTTAGTTTCTTCTTGCTTACTTTTCTATTTGCATTGTTATAGTCATCATTTATAAAATTTTCCTGGTTCTGTTAACTTCAATTTGCATCACTTCATGCAGATATTCCCTTGCTTTTGTGAATTCTTTATAGCAATCACTTATGATTCAGGAATATTCCAGTACTTCTATGCACCACAAATTGTTAGCCATTGCCCAATTAACCTTGTTTCTATGAACTATCTATTTTGATTTCCAGCCTACCTCCCACCTCTCATCACCATTTCCCACCTCTATTTTGTCTAATCACCCTTTCTTGTCACTGTTTTAAGGGGAATTGTGCTGCTCTTGATAGGGTGATAACTTGTAACAGGGTTAAGGTCAATTTCTCACGGTATTTAGCTTGAGAGAAGGGCCTATAGATGCCACATAGGTGAGAGATGGAAGAATAATTTAGTTGGAAAGCACAGGAGTGGTTTTGCAATTGGAAAAGTAAAAACAAGAAAATTTTCTTGTTTCCAAATATACACATATAAAACGCAGGATTCCTCAAATCTAACCGTGAGCTTGAGAAGAATTTTTAGCTTGAATGTCTTATGTTCTTTAAAAAACAATGCCTGCTCAACTCCTAGAGTAGATGTGACTAAAATCACTCCGGTCTTTAAAAATCAGTAAACATTACCCTGAAAAATATTCATATGCCAAGTTCCATTTTGTAGATTGGAGGACAGTTTCTTATTCTGCAAAAAGTCTTATCTCATTTCTGAGCTGTATTCCACTAGTTACCTACTTTGTATCCTTAATATCTTCTCTAGAGCATACAAGAAAATTTCCATGCCGGTGCCAATAGTACAAGGAAGCAAATACAAGCTCTGCTCCTTGAAACCTTTTCTCTACTTACAATTTAAATGACCATAAAATGTGCCCTCCCATTTATAATTTTCCATTTCTATTCTTATTTCTCTCTCTTTTAATTCAATCCTTCCTTTTATCTCCTCACTCAGAATAATGAATGAGTATATAATCAGAGTTGGTCGATTTGAGCTTGAGGGAAATGATGGGGAGGCAGCTAGATAATAAGAATAACTGACACATATACTTAAATTTTATGAAGTTACATATACAGCTATATATTAATTTTAAACTTTTAACTATATATGTAACTTTAAAGCTTGTAAGGTACTTTATGTTTTGTCTCATTTGGGTCTTGTAAACAATCCTTTTTCTTCCCATTTTACAGAAGAGGAAACTGAGACTTAGCATATTAAAGGACCTGTCTATAATCACAAAGAGTAATTATTGGTGGAATATTAGTCTAAATAAATAGTCAATAAACATTTATTAAGCTTTTTCTATATGCCAAACACCGTGCTAAGCTCTGGAGATATAGAACTAGGCAGGGGAAGCCCCCAGTAGGGGCATGGTGAAGAAGCCAAAGAAGTCTCAAATGAGGGATACTAGGTAGGAAATGAGGAGATGTCTGAGGAGATGTCAATGAGGTTCTTTTTCCTTAAATGGAACATATCTTTTTATTAGAAGCTTAGCATTCTCATCACTACCTCATGATGTTTCCAGATGTGAGGGAGGAGTTTGTCAGAGACGGGTGGAAAGATACAAATAAGTCCATTTTTTATCTGTTGAATTAAATAGAATGCTATTAAAGACCCTATTTCCCCTCTTTGTAGATTCTTGTCTGCAAATCAAATCCAAGTCATTAAGACCTAAAATAGTTAATTCATCAAACTAAGTATGATATCTACATTTAAATCTTAATTGCAATGATTAACTTACTAATGTGTGAAAAAAGGATTTCCTTAGAAGTCTCCTTGATAAATGTCAGTTATCATTACTGAGTCAGATGTAAAAACCATCAATTTCTGTTCTAAATAAGTTCTCCTTGATACTATAAGGTGAAGATTTTTTAATGGCAGATTTCATCTATTATGTATAATAATTCCTAATCGCAAGTTTCTTAGCCTAAATATTGTCATTCTGCTAAACTAAAGTTAATTTTAAGTTAGACAGAATGAATTTAGATATCTGTAATTTCCTCTATATTCCAGATAATACATGATACTTCATTCAATTTATTCATTTCTGTTTTGTATGACACAAACCCTTCTAGTATTGGGAAGAAAAAGTAACAAAAAAGAAAGAGGACATGTTGACTAACATAAGAACTATAGGTTAGGTCATATACAATGGGTTTTACAAAACATTTCAGAGAAATGGATGGACTTAATAATTTTAAATTCTCATCCACTTAGGATTTTTGCAAGGATAGTTAACCACATTTGTTTTAAATTTCTGATACTACTTTTATAGCAGATATATTTTATAAATCTACCTACAGGGGGATAATACTTTGTTGGAATCAAGTTAGATATACATCACAAATATTTTACTAATCTTCAAAGATTTTAATGAATGACTTGGAAAAAGTTTTTGATGTCTTGAATCAAACTCTAAGGCAAGGAGCAAATTATTACTTTCAGAAATCCCTTTTCCATTGGTTTGGTGTGGGTGCCAATGATTTTACTGTAGAAGAATAAGAGAGGAGGCTTCCTGAGAGAGAAGATTGGACTAAAGGTCTTTCTAAGATATATAAATGTTTTATCCAGCATCAATAAAATGTATTCTCTGATGATGAGTGAACTAATAATAATTACTTAACTTTCAAATAAATGGTATGTAAGTTGAAATGCTTACAATATAACACATATATCAGGCACATATAATGTAGTACAATATAATATATATAATAATGTAATGTAACATAATGATTTAATATAAATTATATAATTAATATAATACAAAATATAACAATAAATATGTAATATGATTAATAGAATACATTTTAATATAGGCACTAACTTTTTAGTCTCATTGAAGGAAGGAAAGTATCAGAGTAAAGGAAAAATTTGGGCAAGTTGTGTGTTCACCTAGATACTTGTGTCTGGTCAAGAGAAAATCATTTGGAAAAGCTGGCAGGGCTAGTCCCATATCCCAGAGAACACTCAGGGCAGAGATCCAAGTCTATATCACCAAAATCCTTAGCTGAAGAAAACTGAGGCAGTCCTAAAGGCCTGATAGGAAGAAGGGCAATGGTTTTGTAACAGTTCAGAGAATGACTGATGTGAAATTAAAAAAAAAGGTTGAACAACCAAAAATATCCAAGCAATATTGAATCAACTAGCATTTAATATACACTTAACAAGTGCCAGAGAGAAAAAGCTTCAATGCATACTCAGTATATAAACTGATAAGCCAATAGAAAACATTCTAAAATTCAGGATAGCAAGTGAATAAAATAATAAGGATAAAACCAAAAAATTGCAAATATTTTAAACTATATAAAGCCTGCTGAAAGACCTATAGATCATGGAAAAAAAAAACTTTAGAATAACTCAAAAGAGAAAAAAATCTCATTAAAGAAAAAAATTAAGATAAATTTAGGTCAGAAATCAGAGCACTTAATACAAAAAAAGTGCTCCCATTGTCCTAGGCAGAGGGGTAGATGATGTGAGAAATGTCTTCAGGCATGCATGGAGAGGAAGAAGGGAGGAGTTCCCTCCAGCATGCTCTAGCAGTATGCCATAGGTTCACCAACATGGCTACAGAGTAACATTCTGGTAGTACACCTATAAAAATGGTCTGAGAGGGATGCTGTGATTAGGATCATCAATGTGACTATGTATCATCTAAGAGAAATGCAAAAGGGGAAGGAGTAGAGAAGATATAGAAGATGAACTTTATCTAATTATTTTTCCTCCTAGAAAGAATGGTAGACCTAGAATCAAATGGCTTGTATTTAATCTCTAATTCTGCCACTGTCTGATCTTGGGCAAGTCATTTAACTTTTTGATCCTCAGTTGTCTCCTCTGTAAAATGAATGAGTTTTATTAAATGGTCTTCAAATCTATGATCCTATGATTCTGTCCTAGATGACCTCTAAAGTTTCTTTCCTAAATCTATGGTTCTATACTATTTTGACTTCTTTCAAATCTCAATTTCTACCCACTGTGTGAACTTGTATTCCATAATTTGTCAGTTGAAAATCTACGTAGGTTTCCAGAAGCCAAGGACATTTATTAGTAATATATACATGAATAGAATAGAAATGGACCTATTGTTATCCATGCCTCATTGTGGTATAGAGGTGAACCCAGTTACTCAAGCACTATGCTAGAGGAGTAGTAACTCTGGCAGATTCTACTATATTATAAAAGCCTTTAAGTACAAACCCAATCTACTCTGATTGTCAGAGGACCAGATTAGTTAAATTTGAAGAGGTAATCACCAGGTTGGCTTCAGGGTGGTCAATTTTTTAGCCCCAGAGTCTCTCAAAGACTGTTTGCCAAGTTATAAAATACTTGTGTACTGTATATTTGGAAGAAGCATCTCTACCAGATCCATAATGGAGTATTTTCACATCTAGAGAAAGCTTCCCCAAGTGTATCCAAGGCAAACAGCATGAATTTGACTTTCAAGTTAACTTTACCTAAAAAAACTTTTTTGGTTGGAGAGGGAAGGGAAGAGTAGGAGAAAGAACCTCTGGGACATCTGCCCTCATGGGTAGATCTTGTGACTTTAGGAATAGGAGGCGGAGGAAAGATGGAAGCAACATTTGGACAATTATTTTATTCACTTATTCTTGCACTCTAGGTGCTCAACTCAGTTATTTCTAGGCTAAAAGAATATTTGGCTGTTGGATACTTCTCAATCTCAGTGTTCTCAGGCAAAGCCCCACCTAGACCACTTTGGGAAATGTCTCTGACCAGGCAAAATTACAAAAGCTTGAAGTAAACAAAGATATAAACAAAAATATTCCTTGGCTCAGGGCTCATAAGGACTATGTCCAATCTCAGGAGCTGATCCAATAGGGAGCCTTATTTTGTCTTTGGTTTGTTTTGAGACTGTCTGGTGGCACTGTGAATAGAGTACTGGATTTAGATTTAGGTAGAATTGCAATTGAATGCTAACTTCTGTCTACCTCAGTTTCTTCATACTCAAAATGGGATAACACCTTTAGTTTAGGATTTTTGTCAGCATAAAATGAGATAATATTTGCAGAGTATTTTGTAAAGCACAGTATGTTAGTTATTATTATTACTATTATGATTATTCTTATCATCCCTCCCCCCACCCCTGCATTTTATTCTAGAAAAATCTCCAAAATAAAGTTTAAGTGTAGCTATTGTCTTGATTTCTCTAAACGTGGACAAAAGAGTCACTCTGTTTCTATGCAAGCTTTCAGTATAATAAATACATATGAAGTAAGAATAGTCTTTATTTCACCCTGTGGAAAATATAAAAGGTGCATGAAACTCATGAAGCTTAATATACTGTATAGAAAACACTTTAAGAAATTCAAGGACTCACTGTCCTATCATTAGTCCAGTGAGTCCCTATCTGACTCAATAGAGACCTTGTCAGGGTTTAGATTCCTCTGGAAGAATAAGCTTTTTTTTTTTTTTTTAAAGCAACTTAACAGAAATGCCTCTTCCACCATTCTAGCATTGTCCAAGGAATTCACTGTGATAGCAGAATAAAGCTGAAGTCTAAATCTTTTGTATCCTTTCTTTCTACCTTGAAGAAACTTTAGTCTTTCTGCTACAAAAGCAATGTTTATAATCTTCTGTTTTCTTCAAGGTCAATGCTTCTCATGCACAATGGAGTCGATCCTTTTCTTTCTCAAGAAGGTCTGATGCCTGAACATAAAAACTTTACACACTCTATAATTTTAGAGTTACTTGTAAGGCAATCCCTATGGGTGAAGCCACCCCCAAAATCTCTTATTTCTGGGAAGTATGCTAGATTCTGAGACCTCTCAGCCTATATAGACCTCTCTATATCCTGTAGAGACTCAGAACATTGCATCTCCTTTTTAGCACTGGAGTTTTGAGCTCAGGGAGATAGGATTATTCAATAGGAAGAACACTGATTCTGATGTCAAAAGAACTGGGTTCAAATTCCACCTATGAGACTTAGAACTTGTGTGATCTTGGGCAAGGCATTTAAAATGAGATGATACTACATGGGTTCTGGTATCTACTTTAGTGCTATAGCTAAGATCTAATGTCATATATACATTGTTCACAAACTACCTTCTAAGACAACTTTCAGTTACATGTCTACTTCTATCATTTACTTCTGCCAAAAACTCACCATTAACTGCTCTTGGAGGGAAGAAAGAAAGAAATCCCTCGCTCACTCTTGCAAGATGAAAGATGCAAATGAAAACACAAAAAGGAACTAAAAGGGACCTAGGCATTCTATTGGACTTTGGACAGTGGAAGTTCCTCTTATGAGTCTGTCTTGAGTCCTAGCTAGCCAATCATTTTGGAGACAGCTCCGGTCACTGAAGATCAGTCAAGATCTATCTGTGTTCTCTAAGAAGGCACCATTGGATATGTCCATACTCTTCAATGGGAAACTATTTTCAGATGCCTCCAACTACTGTCTTATAACCTGTTAGCTCATCAAATTAATTAATTAATTAATCATTAAGGCCCCTGGATCCTCAGCCCCCTTCAGAAACTGAAGTATAGAAAATTTCTGTCCTTTGCAATTAACCCATAGAAAGAACACTGAGTTCTGACCCAGAACCCATTCCTCTCTTCACCATATAGAAATTTACTAGCACAACTATTTCATTCATTTGTTCATTTATTTATCTCTTGACTTTTTCAAGGAATGACTTGGACTTTTATTTTATTTTTGTTCTGCTCAAGTCTGGTAAATAAGGCATGAGGACTACTTGGTGGACATGCCTGTCAAAAGACTTATTTCATACTCTCAGTTCATTTAAACTCCAAGATCGATCATTTGAACCTGACCAGTAAGTGAGTTTCTGGTTTAACTAAATGTTTAATCTCTGCAGAAGCTCTTCATAATTCCTACTTCAGGGCTGCACCAGTGACATTTCTTATTTTAACAGCATCAAATTAAGACCAATTTGTTTTACTTCATTTCCTTGTTGGGTAAAGTTATGGGTCCTTCCAGCCTCCTTTTGGCAAGTTAACCCACAGCAGGGAGGCACTTGTCACAAGGTGACTTTACCAGCAGTACTTTCTCCTTGGTGATACAATTGGCTCACCTGCCGGCTTCAAATGGCTTCCCCCAAACGAATAATGGTCACCTCCCACTGAGATCTAAGGCAGCCCCCTCCATCTTGGAACATGGCCAAAAATGAAACTGCTGTGATACAGAGCTAGACACTCTGCTATAGTCTCTGATGTGGAAATGGGACTTTAAAACACTCAGCAAATCTCCCTTAATTTAAGTCCTTTTCATTGTTGGGTATAAGCTATAGTCCTCAGTTATAAAAGACCAATTTGTTTATTTTTTACAGCACAATGCCAAGAGATAATTTGATAAAAGGAATTTTAAATTTAATAAATATTCCATGAATACATACACAGACATGAATATTATAGCAATAGAATTCATATTTATATTGTTCAATAATATTATTAAATATCTTGTCCATGGTTGTACATTTGGTGCCAGCAACACACACATACATAGTATTTCAAATGAGATTACATATATTTAAAATAGATAGACAAGTAGATAAAAGCTCTTAGCAAACTTTAAATAAAGATATGAATGCTAGCATTATTGTTGTTGTCATTGTCTTATAGAAATTCCTGAGAGATCAAGTGACTTATCCCTGGATAGTTTTCTGACCAGAAACTTATGTCTCCTTATTAGAGGGTGATAGTATCTATCCAGCTTGGCCTCATTTACACCAAGCCTCTTAGACTTCTCCTTCTCCTGCCCTTCAGTATTGCTCTCTTCAAGTACCTTCCTCTCCTTCTTTCTCTCTTTCAGGTGCAAGAATTTTCCTGCTTGCTTGTCTTTGAATCTTCAGTATTTAGCCTTAGCATAGCTCCTGGCATATATTAAATGCTTAATAAATGATCTATTTCCCCATCTCTATCATTCAGAGAGGCAGCTAAGTGCTTCAGTGAATAGGGCAAAGGATCTGGAGACAGGAGGACCTGAGTTCGAATCCAGTTTTAGATTCTTATTAGTTATTAGCTAGGCAGGTTATATAACTTATTATTGCTTCAGTTTCTTTATCTATAAAATGGAAATAATAATCACTCTTACCTCTCAGGGTTGTTGTGAAGGTCAAGTGAGATATTAATTGTGAAGTACTTAGAATAATGCCTGGTACATTATAGGCGCTATTTAAATGATAGTTATTATTCTCTTTCTTTCTGTCTCTATCTCTATGTCTCTATGTCTGTGTCTGTGTCTCTGTGTGTCTGGCTCTCTTTCTCTCTTTCAGATAGTAAGTGATGTATCTTTAATAGTATTTGAGAGGTGCTTGGGACTCAAAGAAATTAAGTGACTTGTCCATGATGGTACAACTAAGAAGTATTAACTTTTCTATAACTTAATATCTCAGAGAGTTGCCTAAGCCTGAGTTCAGTTCAGTGATTTTCGCAACCATGGTTTTATAACTAGCTAAGAATCAAGGTGGGAAGTGAAGCCAGGTTGTCCTGACACCAGGCCCAGCTCTATCTGCTTGGATAGCTTACATAATGTTGACAGTTTAGAAGTGGAATTCACTTGACCCAAGATTTTTTTGTCCAGTCTTAAGCCAATGCAATCTCATTTTGTTGTACAAATATTCTAGATTGCAGACACAAAAAACCCTCCTAATTGAGTTAACTAAAAATCTCATCTCCTCTAAATCTCACTGCCTTAATTAAAATGCTTTCTTTTACTGCAGTCCATTATTTTGGATACATGATAAACTTACCTTCTCTAAGTGTAATTATCATGACTTGAGATGCTAGTTTTGGGGGGATCCTTCTCTCCATTTGGTCTTGTTGCTTTTCATCTCAGTAGTGACTAGTTTCAGGGAGTTTCAGCATGTTTGAGATCCAAATTATAGCGATATGCACGCATAGCTCCCATTAGTGTCAATAGGCATTATGCACAGTGATGGGAGAATAGACCCCATATGTTTATGAGAAATGAATGATTTGAAGCATCTGTGGAGCATTCTTAAAGGCAACTATCACTGCATGCAGTCCCAGAAATGATTTTTGAAAAAAAAAGATAGAGAGAGGGAGAGTTTCCGCTCATTATGGAGACGTTCAAAACAGAAGAGCTTATCACCAGAACCATGGCATGTGCAGAATATTGTTATAAATAACAGGCTGCATCATATGCTTCTGTATGGGAAACAGTCATTTTCCAATATGGATCTCTCCACTAACTGCCTGTGTACGTATATTCGGCTGTCCTTCAGATGCCAAAGTATGCTCTCCTTGATCTTGTCACTACTTCCTGTGTTTGGGGAGCTGCCCACATACCCAGACTGATGCATGTCAGTCATAGCATTTGGCAAGTTTCATTCCATGTATACAGCAGGAATGGGATTCAAAAGCACAGAACATTTCTAAGATACTTTTCCCATCAATTCCTTGGGTCACTGATGGATCACAGTGCTTAATTGCTTGTTATTTTAAGTTCAAATTTCCTTTTTGAATGGATTATACAATATTCTTTTAAGTCTAAAGATGGTCTCTTGAAAAGCTCATTATCAGTCTGGGTAACACTGATGAAAAGTAATTGGACAATTAGCATCTAAAATGACATTTTATATTTTGTTAAAATTGTAATCCTCAACAAACATTTTATTTTATAGGAATTCCAGATTTAGAGCTAGAAGGAACATGAGATAACATGCTACCCAGACTTTTCAATTTACGTATGAGGAACCTAAGAACCAGAGAGGATAAGTAAATTACCTGGGGTGCCTCAGATTATTTAGTGTCAGAGGTGAGATTTGAATACAGGCTTTCCTGATGATGTCTAAAGTTCTATCCCCTAAAAATTGTGCCCTAAAAATAAAACAAATATACATATGTTCTATTATAATATGAACATATAGATTAGATAACAAATCCCTTCAAAACCTTTGATTCTGATAGGAACCTCAAAAGTCCATCTAATCCCTCTCCTTACCTTCAGACAAGACTTTAACAAAGACATCAAGAAAAATAAGAATTTGTTGAATACACACAGAGAATGAAGGTATTTGCCATCACTTTGAATCCCTGTGCAACATGTTGGTATCATTGCTACTTTCTCTAATTAGATTTTGAAAAATCTCTGCATAACTCCAAAACCTTTTACCATAGTGATATCAACTTACACTTTGGCCCTTGGAAACAATATGAGAAAACTGTACTCAGACCAGCTGAGAGTCCTTTGGAGTTTAAAATTTCTTGCTCTCTTTGAGTCTACAGAGATAATTACACCACAATCTTATTTTCCTTTGGGTAAGTATTCCTTGGTGTCTTAATTTGCCTTGTTTTAGGGGAATTAAGTAATTGGACTTAGAAGAGGTAAATTTAACCCTTACAAGGCTCTATTCAGCATTAGAAGAAGTATTTACTCATTTGCTCCCACAGAGCGATTCCTTCTCTGTAGGAGTAAGGTCATTAGAATTAACATTAAGCAAGTACCAAGTCTGTGCCAGATGCTGTTGAGAGTTTAGAATTACAGTCTCCTACCAGCAGCCAGCACCAAACCTAAGGGCACATCTCAGTTCGCCTTGCTATAACTCAACAAGAATGTTGCACAGTTAAATCCCATTGTTTCTTTCCTCCACAAGTAGATCCAGGATGGGGAAAGAATGTTGCAGATGTTTTAAAATGTGGACCTGTCATGCATTTGCTATTGTAAAAAAGTTGCAGATTCCTATAAACAGTGTGTCACTATTTCTATATAGATAGATGTGGTTGACATTTTATGGGGATTCTTGTTTTTGATTATTCTTTTAGTAACGTTTTTTCTTAACCTTGCTTCATTCTTGGTGTAGCAAGTACATTAAATCGACCCACCATGAGGTCAGGTGCTTCAAGGGCTTTTCTAGGGCAAACTCCTAGGAAATAGGTGAATAAAAACCATATTGCTCATTAGAGTTTAAAGGAAGAGGAATTTGGTTTTCCTTCCTTCCCCAGGTGAGTTAATGTAGTTATAGGATAGAATCACAGATAATGAGGTGTTGATGTGTTAACAAGGTGTTAATAACCTGTTATCCCTTTAGGAAGTGCCAAATTCCCTCTTCTATTGAGGAGGAAGGGAGCAATGTGGCTGGATCAACAATGACTGACCAAACTCCTGGGTGATCCCTAAAAGCCTCAATCAGCCTGGAGTCAGTATAGTTAGAGAGCTACTTGGGAATACTTCAGATTTCCCAGCACTTTGTGGAGTGTGATCCTTTGCAGAAGTAATGAACAGGTTTCTGCTCTCCTCTCTTCACCCCCCTCCCCAACCCCAACCCCTTTCTTTTGCCCTCAAATGACCATGACATCTAGCAAGTAAGTTGCTCAATAATGGACAATCAGAGGAGAAAGCTATGCATGTCCATTTCTGATCATGCAAGCCAGACCTTTGTTTACCTCATTAGAGACTTTTATTGAGGCTAACTCAGCCCATGACATATAAACACACTGAGCCTTCTGACTTAGAAAAAGGCCCAAGTAATGAAGATTATTAAAAACTGTAAAATCAAAGAATTGTAGGGATGAAATAAAACTTGTAGATAATCCAGTCCAGTTCCCTACATTTAGAGAAGAAATAACTGAATCATAGGGAAATAAAGTCTTCATAGAACAGCAAGAGTCCTATAATTGTGGGCAAGAAATCCACATTCCAGGTCTACTTCTATTTGCTATATTCCAAGGGCAAGTCAATCTTAATAAAGTTATATACTCCTCTAGAAAGTTGGCATAACAGCAATTATAATATATCTCATAAATGTATTTATTTATTGATATAAAATTCAAATTTTATACGAATACATAGGAATATTAATTGTTGTTATTACTTCAGATTGTGATTAGTCAGTAATGGACTAGAACCTGATCTTGAAATTCCTCAAATATGACATCATTATCAGAATAATTCCAAATCAAAATTTGCTTGAGGGTGAAAATTTGTTTTAAGACTTGGAGATTTTTCAACTTTGTATCTCTTATGCAATACCAAGTACTTAAATAAATTTGATGATGATTTGGAATTTCATCCAAATGGTGCATCCAAAAAGTAAAAAAACAAACAAAAAACAACAACAACCCCCCCCAACCTGTCTGTATCTGAATCCAGTTGGGCTAGCCACATCACCTCTCTAGGCCTCAACTTCCTCATCTGTAAAAAGATAAAGTTGAATTAAATGGTTTACAAAAATCCCTTCCAACTCAAATGCTATAATTATTGATATCCTTAACATGAAACCAGTTTGAAGAATCTTTTAAATAGGAGCAAAGTTAAGCTATACCGGAGAAAGGCTTACTGAAAGCCATGTTGCTGTGGAGTAGAATACATATGGTGACCATATATCCTTTTTTTCAAAACAGTCAAATTTAAAGGAATTAAGTATGCTTTTAAAAACATTTTGCCAAAAAAATTATTTGCCGGTCCATGTGTCCTTGTTTTTGATACTGAAAATTAGGTCACAGTAGGCATGCATATTGGGTGGTTTCTGCTACCTGTGGCCCCAATCCAACCCAAACAAAATTAAGGGATTGTTTTTGAGGACTTCAATGCGTTTAGTATCTGTAGACAGTGAAGAAGAAAGAAGGGTAATCAGTGTCATGTGACTTCATGAAGGTGGCATAGCACTTCAATATGCTTAGAACATTCACTGTGAAAACAACTGTGGAATCCTGAGGCTCTTTTATAAGAAATTAATGATTTCTGGCTGCAAGATGAAAGTAGAAAATGTCCAATTGACAACCTGAGGATGTCAAAATAAATAAATGAATGAATAAATATCACTCCATAATCATATATAATTTTAAAAATGATCAGTCAAACACAGTTTGATTGGACAAGCCCTTATTAGATGCTTGCTATGTGCCAAATACTATGGTAGACCCTGGAATACAAAGAAAAATGAAACTGAAACTGAAAATACCTGTAATTGACTCTCATTCTACCAGGATGGAGGAAGGAGAACAATATGTATATATAGAAGTCAATTTGTATATGTGTATACATATATGTATAAATACATGTATACAAATATGTATAAATAAAAAAATAGTTTGCTCTCTCTGTCACTCTCATATACATGAGAGAGAGAGAGAGAAAGAGAGAGAGAGAGAGAGAGAGAGAGAGAGAGAGAGAGAGAGAGAGAGAGAAACTTTTTTTAGAAAGATTTATTCATGGGAAATGATTCCCTTTGCAGAATCACAACACTAGATTCCCTAACTTCCAAATTCTTTTAAAACATTTAAAATGGCTTTATTTATAAATATCTTCTTAGGAACACTATTATTATATAACATAAAATAAACTTGTAGATAGTACTATAATTCCTTTATGGCTAAATACTAACAAAATAATATATTGCAAAAGTCTTATGTCCACCAAGTCCCATTATTGCAAGCTATTTTTTTTTTCTTGAGTGACATAGACTGTGTATATGTTTATCTGCAAATTGATACTTATATTTGAGCAAAATTCATAACAGAATGCATGGAAAGATTCTTAATGGAACCTAAGAAAAAACAAGTTGAGTCTATCACTTAAAGGTACTACATTTTCACTCTTAAAGGCTAACGATTATATCTTTCCTCTAGAGGTTTTAAAGAAAGTGATGAACAATTATCTTTCTGGTTTAAGTACTTTTATGCCTACAGGCAGAGGAGGATGAACCTAGTGCCTTCTATTTTTGTCCTATAGTTACTGAATCAGTGGTGGCTAATAGGACAAAAAAAAATCCATCAGATAGTCTGTTAAACAAGATACAGACTTTTTGCTTTTCACAAATGTAAAAAATGCATACCCAAATATCTTATGTATTGCAATGAGTCATCTCTTAAAAGACAGGTACAGTTCTGTGCTAATTGTCAGAGAATGTAGTTAATGAGGATCCCCCATGCCATTATGACATCACCTCCTCTCTAAGTCATGCTTTCCAGAGAATGTTTTTGAAACTGTAACTGTGCCAGGAGCTCAAGTAATTAGTGATAAGCCTGTGTCACCAGGGGATGGTCCTATAGCAACTCATGAAAAGTTCTCAGATTTTTCCCTAAGAACATTAATAGCTAGATAATTTTCTTTTACTGAAAGTATACCTCTGAAGTCCTACTTACAGTTAAAGGATACTTAGGAGTGGGCCTTAGAAATGCCCTCGTTAGCCAAAACAAAGAAGAATATTTTGAGAGAGGAGGCAAAATCTGTTAGAAACAACAGTAGCACACAGAGCTATGTTTTACACTCATACACACACACACACACACATCTGAACACACTATAGGGGAATGTTGTATTAACTGTTTTGACAGTAGTTGTAAATCTTCTCTTAACTCTATTAGCTAGAGAAGGCTGAATGAAGTAAGTAAAGCTATTGCTGCCCCCGAACTAAATAAGTAAATATTCACCAAGTGTGTAGTCATTGAGAAATCACAAATTACTTGTGCTTCTAGTGTATGTTTAGTCTAACAGCCTGTCTGATGACAGCCTTCTTCTTTCAGGGAGCAATCTAGTTGACTGGCTTCTCCCCAATATATACATAATCACATTCAACTGTCTAGGACCTCAGTAGGACATTCCTACTTTATCATTATATGCTGCTCTTGACTAACACACCCAAATATTTTTTAGCCAGATGTTCCTTTGAATATTAGCTTTCCTGTTAGAAGATATGATATTCCAATCATTATTACAATAATAAACATGAGTGAAGAAACATTCAAAGGATCATAGATTAGGATCTAGAAAAGAACCTCATCTAGCTGCTTCATTTTACAGAATACAAAACTGAAGTCCAGAAAGGTAAGCCCCTTCCCTGAGACCCCAAAGGAGATATGTATCAGAGGTGATGTATTCTTAAGGTCTTATTGTCTAAAGAGGT
Source organism: Monodelphis domestica (assembly GCF_027887165.1). NCBI lineage: Eukaryota > Metazoa > Chordata > Mammalia > Didelphimorphia > Didelphidae > Monodelphis > Monodelphis domestica. Next base: position 195,559,165 of record NC_077227.1, read on the forward strand.
ATTAATAAGTTCATTTTTATGATTTTGACAAGAAAAATGAAGGGCATGTTAATATGCTAAGACTTGAGGTATTTATCTAATTTTTCTGTTTTGTTTAAATGCAATTTTATAATGTGTTCTTATATATATGTAAAAGAAGATTTTTTAAAAATTTCTTTTTATTTACATTTTTTCAACGAATGGGCATTTACCTTCTTCCAACTACTTCTTCCCATTATCAAAAAGGAAAAAAGGTAAAGAAACCCTTCTAACAAATAAACGTAGTCAAGCAAAACAAATCCCAATATAGACTACATCCAAAGATGATTCATTCTGTATTTTAGTAGTTCACCATTTTTCTGTTAGATGATGGGAAGCATTTTTCATTAGCAGTCTTCTGGAACCTTGGTTGATCTTTGAATTAATCAGAGTTCTTAAGTCTCAAAATTCTTTATTTTTACAATGTTGATGTTATCATATAAATTGTTCTGCTTCTGCTCATTTCACTCTATCAGTTCATACAAATCTTCCCAGGTTTCTCCAAAACCAATTTTATTTCTTATTGTACAATTGTATTATATTCCTTTCGTATATTATAATTTGTTCTGTCAATTTTTACTCTTCCTCCAAGCCCAATTGTGATAGAATCATTTTTGAGCTGATATGTTTGATGTGTTTAGTACATGTTCACTGTATCACACCAATAAAGGAGTATTTGTTTTCATTTTTGCTCATCATTGCAAATGGGAGAATCCAAAATGTCCATCATTGCACCATTTTAAAGTCTTTTTAAGAGGCAGTCTGACACAAGAGATATCAATTTGAGCTTGAAATAAAGAAGACTTGGTTTAAAGTTTTACATCTGACATATAACTATGTGACCTAGAATATGGTAGATACTTGATAAATACTTATTGATTGACTGCCCCTGTCCATATCCAACTTTCTGGGACATTAGATTACAGATAAATTGTCAATTTATTTTTGTGAATGGAATAGTCACACTGAGAATTCCCCATTCTAAGAAAATCAAGTGGACCAAATAAACAAAATATCTCAAAAGTCTTCACCTATTCTAAATCCTTTACCTATAGTAGTTGTTTATCTGTATATATATCCATTCCAATGCAACTTTTTCGAGAGCTAAATGAAATAAAAAATTTAAAAAGTCATCACACAATATATTCTGTGTATAAATTGGTAATTGATTGCTTTTACTGAGTGTTATCAGTGCCTAATTAAGAAAGAACTATAGGAGGGAATGCAGAGAATCTTAATTCCCTTTCCTTTTCTGCAATTGGTTTAGTGATTTAGGTCAAATAAATCAACCTTAGTGATTTAGTTTTCTTTTTATTTGAAAAGTGGGAATAATGTTGCCTCTCTATCCATCTATCCATCTGTCTGTGTCTTTTTCTCAAAGAAGAAATTTATGTCAAATTAAAAAATACAGAGAAATTTTAAGACTGAAATATTCTAAGAAAAAACTTACCAATAAGTCATTGCCTAAATAAGGTACTCTATTCCATGGGCACAATCTTGAGATTGCTGTAAAAGTCAAATAGTAAAACCATATTCTATAATCTACAATCTATAATCATATATGCTTGCCTGGAGCAAAAGCAGTTAGCAGTGGAAGAAGGGAATGTCAATAGCGTAAAAAACAATTGTAGGTATAGTCACATCTGAAGTTCTTCCAGAAACTGGTCCTTACTCATAGTAGAGTGGGTAAAGCTGGGAATTATTTTGCATTTATTATGTATATATTTTGCATTATTTTGCCTATACATACAGTTTTCCCCAGTAGAATGTACATTTCTTGAAGCTAGGCTATTTCTTCTAAAGTATTACTATATATATATATATATATATATATGTATACATATATATATATATAAATATATGTTTCAGTAAGTTCTTAAATAGAAACAAAATCAAGTAATCAATCTATTAAGTATTTTTATTGGTAAATATTTATTGCTTAATGGTATTTTAATGTGAATTCAGAATTTAACTAAATCTTTGTTGAATGTCTTTTCAAAAAAGTAGTGCGGTATAGTGAATGTAACACAGGAGTTGGAATCAGTATGAACTGTGTTCAAATCCTTCCCCCAGCACTTTCAAGCTCTAATCAATTAACTGGGCCAGTTTCTTAACTTTCCTAGTTTTGCTTTAGATTTAATAAGTCCTAGCTTCCTGTCAAGGTTTATGATGCTTTATGACAACATACATCCCCATCTTTAGGAGATTTTTAATCTACTTGGAGAGGTGATGCAAAATTAAGACATATGACATTTAAATGGAGAATCCCAGAAGTATCCACTGAAGTGCTTGTCTTCAGTAAGTTGCTTCTCCTGTATGTGAGAGGAGAGATGAAGACTTGGGTTCACAAAGGCTATAGTAGTAGGGTACAAGCTCGCTTAGGTTATCCCAGGCTGGCACTGGTCATAATATGCTTCTAGTGATAGATTTATTCCTTTTAAAGAGATTAATCATCAAATTGGCTGCGCAGTGGCAGAAGAGAATGAGGAAGCTGAGCACTGAAGTCCTTGGCAACTGTTGCTATAGGACTGATGAAAAAAACTACTTAGTGAATACAGAATATAGCAAGATGACAGGGACTAAATTGGCTGAGAGAGCTGACTGAATCTGGATAGCCTTAGAAGCTTCTGAAAGCTCATTGGAAGAAAACTACATCTGATTGCTCACTGGAGAACTGGCTGGGCTTATTGCTCTCTTGCGACATCTACAGGTAAAGAGAGGAAAAACCTTTCAAAGATGACTTGCTCTACCTACCCTTTCTGAAATTTGAAAACAGATTTGGTAACTGCTTTTCTGTAAGAAAGAGATTTAGCTTTGCTGAAGAGCTATCTGGGGAAAGGAGAATCCTTTGTTATTTGGAAATCTGACCAGTGAAAGCCTGCATGAATCTATTGTTATCTACACATGGAGACAGCAAAAATTCAGAATCTTAGCAAACACTTGGGGAACTTGGAAATTCTCTGGCTTTCCATTGAAAGTATAACACTTTCCTAATATCCTACAGAAGGGCTAACTGCTAAAAAGCTTTGTGACTGACTTTTTAGCCCAAGAGAAAAAGTTTGACTAGAAAGAAAACTGTGAACACCCAAAGGGGCAGATTTGCCTAGCAGGATATGTGTTTCAGGATGTTATTGAAAGGAAACCCAGAACATCAAATCCTACCATCTAGAGGTATGAATTTCCTTGGGTATGGGAATAGGTTTCCCTATTCATGCGCATCCTTACTAGATTTCTATAAGTGTGTGATTAGTTGCCCCCATTGACAATTGGTATAGTAATGGGGCAAGGATGAATTGACTGATTTTTTTTTTAAACTCTTACCTTCCATCTTAGAATCAATACTGTGCATTGGTTCCATGGCAGGCGAACAGAAAGGGCTAGGCAATGGGGTTAAGTCATTTGCCAGGGGTTGCATAAACTAGGAAGTGTCTGAGGTCTGATTTGAACCCAAGACTTCCTATTTCTAGACATGGCTCTCAATCTACTGAGCCACCTCGCTTCTCTGAACTATTAATTTTGATGGTTTTTGCTTTTATTTTTGATTGAGTAAATGACATAAGTATTCCTTCTATTGACTTCTTATTTAATAGTTTAAGTGAGGGATAAGGAAGATTTGGTAAGCACCTATTATCTACCAGACACTTGGTGAAGTGCTTTGAAAATATTATCACAACTGGTCTTCATAATAAATCTGTGAGATAGGTACAATTATTATTCCCATTTAACAGTTGAGGAAACTGAGGCAGTCAGAAGTTAAGTGACTTGTCCAGGTTCACATAACTAGTAAGTTTCTGAGGTCAAATTTAAATTCAGGTTTTCATGACTTTAAGTCTAGTACTCTACTATGCCATCTATCTGCCTTAAGAATCAATGGAGCAATGGTGAATTATTTTGCAAAACATAAATTTTGGGACTTAAGAACTATTGTGGCAAGTAAAAGGAATATATGTCCCTCAACTTCCCAGGAATGTCTCTAGGATCCTGAGATAGAGATTTTGGTGTAGTTACATGGCATATCCCCTTTGAGTGTCAGATCTGCCAGTGTGAGTGCAGTTTGGGTGAGCAATCCAGTCCAGAGAGTAAGAGTAGGGACCTATACCATGCTTTCACTATATAACAATATGATATTATTATATTATATTATATTATCACATATATTTTATTATTATATATAATATGTTATACACACACACACACACACACACACACACACATAATGAAGATTATCCAAGGAAGGATGACTAAGAAGGTGAAGATCTCAATGTCAAAGAGGGATCAATTGAATTGATTGGTTATGTCTAGCATAATAGTTAGGATAAGGAACGGGTTTAAAAAATAATGGATCAACACCCACCACTCCCTACTAGACCTCCCATGGACTGTGAAGATTAGTAATCAAACAAATGCTGAAATACCTCATCATAGAAAGGATTCCTTTTTAGGGATGTGTTGCACTAGGTGGTCTCTGAGGTTCCTTCCAACTCAGAACATTTTATGATTCTGGCATCTAATAGTTTAGTAAAAGACAGGCAGCAATAAGGCTATAAGCAAAAAAGGGAAACAAGTTTGAGTTAACCCAATCCCGTACATTTATCCTCATGGGTCACATTTCCACCTTTCACCCACTGATCAGAAACATCTTTTAAAGCATCGGTCTATTCCAGGGTACTCTTAGCTCTCTTTTTCATGAGTAAGTAATAAAATTCTTTGGATTTAGCTTTAAAACCTTCCCTGTAAGTCTGCCCCACTCCCCCAAAGATAAAGCAAGATTATGTTTCTGAAGGAAAATCCCCTGGACTAGGTTAATCTTGTGCAGTTCTTCCTGAAAAGATTTTGGGGAGATTGGGGGGCAGGAGGTAGAGAGACCCACTATTTTTCTATTTAATTTTTTCCATCGGCTGTGTTTGAAATAGATTTTAATGTTGTTTTTACTGTGCTTCCATCATCAGAGAGCAGCTTTCATCACTAGGCTGGGGCCCTCGTTCAGCATTTTTAGAGCAGTCAGGGGTGAGGCCTTCCAACTCCCCTACTCCCATTAGTAAATTGCAATCTGGCTCTGTAGCCACTAGCCACTGCTCCCAGTGCAGCTACAGATCATGGAAAGATAGTAAATCAGAAGCAGTGTGTTTTCCTAATTTTAGGTTTGGTCTAACATAATCCATCTAATAGGAAAAACATCTGGTCTAGTTTTGCTTTTAATCTGTTCTTTACATCAGGAGCCTTAGCGCCCTGGGACCAGGTAGTCACATGGGGGTCAGTTCTTGTACCTGTACACTACCAATGCTGAGTCTACGTGGGTAATAAGGGTCTGTTTTCTATTTATGTTTTATGGTCTTTTATAAGGGTAACATTAACAATAAAGCATTGATATCACAATCAGCTCAAAGCCATAAATTCCCAGATCAATAAAATGCCTGTAGTTTGATAAAAACAGGGGGCATGAACTCAGCAAAGTTTTTAAAATGTTGAGGTTGCACAGGAATGATAGCTTTTTAAGTATCCAACACTAACTAATAAACAACTTGAACTTTAAAACAGTCATGCCTGGGCTAAATTTTGTCTTTATATGGACATGTTAAAGAACACAGAATATCGTGAGATTTTCTAATGTCTTACCAAGTCTGGAAACATCATTGGTAAGTAATAAAATGTTGTCATATGGAGCCACTTTGGTTTCCATTCATATTAAGCATCTGAGATAGCACAGACCAGTAAAATTTTCTGAAAGAGCCATAGAGTTACTTCTTTGACTAGGGTTGAAAGTAATTTGGATTTTTATAATCATTCAGGAAAGACAGAACCAAAATTCATTTGCTTTCCCAAGTAGCCTTTTACATTTAATTTCCCTCTATCTTTAAATTCTTCTGTGGTTGCCCACTCACTGTTCACTCCTACTCCTGATTTCTATAATTTGAACCCCATTTCCTGACAGTGATTATATATCTGTTGAGTCCTTCCTTAGTTAGCCTGTATTAGAAATATGGTGTTCATTTCTGAATCCTATACTTGGAAGATATTGACAAATTGGAATTAGTACAAGGGAGGGACTAGGGAGTAAGGGAATGGAGGAATCATATCATAAAAGCATAGATTGTGACACAATCACAGAATTTTACAAGTAGCAGACAACTATGAAGTCATGTAGTCCTACCCATATTGGACTAAAAAAATGTTCTGTCCTATCCAACAAATGGCCTTCTCACACTTATTCAAAGACCTTAATGAAGGGGAGCCTTGAGGCAACCTTTTTGATTTTTTTAGATAACTTCAAAAGTTAAGAAGTTATCTTAACCTCAAATATAAACTTGCTTTTTTATTACTACTATACATTGAATCTAGTATTGACTTCTGGGACCAATATAAACACATATAACTTTTTTTTAAGTCCCTTAAATACTTGAAGACAGTTATATTTAAATGGGAGAAGGGAAGACTCATAGGAAACTTGATCATAATCTTTAAATATTTAATGGATTGCCATGGGAAAGAAAAATTATAGCCTTTAATACCCTAAAAGGACTTCTTCAATATTTTGCTGTATTTATGATTTCACTTATGCAGGTACTCCTTTGATCAATGAAGATTGCAAGCTATGCACGCTCACCTTTCTTGTTTAGGTTTTGTACATGTTTTTACAAATTTGCCTTAAGCAGTCAACTCAAACTATAAAAGATTTCCCTCAAGATTTTTCGCCCTTATGTATATACCAATGGACCTCTTTTGTAGCCATAAATCTCTCTTTTCTATCATTTAAACTTCTGAGTAATTGTATTACCATTGTCCATTGGATAATATTCAACTTTAAATCTTTTATTCTTTATTTCTTTGAAAGTTATGTCAACAAATATAACTGATCAACAGCAATCAGATCATTAGTATCTATTGAGATATAAAGTATAAGATATTTTTTTTTCACCAAATGTTTCTGAAATTGTCATGGAGGATATCTTCCACAGAGTCTAAATCTAAAAGTGATTTTCATATATTTGGGGAAACTTTATATATTTCTATTTACAAAAAATCTTTGCTTATTGAATAAAATCCTAGGACATTTTAAAGTTTTGTAAATGAGATCTAAAACCACCCAAAATAATTAGACCTAATGATTCATACAGGAAAAGTCAAATGGATGAAAAATGACTTATCTAAAACATGCTATACAATTTGATGTACATCCTCTTGAGCTCAGCTGAATCCATCAAGCTTATCTACTACTATGTACATCCTACAAAATCCTGTAAAAAGACATCAAATTTAAATCAACACAAAATTGGAGGGGGAAGATAGGATGAATTGTTTGTGAAGAATTGAGCAATTACTTTTTTCCCTCTGCAATAAAAGTAGGACTAAGAGGAGAAAATCATGAAGAGGGTTTTTTTTTTTTTTTTGGCTCAGCATAAAGAGGAAAAAAATATTTAACAATTAAAGCTGGCTAAAAATGATTGATCTGCTTCTGGGGATAGTGACTTTTCTGTCACAGCAGCTCCTTGGATATGTATTCATATTCTCAGGAAGGCTTAGATTAAATAACCTCAGAAGTGCTTTCTATGATTCTGTTGTAAAGAGGAAATAAAGTTTGCTTGGGTCAGAATATAGAACAAAAATATTTGGTTTTGTTGATAAACATAAATAATAAATGAATGAATATGGCTAACATACTACAATTTGCCTTTCAGTTCTTATTCTGACTTTGTATATCAATAAGAATATCTCTCCAGTGAGATTTTCATGATCCCATCCTTCAAGAAGATCTGATTGATTTTTATTTGTTTATTTTTGTGGTGAGGAGGTGAATATCCCTTAAAATAGGTTTTATAAATGCAAGTTCACAATTAAGGATGGAATGAGAGTAATAAGCAACTTTCTAACCTTAAGTCAGAAAATTGTCTGGGACCACAGACTTAGAATCAGTGCTAGACACAAACCATTAAAGTTTGTGTGGGTCATATTTCTTTGTTTATACTGCATCTACCTAGAAAAAACTCCCCCAAGTTTTCCTTGCAGTCTGACCAGCAGAATATCATTCTATCTTTCTATAGTATTAATTTTTTAAAGCTTAAAAATTTTGGCTCTAGTGCAAGGCTTTTAACTTAACTCTGAACTTTAAAATATATATTTATATGTATTTCAATACAATTATTTTTCTTTGTAATTATATGTATGTCATTTTCTGCATTTAAAAAGAGGCTCACAACACAAAAAATAAGTAAGAATCCCTGGCCTAAAGTGAAAAAGGACCTTTTATTGAGTCAAGTTCTCCAACTATCTAAATGATTTTCAAGTACTTCACGTGGTTTTCTACTGCTCTGAATTGATTAGAGAATTGTGGTCAACATGAAGTAACAGGGGACTATATAGGAATTAACTTTAGATAGCCTCAGGCCTAAAAACTCTTCCCAAATCTACAGTATGTTAAGGGACTTTAGCTCCCCAAAGTAATGTAACTGTTTACGCACTCCTAACTCTAAGTTCCTTTTAACTGGAGCCTAAGGATGAGTGCATATACAGCAACATTACTCTGGCAAACAGGAATTAATTATTGAAATCAATTATTGCTTCTTTCAGATGACTGCAGACAGTCCTTGGTGAGTTGACATAAAAAATACTTGTCTCAATTGCTGTCTCTGTGAAGGGAATATCAAATAAATCAAAAAGAAAAGAGATGAACTTTAGATTTGATTTCATTCCATCTCTTTAGATTTAAAAACTTGACTAGGTTTAAAAAAAGTTTTAAATTTTCATTTCCTAGGTGAGGGACTTACACTTCCTCTACAGGAAGGGAATTTTCCCTAACACTCAGAATAATTATTGATTTATTTCCATGGATATCTATGATATCCTTTGTCATATCTATTTTAATAAACATTCAATTCCATTCTTCCTCTCAAATTACTTTCCATCACAGATATCTCCCAAACTTTTCTATTCGTTATTTCTCTTTACCCCAATATAGCACATTTATTTGTGCTCCCCTCCATCTTTGCTCTTAATATTTCCTAGGCTTGAAATGTCCTCCCCTTGCTCTCTACTTAATATTCCTTAAAGAACCAGTTTAGATTACATAGTCTCATAGTCTAATAACCAGACTCAGTTTTGGAAGGGTTTATCAGAGGTCATTTCATCTAGCTCCATCATCTTATAGATGAGGGAACTGAGGCAGAGAGATTAAAATAACTTGTCTAAGGTCTCTCAGGTTGTAAATTTCAGAAGTGGGATTTGAATCCAAGTTTTCTGTCTCTGCAATCAGTTTTTTTTTTTTCCTATTGTGCTGAGCTCTTTCCTAGCTAACCAGCATCCAGCAATGCTTTCTTCGTATGAACTTCTATAGCACTTATTTTCAGTATTATTTCTTGGGCCCTTATGGGATGCATTATATTATGATTTTTATATAGGTGTCTTATCTTTCCAACTAGTTTGAGGGCAAGGTTTTTATTTCTTAAATGATGCTTTGAATAAATTGGTACTCAAAGAACGTTTGCTGATGAAGAACAGATATGCTTTTGCTAAGTACTCTTCAAGCAAAATTCCTAACATGAAATCTATTTTCTAATTGTGATTAAAATTTAAATTATGTCTTTTCAGTGAACTATCTGACTTTGACTCTTTGTTTATGGTCTGGATTACAACAGTCCCCTAAAATTGTTTATCGTCTGTCAAGCAAAAGCATTTTTAAAAAACATTTATTATATGACAGCACTATATTAAGCACTGGGAATTATATATATATAGTCCCTCCCTTGTTTCTATTGTTGTTTGTTCTTCATTTCAGAGAAGAGTTATGTCTTGACTTGAGCATAAATTTAATTTAAGTGAGACAGAATTGTGCAAAGTTGACTTCCAGAGTCACTGAAGTCATTGAAGTCCAGCAGCAAGACAAAAGTTAGGGCCACTGGCATTGGCTCAGGATGCCATGGATATCCCTGGCATCTTCAGTATCTGTCCAAGCTCCAAGACCATCACAGTATCTGTGTTAGCTGCCTTTCTGGCTATTGGAATGAATTATTTTCATCTGCCCACTCTGCTGAGAGAAGTCTTCACATGCTTGGGGGATCCATCACCCTAACTCACCGGTGGGTTTAGCCTATCTGTCCTGACTCTAAGAAGGGAAGATGACATACAAGCAGCTCTGTACCAATAAGATACACACATGCACACTCACACATGATAAATTGGAGCTAATCACCAGAGCAAAGTTCTATTTCTTTGCAAAAGTGTGATTCTGGTATTTGGCTATATTATCAGAGAGAATTGAGGTGATCAGAGAAAGAAGGTTCAGAAAATGGATGAAGTTAAAGGCTTACTTTGACTTTATCAAAAACAGGAGTCTGAAACTCTAGGATTAGAAGGACTGGACGTACCCATTAGCTGAATCTACTTTGTCCCACTTCCATGAAGGGGTTTAAAGCCCATTATAACCAGCTATTTCTACTTTTCCAAATCTCTTTCCATTTTTTTTTACAGTCACTGTAATCCAGGTTTCCCAGCATACTTGATATTCTTTGCAAATGGTACCATATTCCCTTTCTCTCTTCCTTTGTGCTGGCTACCCCCTATACTCAGAATTCTCTTCCTCTACCTTTTAGCATCCCTGGCTTCCTTCAAGACTCCAAAGCCATCTTTTGCAGAAGACCTTTTCTGATATCCCTATCTTCTGGTGGTTTCCCTTCTAGGATTGCCATCCACTTAATAAAACTGATGTAGCCAAGAATTAGAAGGGGTACAGAAAATTGGAAAAGTTTATGATCAGTTTCTCTGAAAGAGGTCTCATATCTAAAATATATGGAGGAATTATTAAATTTTCTTTTTATTTATTTTGTATGTAATTACTTGTATTCATATTGTCTCCCTCTGCCCTTTCATCTCCCCCCCCCCCATTAGCTTATAAGCTTTATCTTTCTGCAAGGACATAACACAGTGCCTGGCACATAGTAAGAACTCAATATATCTTGTTAATTAATTAGGGAGATTGAGGAATTAGCCCCTGAGGCGGACTATATAAATTTATATTATTATTATTACTCCCTTTAGTAGTAATGGCAACAAAATCTAGAAAATGCAGAAAAAGTTGAAAGCAGACAAGGTGATATTATTATTGAAATTGATATGAAATAAATGTTAAAAATAAATAAAAATATCATAAGTTTCTAGTTCTCTACACTACCTTTTCCTGTTTTGGAATATAATTCCTATTTTTCAAGTAACAAATATTTTAAAAATTAATTTGTTCCTCCCAGCTATCCCCCTCAACCATGTTGAGTAAATTAAAGGGGGAAAAACCCTCAAACAAATTAAAAGATAAACCCTAAGTAACAATCCCCTCAATATGTATTTATACAGTTTTACAAAACAATTTTCCACATTAGCCATGCCCAAATATGAATATTTCTCTCTGGGTCTTAAGTTCATCACCTCTCTATGGGGAGATGAATGATGTATTTCATCTTCATTGTTTGGGAATCATAATTTATCAGTGCTGTTTATCAGAATTCTAGTGTTCCAAAGTTGTTTTTCTCTATTATGTTCTTGAAATTGTATAACTGGTTCTCTTAGTTCCTTTCACTTCATTCTACATCATATCATAAAGGTCTTCCTGGTTTCCTCTGAAATTGCCCATTTCATCATTTCTTATGGCACAATAACATTCCATTACGTTGATATACCACAATTTGTTTAGCCATTCCCCAGTAGGAGGACAGCTTCTTAGTTTCCAATTTTTGTCTACCATGAAAAGAGCTGTTATAAATATTTTTGTGCCACTTTTGAAAAAGTATTGTTTGTGTATTGAATGTTTCTGGTTCTAAATTCACAATAAAAACAAATGAATAAATAATTTAAAATATCTTTTAGTTTTCAATCTGAGATAATCTGAGCTAATATTCTTATCTCTCCATCTCTATCTCTGTCTCTGTCTATATCAATCTCTCTGTCTCTGTCTCTCTCACGCCATTTACACATATCTCACCTCTCATAAATATCGTCTGTGTGATCTTGAACAAAGCCCTTAACTTTAGTGACCCAGACACTGCTCTGACTAAAAGTCATGGATAACTAGTGATAATCTGCATTGGTTGAAGGAGTACCACTTTCTGGAAATTTCCTATGTCAATCAAATCATATACCATTGCCCATCCCCCTCAATACCTTTCCAAAAAATGTTTAAGAAACAGTTAATGTTTATGCAATGACAGCTAAAGAATCAGAGAAAATCAAAGAGCATCAACTTTTTTTTTAATTTAGAGAAGGAAATAAATGCAAAGAAATAAACAATAATATGGGTCTTGTTATGACCTTTTAAATCACATATATATATATATTTGTGCATATGTGTGTATATATACTCATATATATACACACATTTTAACATATATAGGGAGACATACAAACTTCTATCTCTATATATACACAAATACATATATGCCTATATTTTTCTCTACATATATACCATATGTTTTCAATGGAATTCAGTAAATATTTATCAAACACTTGCTATGTGTCAAGCACTGTGATAAGTGAGGGATACAAAAAGAAGGAAAAAAGATTGTCTCTGTCCTTAGGGAGCTTAAAATCTAATAGGGGGACAACATACAAACACATGTATGAGAAGCAGGCTAAGTAGAAAATAGACAGGAAATAGCTAAAAAGGGAAAGCTCTGGAATTAAGAAGGATTGCATAAGGCTTCCCGTAGAAGGTGAGAGTGTTCCAGATGTGGGAAATATCCAGAAAAAATACCCATAGCTGAGAGATGGAGTGCCTTATTCATGGATCCCCCAGGAGGACAGTGTCACTGTCTCATAGAGTATGTTTTGGAGAATAAGATATAGATATAATCTATCTCTTTATCTATTTACTTCTTAAAAAACTAAGTATTCATAACAGGTCACATTTTTGCATGCTCTTATTCTTTCTTTTTTTGTATTTTGAAATGTTTTTTGTTGATGACTGTTGAGTTCACAATAAAAATGATTTTTATCACTTTAATTTCTTTCCTCTTTTAAAGGAATTTCTTTTCCCCTCTGAAACTTCCTTAATTCCTCTTGGTCTCATTAACTTCCCTCACCAGATATTATCATGCTGGACTCCTAAACTTTCTCTGGTATCCATTTGGAATTACCATCACTAGAAATTACAGTGTTTTAATGTACTTATAGAACTAACTGGAATTCTTAATAGTAATTTTTTAATTAAAAAAAGAAGAAATTCCAAGATACTTGCTTCCAAGGATCATTTATATATTTTGCTATAGTAGATTCTGAATACACATATCTTGATTATGAGGAGAAATATTCTACCTTTTCTTTCAATAGCAGTCACTAATATTTATTATTAAATTTCATATTAGCATCTGAATTATCAATCCTCTCTGCCACAAATGACTGATGTTAAGGAATTATAAAATTTTAGAGATGGAAGGAACATAAGAGGGCTTCCTAAACAAATCCTTCACTTTACATTTGGGAACACTGTGGTTTTAAGAAGGGAAGTCACTTTTTTCTTTCCTTAGAGGTCATAATAAGTTCCTTTCTTCCTATTTTTTTCCAGACCTTAAATTTAGGTAGTGAAGCTACACCACAACTCTCTTCTTCCATATTTTATGACTTCATTAGTTGGCTCACAGCCACTGATCAACCACCAATGTTCAAATTTCTTCCTGCATCATGTTCAACAAAGTTACCAATGTAGGAAGTCTACTTCTTATCATCCCAATTCATCATCGGCTACCATGACTTAACTTGGTACCACATTTAACTGAAAAAATCTAGATATGACTTGTTTCATTGAAACATAAGCTTAATAAGATATTTGGTCTCAATTTTGATGTTTTCAAGTACATTATTTATATCATTAATTTGTATGTTTTTTTATTTTATTATTTCATTGTTTGAAAATTATTAGATTAGATAATAATGGGTTCATATATCTAGAACAGGGATACTTAACCTGTAATTGGCAAGTGTCTGGGCTTTTTAAATTAAAAACTGTATTTTAATGAAATTACTTTCCTATGTATTCATTTTATTTGTGTAAAAACCTTATTCTCAGAGAAAAGGGATCTTCTTTAAAGGTTCACTAAACTGCTAGTTTGGTACAACACACATACACAAAGGTAAGAACCCCTGATCTCAGGCTACGGGGCACTAAAAGTCTAGGAATTTCAACTCTTATTTTACATAGGCCTATGGTGTTTGATTCATACAAGGTCATATAAATGGGATCTCAATACAGGTAGGTCCTTTGACTCTAGAATCAGTGATTTTTTCACTGTATCATATTTGACTCAATAAAAAACAAAGTGAATCTGGATACTTATGAATGTAGTCTCCTTTCTTTTCATAAGATTGTCTATGTTTTCAATCTCTTACCATAGAATCATATATCTAAAGTTGAAAGAGCTCTGAGAAGTCATCTAATCCAACCTTCTCATTTTGCAGATAAGTAAGTGAAGGCTCAGATAGTTAAATGACTTACCCAAGATTACACAGATAGTATGAAAAGTATGATTAATTCTCTTCCCCTTCCAGAGACTGGAAAGATCAACTACTTTGGCCATATTAATCTTAGTCTGAGCAGAAAGTAAGATGTAGGGGGAAAAACCATCTATGGTTTAGATCTTAAATAATGACCATTTGGTCATTATTTATCATATCACTTCCAGGTCAACTAAAAATGCTAAAAACTCCCAGATTAAACTCCCATTTTATTATCATATTCTGTTTCATTGCCAGAGAACTTTACAAACCCACCTTTAATTCAATTAATGCAAAATCAGTTCTTTGGGTTCATTTGTAACTCAGGAATACCTGAAAAAAATGTTGAGTGTCAATAACTTCAGGCACTCCAACCACCATCCTCATTCTCCAACTGATATTTTTTAAATTAAAAGTGAAGGTATGCTTCTGAGGAAAGGAGAATTAGTATATTTCCTTTGTTTTTTGGAGAAAGAGGGATCCAGAAGGAGTAAGAATCTTCATTGTGGGCTTCTTCAGTTTTTCCATACCCATTGGCACATTTATCCCAGCTTTCTTTTTGGAACTGTCTTCTATTATTAGATTTTAAGCTCCTCAAAGGCAGATATTGTCTTTCTTTTCTCCATGTGTCTCCCCAGAATTTAGCACAGTGACTGACACATAGTAGGTGCTTAATAAACGTTGATTGTCTAACTAACTGAGTGAAAGGATAGCAGGGCTCAGTTATATGGGAGTGGATCAAGTGAAAATAGATGTGATGACTAAGGAAAGGTTGCAGGAGACACCATGTGAATGAAGGAGGAAAGTGGTGGAAATGGAATTAACTGCTTTCCATCAATGAACGATTTTGAACCTCCATTTTTATCTGCATAGATTAGGAGCAGAATTTGTGAATGATTTTGCAGCTACTATCATATTGCTTATCTACAAACTATATTAGTAAGGTCTATCTAAGTGATGAATGGATTTGTAATGAAAAGACCTAAATTTAGTTCCTCTCTCTTCTGTCTACTACCTGTGTGACCATAGATATGAGTTGGCTCCTCTGGGTCCCAGTTTCCTAGTTTTTACAATTAACTATTATCTTAATCTTATAGATAATAACAACTGACATTTCTATAGCTTCAATGTTTGTATCTTCACAGCAATCTGTGAAGTAGGTACTGATGAATTAAATGAGGCTGAGAGTGGTCAAGGGTCACATGGTTCATAAGTAAGGCAAAATTTAAATTCAGATCATTCTGATTCCAAGTCTTCTTCTCTATCTACTCTATCATGTTCCAAAATTATATTAGATGATTACTAAAATTTCCTCTTACTTAAAACCCCTTTAATATACATTCTGGAGCTGATAAGTAGTTATAATTAATTTCTACTTCAATAAATTGGATAAAATTTTATGAAGTATTTTCTATGTGTAAAGTACAGCAAACATAGAGAATAGAGAGCTTATGTTCTAATGGGAAGGATAATATGTGCCTAAATTGGCACATACAACATTCATATTAAATAGATAGAAGGTAGCCTTAAATGGGAAGCCACAAGCCAATAAGGGACCCAGAAAGGTCTGAAGAAGAGAGCCTATGAGCTCTCCTACTAATGGGGGATGTATTTTGCATGCAGAAAAGAGATTATTGGTAACTGTGAGGATAAGAAAGGCTCACATAGGAGATGATACATGAGTTGTGGAACCTAGAAGGAGTCTAGGGATTCTAAGAGGTGGTAGTGAAGAGGTAATTTTTCAGGCATGAGGACTAGCCCTTCTGAAGTCTCATATATAGGAGATAAAATTACATACCTGGGGAATAACTAGTAGGACAGTTTTGCTGGAATGTAGTATGTGAAGGACAGTCATGTAAGTCTGGAAGGTCTAAGTTTAATCTAGGTCATGGACGGCTATAAATGCTAGGCTAAAGACTTTGTATTCTACTCTAGAGCCAATATGGAACCACTAGAGATTTCTCAGCAAAAATGAATTAACATGATCAGACATGTACCTTAGGAATAATAATGATAGCATTTAAAAAGCACTTTAAGTTTTACAAAGAGCTTCACAGAGATTATACCATTTACATATATAAATGTATACACATATACATATATATATGTGTGTGTGTCTCTAGATGGAAACTAGGTGGCTCATTAGATGAAGTATAAGACCTGGAGATAGAAGAACTCAAGTTCCAATATGGCCTTAAACATATACTAGCTACCTGTGCAGGTCACTTAATCATGTTTGTCCCAGTTTCCTCATCTGTAAAATGAGTTGGAGAAGGGAATAATGACCCAGGCCAGTATCTTAGTTCAAAAAACCCAAATGGAGTCACAAAGGGTCAGACACAACTGAAAAACAGCTCAGGGGGCAGGTAGTTGGCTCAGTGGATTGAGAGCCAGATCTAGAGACAGGGGGTCTTGGGTTCAAATCTGATCTCAGACACTTCTTAGCAGTGTGACCCTGGGGAAGTCACTTAGCCCCCATTGCCTAGCCCTTACTGCTCTTCTGCCTTAGGACCAATACATAGTATTAATTCCAATGTGGAAGTTAAGAGTTTAAAAAAAAGAAAAAAGACAAACAACTATCTCTCTCTCTCTCTCTCTCTCTCTCTCTCCATATATATATATATATATATATATATATATTATGCCCAAATATATGCCCAACTATATATATTCATATATATATATATATATATGTCCATAACTATATACAGATTACATGAGGAGGTTTGAAATAGGATCTCAGAATAATAGACTCTGAACTGAAAGCAGGACTGGAGAGGTAATATCTAGGTCCAACAGTTTCATTTTATAAATAAGAAAAATGAGACCCAGAAAAGTTAAATTAATTGCCCAATGTTACATAGATAATGAGTGGAAAAGTCACGGTTTGAACCTCTGGATTCTGAATCTCTTTCACGGATGTATACCTTTCATTGTATCATAGATCCTCTTGTTTATGAGAAGTAGTAACACTTTAAACTTTCAAGCTAGCCCTTCTTTAGTCACTATTGGGTGTGACATTTTTCCTACATTAAAAAAAAAAACCCCAACAACATAATTTCTAGTTCTGCTTAAATTGCAGTTCTAGGCACATAGTTACACCTTCTACCATCACTAGGTAAGAGTCTCTAGTATGTCAGACAGACACTTAGAATTGGTGAATTTCCCCAATGGATAATTTCCCTACTTTGAGGGTTAATGTTTTATCTTTGCCTGACTAGGAACCATTTGAAGAGTTCTAAATTTGTTATTTTCACATTGGTATTGTGCATATGTCTCTGGAGTGTGGGAGCTTGATAAACAACACATTTTGATCTGAACAGATGTACTGCATCTCTTGGGGTTAGGGAGTTCATTATTACAGACAGCCCACCTAACATCCATTTGCTGAGACTCCATTAGGTATATTAAAATACAATGTTGGATGTCTGAATGAAAAGTTGTCTTGTTTTATCAGTTATGCGGTTTATCAGCACATATCTCCCCCAGACTGTGAAAATTTTAGTTCTGACAAGAGTTAGGTCATACTCAAATGCTAAATTTGAGGATTTTGACTTCCCCCGGGATTCTGCCAAAGGATTCTTTATGATTCATAAAGATAATACCTTTTAATGGCATTTAGTAGGTACTATCCAGCAAGTTCACATTTCAGGGAGGTAAGTAGAGACTGATGTTACTGACCTTATTGAATAGTGAGTGGATAGGGGTATTGTTAACAAAGGAACATCATATGATTTAAGCTTGAAAGAAACTTTAGAGATCACCTAGTGCAATCTTATGATCTCTGTTTTTCAGTTGAGAAAAACAAGATACAAAGGGACTTGTCTAAGGTCACCGGAGTAGTGAAAAGAGCCAGGACTCAAACCAAGGTCATTTGTACAAATCCATTGCTTATCCCACTCCTGTGTTTATAATTTTCCCTAATCTCCCCTACTTACTCACTGCATAGGCTTGTGATTCATATTTATTCCAGAAATGATTTTATTCTGTTAACACAAGACCACCTTAGGTTAGCTGAATTGAAAATAGCCTCCTCATGGAACAAGGACAATTATCATATTGTCAAATGAACAAAGGACCCAGAAGGAAAAAAATATGAAATCTATAAAATGTCTTTTAAATGAATTGCTAACACCTACATCGATGATCGTTTTAATAGGAAAGGAAATGAACACAGAGTTAAATGGTGGAAGCAAACTTGTGGTGATCAAATCAGCACATTTTAACTTTTCTCCTTTAAAAGCTCCAAGTCACTTGTTGTTTTATGTATCTCCTATGACCCTGGTGCTAGCATATTAATGGTTGTTGCCATTTGTGGAATAGCTGGCTGCCGGATCAATAAGCATGCTAAGCTGCTTGCCATTAAAATTGATCTATACTACCCTTCCGATTGACGTCACATCCAGCTGTAAATATCATCAAGTAAGCTGTCAATTCATTTTCATTATGAGTGTATTTCCCCCTCCTTTTCAAAGATGAACTTCTCCAGTTAGGTAGCTTGTTAGAATTCTTCTTCATTATTTCTGACATTTCCTCAATAGCATCAAGACCTTTTCTTAAAGGACAGAAATGTTTGGCCAATTTCTCCTAAAAGGGAGCAAGCTGGCTAGTTAGCTAAGCACTTATTAAGCACTAACTATTTGCCAAGCACTATGTTAAACATTGAGAATACACTCAATACACAATACACTCAAGCAAGATAATTCCTAACTTCTAATGGAAACAACAATATATAATGGAGAGCAGAAGATGAGGTGTGCTGAGGGTTTGTTTCTGGTGGTTTGGTTGGGACTGAAAATAGTATACTCTTTGCAAAGGAAGTGGTTGAGGGCGAGATAGAGCAAAAACTCACTTATCCAGGTTCAAGAGTAGAATGCAAGGATGTCAATGGAAGGAGTTAGGGATAATGCCCAAAGTGTAAGTGTCATGGTTTGGAATGGCTGGTTGCCAGAAAATGAGGAAAAATGAGAAAAAGAAAAATATTGTAAAACATGTGTAATTAGAAATTTGCTCTCCATGTCTCTAAATCCCAGCTTTCCATGTTTCTTCTCATGTTACATGCTAACGTAGGGAAGATATAAGTTTTGCATAGCTTCACCTTCTTGCTCTCTTTTCCTAGGAATACAGTTTGTGGAGGTTGAGGGAAAGCTAGGCAGGAGAATTTTACTCACATGGTCATACTTTAAGTTTTGTGCTTTGTTCTTTTGTTTCTTCTACTTCAAGTGATTACTAATAAATCTTATAAAATATAATACTTGTAGTTATTGGATATTAATTTAAATCTGACAGGCAGAATGTCAGTGATTACTGTACAAGACTTAAGTTTTCCTGTACAAGTGATTTAGGCCATGAAATTCTTCAACTTTAGTGTCTATGTATCGGAATTATAGATGCCATTTGTTTTCCCAGATTTTCCATAATGCTTGCCCATTTCTAAATCTTGGTCGTATCCTCTGAGTGTTTTGACACTTGAAATTGAACATGAAAATAAATCCTTCACTTAAAGGAAGTCACAGTTTTCTTTCAGGGGAGTTTTTTTTAATGTTTTTAATGAAAAGCTGGCAAAATTTCTGTTAACTTCATGAAAAAGAATAGACTAGTGGACTCAGGAGAATTTGAAATTAAGTAAATTGTTATTTTGATTTTATCCGTTCATTCTATATATTTCCTGCATATTGTATATGGTATGAGAGTTACAATTTTAGGTATGGGAAACATAAAAAATTTACATAATACATGACATTTGCTTTCATTAGCTTATTGGAGGGAAATACACTAAGAGATAACTACAGCATATAGCATTCATATTGTTATAGTTAATGGAATTGTAGAGGATTGAAGAGGTACAGGGGATAAGGAAGGTTTTGTAACAGGGAATGGAGGAGTTGAAGGGATAGAGCAAATATGGATGCTGATGAGGTAAAAGGAGAGAGATACTCTCTGGTGAGAGACTGTCTTTGAAAAATGGGGTTCCTGAGAAATGGGCTAACTATGATAGCCTGAGGGGATGTCTTCTCTATTGATTTATGTTGAAGATACCCCAGAGCAGGTAAGCACAGACTCTCCTGAGGTACAAACCTCCCCTCTGAACAAAGTTGCCCAGCAGGGGTCCAATAAGGACTGTTTATGGTTGAGTGGCTGTCCTTAGGTTCTGCTCCCTCTATGTCCACCTGACATGATAGTCCTCTTATCTGACTGCAGGTTATTTAACTCAAGATGAATTTAATAACATGTGTGGATTGAGAGGGTATAAGGGTAGAGGGAAATAAAGATTGTCCTATCCTTTTCCCCAGATTGGGTTTGAGTCTCTCTCAGCTTTTGAGCTGAGGCCAGGACTCACAGGCATATGGAGGGTTTATTTTATTCCTGTCTATGCTAATCTATACTAACTTTATTAAGTTCAAAGTCTTTAGCAGAAGTCAGAAAGAGGAAGAAAAGGTTCTTTCCTTCAGAGCTGGTTGGGCCTGTCTCTTTGGGCTGATGCCCCTAAAGACCAGCCTTATAGTTCAAACCACTCCCCTTAAATCCTTTTGTTCAATGACATGATTACAGGTATCCAGGTACAGCACACAGTTGGGAAATATCCAGGAATAGAGGTACTTCTATCCTGAGACAGGGAGAGAGCACTCCTTCTAGTCTGAGGGCCAGGAAAGAAAGTCCTTGAGAGCAACTGTCACTCTCAAAGTTGTCCCTCCCTCCCACCAACTGTCATCACTATCCATCAATTTTCACTCCAACATTCCAAATGCTGTTTGTTCCACCTCCATGGTAGAAGGGACCAAAGATTGATTCAGTTTTCCTTTCCACAATATGATGATGGGTTGCAAAATGAATGTTCGAAGCAACAAGAGAAGTCTATAGCTGAAGAACAAAACTGGGATATGATAGCATATCTACAGGAAGGAACAAACACACAAGAACCAAATTTATCAACACATAACACAGAGTTACAGCATAGTACTGGGAAAGAGCTAGCAAAAGACTTGGGGAATATGGAAATCACAGAGCAAGAGTCAGAGCAAGACACAAATCACACAGAACCATTATATATAATGATATTTGACTCAGAAAATGAGGAAGACCAAGAACCTTATGAATATATCAAAGTTTACAATCAAGATCACAAAGCTTTACAAGAGTGGGAGATAGATGATTACATTAACAACTCAAATCAAGAACAAATGATCCTGTCAGAAGAGTTAGTTCAAGACAGAAAATATAAAATCTTCAGAAGAAATGATGGCAGCATTGGGAATCAATAATTATCAAGAACTTTATGAAAAGTTTGAGGTTGAGGAAGAAGACACTGAATTAGGAGTAGGACAAAATTATATACCTGATAGAAAACAAATAGAGAAAGAAGTAAACGATGTAATGATCCTATCACACCTTCCTTTTCTAACTTAGAACTTCTCACAAACCAGATTGACAATTAACAAAATAAGCTTTACAAATAAGAATAGCAGAGTTGCATGAAATGGGCTTGATACAACAGACAGTACCCCTGGATTATAATTTGCCCAATATCAAACCAGGAGATAAAGTGTACATAAAAAATTTCATTAGAAAATTGGCTACAGACATAAAATGGACTGGACCACATGAAGTATTGCTTACTACCCCAACAGCTATAAAAATTGCAGGGAAAGACTCATGATTCCACTGTTCTCACATAAAACCAGAAAAATCCAACATCACTGTAACAGACATAGAAGATGAAGATAACTTCACAAAAGATAGTACTATGAAATGAAAACAAGAAGTGAAAAGAAAAACTTACATAAAAATACACCACAAAGAAACAATAGTGACACATAATATTCAAGACAACAAGAATCCAGAAGTCAAGCATACCACAGTGACAAGAAGACAACTTTCCAGCCCAGAGGAAAAGATTTTAAAGCATCCCAGAGGAAAAGCATCAAGAAAAACTGCTAGAGAGAAGAAACAAAGAGAAAAAGCTGAAATGGACAGCTAAGACTTTGAACTTTGTAAATTTGTTCATAGAAGAAGAGGACAGATGGAAAACAATACGTATGTAAGACTGAGTGCAGCAAAATCATAAAACAAAATTAATTTCACATATTAGGGAAATATCATGAAACACTACATAACTTGGAAGAAAGAAGAGATCCATCAGTCAACATGAGAAGTGGAAATCTGAAGAAACTTGATGAGTATTCATTCAATACAATACTATTAGACACAAAACACAAAATCACAAACTGACATATATTGGGTGACCTCTTGTAAATAAGTGAGTGTCTGAAATTGCATTTATGCAAAATGTAAATATGTATATAGTTAGTTCTAAAAGGTCTTAGGCAAATAGAAAGATCAAAAGATGTTTCTATTTGACTGACATCAGGATGTGGGAACAATGCTTATTATTGTATTATATGTAAATAATCTCTATAAATAATGTATATACTATAATTAGATTAGTAACATAATGAGAGGGTCTATAAATATGTAGCATAGTATGTATATATGTTGTACATAAGATTAAGTTATAGATTAGACTAGGGACTTAGAGAGTAATTATATAAGTAGGGAATAGATTAGGAGTAAGTTTCTTCCTCTTTCTGTCTTCTGCTAAAGACTTTGAACTTTAGAAAGTTAGCATAGATTAGCATAGACAGGAATAAAAGAAACCCTCCATAAGCCTGTGAGTCCTGGCCTCAGCTCAAAAGCTGAGAGAGACTCAAACCCAATGTAGGGAAAGCCTGATTCCCTCTTTCCTGATATCTTCCAATCCAAACTTGTTATTAAATTCATCTTGAGTTAAATAAACAGCAGTCAGATAAGAGGAGAACTACTATCATTTCAAATGGACATAGAGAGAACAGAACTTAAGGACATTCATTCAACCATAAACGGTCCTTATTGGACCCCTGCTGGGTGACCTTGGCCTGGGGGGAGGCTTTTCCCTCAGGAGGGTCTGTGCTTACCTGCTCTGAGGTATCTTCAGCATCAATCAATAGAGAAGACATCCCCTCAGGCTATCATAGTTGGCCCATTTCTTGGGAACCCCATTTTTCAAAGACAGCATCTTAGCAGGGAGTATCTCTCTCCTTTTACCTCATCAGCATCTATATTTGCTCTATCCTTTCAACTCTTCCATTCCCAGTTACAAAGCCTTCCTTATTGCCTGTACTTCTTCAATCAACTACAATTCATTTAACCCTTCCCCCTGCCAATTGTCATCGCTGTCAATCAATCTTCATTCCAACATTCCAACTCCTGTCAGTTCCACCTTAGTGGCAGAAAGACCCAAAGCTTGACTTAGTTTTCCTTTCCACAATATTTTTTTTAAAAGTATATTAAAGAATTACAAATTGAAGAATATTTTGTGTAATGTAAGCTATACTTTAGCTCAGTAAGCATTTTTATTCTGGAGGCCATGATTCCCTACTCCTACCTTCTTTGCAAAGGAATTCATCAATAATACATTATTGGTGGAGCTATGAACTCATCCAACCATTTTGTAGAGGAATATGGAGTTAAACTCAGAGTTATAAAACAGTGTATTATTCCTTTTGACACAGCAATACAACTATTAGGCTTATTTCCTAAGATGATCAAGGAGAAAAGAAAAAGGAACTAAATGTTTTAAAATATTCAGCTCTTTTTGTGATGGCAAAGAACTGGGAACTAGAGGGATGACCATCAATTGAGAAGTAGCTAAACAAGTTGGGGCATATAATTGTAATGGGATACTATTGTGCCATAAGAAATGACAAACAAAATGATCACCAAAAAACCTGGAAAGACTTATATGAAATGATACAAAGTGAAATGAACAGAACCATGAGAACATTGTACACAAACAACAATAATATATGATGATCAACTATAAATCACTTAATGATTTTCAACAAGGCAACTACAAGGGACTCACGATGAAAAAGTATATCCACCACTATAGAAGGAACAGATGGATTCCAAATGGAGACTGAAACATACCATTCTTTACTTTATTTTCTCCATGAATTTTTCTCAGTGTAAGCAATATGTGTTTTATTTCACAATATGACAAACAGGGAGATATGTGTTATATGATAATTTATTACAATTTATAACATATCATATCATATCACCTGCCTTCTTGGAGAAGTGGAAAAGGTGGGAGGGAGGAGAAAAAAAGAATGAAGCATAGATTTTTGGAAATAACTAATGTGAGAATTTGTTTCTATTGGATAAATACATTTATTATAACTTATTACACATTTTAATCCTATTGTTATATTACATAAAGAAAATTTTTAAAAGAAAGGAATGAATGTGTTGTTTTTCTCTATTAAAAAATATGATAGATCAGAGACCCAGAAGTCCAGAACTCTCCTCAAACCCTAATCTTGAAGTGACTTACAATAAGGTGTCTGATCTCTTGTCAGAGATTCATTGATTTCTATCCCTTCTGTCATATTTATGTCTCAGTTTTTTCAGCCAATACAATACAAGAAGAAAAGGAATTAGTTCAACTTTGCAAAACTACCATGTTATTTAAGATGCCATAAATAACATTTCTGATGATGTAGAAATGTGTTTGTCTTTTCCTCTTTGAGTTTGTCTGAATTTCTTCTAAGATAGCTATGCTAATTTAATTCTATCAATACCAGTTAAGGTAAGATAGGAGGGAAAGAAGTCAATGCAACTTTTCCTTCATATTCAACTGAATTGGGGATGGACATAGTTGTCTCAGAGTTTAATACCTGCATATTAATTGGGAATCATTTATTTCTGATGCCTTATTCTAAATTTTGTTATTGTGAAAAGTGTGAAGTGGAGGGATTCATGAATCACATCATCTCAGTCTGAATGGATCTCAGAGATTCATAGTAGTAGAGCATTAGGTAGAAAGAGAACCTAGAGGTCATCCAGTTATATACCACCCCCTACTTTACAAATGAGGAAACTAAATCTCAAAAAGGAGAAATAATTCAGCCAAGGTCATAGGAGTAATAAACTCCAGATTCAAACTCAAATCTCTTTTCTCAAAATCTTATGATCTTTCCAAAGCAGCACATTGTCTCATCTGTTTCAGAAAGATCTGAGTTCAAATCCCCACTCTGCCATTACTTGTGTAATATTGCAAACTTTATTTCTCCAGGCTTCATTTCTTTATCTGTTAATGTAAGGTGTTGAAACAGATAATTCCTATAACTCCTTCTGGCTCTAGATCTTATGATCAAGTGTATGTCAGGTTTCATTAGTCAAGAATTAATTATTAGTCTTTTTCACACATTATATTTAGGTATTGTGGTAGATTTTTTTTCTAGTGGCTATAGGCAATTAGATAAATGTGTTGGTTGTTAGAGACACAACCAGCTTTAGCACCCTACACATAAAATGAAAAAAGTGAGAAGTATAAAAGTATTGAGAAGAAACTGAGTACAATAATGGAATTATTCCTTTTACCCATGATTATTCATGTATTGGTTATCATAGGAAAGATTTGAACCTGTCTTCCTGATTCCAAACCTAGTGCTATATTCACTTATCCAAATTGCTATTCAAATAAAATTTAATATGAAACAAAAATGCTTCTACATTGAGGAATCATACGATCCTATATTGCTATTGCTGATTGTTCCTAGCCCAACAACAAGTATTTAGAGAAACTAACTTAATTCATATATACACATGTGGCATTATTTAGAAAGTTGTCACAAATGCATTTCCCGTTTTGTTTTTTTTTTTTTGGGTGGGGAGTGGAGTTAAATGGAAAAGATAAAGGTCTTTGGGTTAGTATTCTAGGCAGTGGTTCAAAGGGAAATGAATTATTTTTGACCTAATCATTCCATCATCTCCAGGCTCATGACAAACACTGTCTTGGTAGTCAAAAGAGGCTATAAGACCCCTGATTTTGACTGTGGTCACATTTGTTTTAATATGACATCTCACGAAATCATGATAAATCCATGAGTAAAAACTCCCCTGTTTTGTTATATTGTATGGCACTACTCCACTCACCGTGACAGAGGGTTTGTAATCAAGGAAGAGTGGCTGCCTGAAAGGCTGCTAGATCTGCTCACCTCGAAAGGGGAAGGGTCCCAGGAGGTCTGAAGTGTTGAGAAACCAGAAGACTCTGACTGGTATTTCATTTAGATATCTCTCCTCCTTGAAAAGCCCAGGAGGGAGGTCTGGCCAAACCTGGGGATATACTCATCTTTTCCTCTCCTGGTGACAGGACATCTTTTCCCCCCACCAATTCCCAACTGGAGTTATAGTTGAAGAAGACATTGAGCCTCTGTCAAACTTATCTCACAGCTCCTGGTGCCCTGGGTCTGAACTGTGGTCAGGGGGCCAAAGACTATGGCCAGTCAACTTGACTCTCTCTCAGGGGGCCCAGGCTGCCAAGGCTTGAGTTCCCCAAACTTGAGGAGGGAGGGAAAAGGGGTAGTTAGAGAAGGGACAACTCCCCCCGATTTCCTCACCAATTCCCTTCCTGCCAGCTCTTTCTTTGTGTTACTCTAGTTGACTTAGTTTATAATAAATTTGTTGTCTTTTCCCAAAGTAACTCAAGTGTGAGTGGGACAGCTTGAGGGAGAGAAGAAGCCTTTAGGCTCTACTAGTGGAGGATGTCAAGAGCCAGTTTGTGAGAGCAGCCATAGCTGCGGAGGAAATGCTGAAGGGGTAAACTACTCAACCCCCCCTCTTCTTTTTCTAAGTCAACTTTAAACATCAGTTGCCTCTCCTGGATCCTGCTTTCAGGGGGGAGATCTCCATTTCTCCTCTATCCCTTTTACCACCAACTAATTTCTCTATTACATCACTTAACATTAATCTATATTTTACTTCTTTCCTGTCCATACAATTATCAATTATATGGCTATAGCTCATTTTTATTTATATATCAAAGACTTGTATGGTTTCTCATGGATACAGATATATTGTTCCTTGAGACTCAAGAACGTCATCTAGCTAATAAATGTTGGAGGTGGGATTTGAAGCAAGTTCTTCTTGATCCAAAATTAAACATTCTCTCCACTATGCCCCATTGGTGTGCATTAAGGTTTGTAAAGCATTTTCCTCACAACTACCTTTTGAGGCAGGCAATACAAGGGGTATTATTGCCCAAGTTACAGATGAAGAAGCTGAGGAACTTGAGATTAAGTAACTTGTTCAAGTTCATAAAGCTATAACATATGCATTAAGATTTAAACCTTGATTCTTTTTGATGTCTCTTTCCTTTATATCAGTTTACATCTCAGTGGAATAGATTACAAAATGCTTGAACAACAACTATATATATATATACACACACACACACTCAATTCCCCACTCTGCTACCTGGTAGGAGTTAAAGCAAAAGGAAAGATTACTGGATTTGTAATCAAAAGTTGTTATTCAGTTATTTTTCTATAGTGCCCAACTTTTTGTGACACCATTTGGGATTTTCTTGGCAAAGACACTGGAGTGGTTTGCCATTTCCATTACCAGAACATGCTATATAAAAGGAATGGAGATAAAGAGGGTTAAGTGACTTGCCCAAATTCACACAGCCAGTAAAGTATCTGAGGTCAAATCTGAACTCAGGAAGATTAGGCTTCCTGATTCCAAATCCAATGCTCTATCTACTAAACCACCTAGTCACCCTTGTAATCAAAAGATATTGGTTCAAATGCTGATGTTGCCACAGACTTTCAGTGTAACCATGGGCCAGTCATTTCATCTCTCAGAGGTCTGGATCTTCACTTGTAAAATGTTGGGAATAAACTCTAACCCTGGATATGTGTCTTAGCCTCAAAGGTCCTAGGTTTCCTCATTTGTAAGAGGAAGGTATTGGTCTAGATGATCTCCACTATCCTTTCTAGCTCTAAATCTATTCTGCAACTGAACTCACTGCAACCAAAATTGGAGGCTGTACCACACATTTATTCTTTAAATGAGAGTTTTCTAAATATGCAATCATAGTTCATTTTAATTACTTGTTTTGTTTGGACTCGTGATTTCATTCACTACCAGTGAAGGAGTCTTTTCTCCAATGTCATCCAACAGCTACTGCCATTTAAAAAGGTTGCTGGGGGAGACTGATAATTTAAGTAATTTATTCAGGATCTCATCACCAAAATATCTGAGGTAGGATTTTAACTCAGGTCTTATTGACTAAGAAGCCAGCTGTTTAGCTATTGCCCACATAATAGGAAGGAGACCACAGCATATGTGGGGCACTGGATAGAAAGAATCAGGAAGAGATGAGTTCAAATTTGTCCTCAGACATTTACTAGCTTTGTGACCCTGGGAAAATTGCTTAATCTCTGTCAGCTTCAGTTTCCTCAATTGTAAAATTGGGGGCGGGAGGGGGGGAGAGGGGGGAAGCAGCATCTACCTTGCTGGATTATTGGGAGGATAAAAGGAAATAGCATATGTTAAAATACTTAGCACAGTGCCTTGCACATGGTGCTATATAAATTCTTATTCCCATTCCTCCCACATTTTAGTTTATTTCCTTAGTTCTTTTTAAAAATATCTCAGTGAATTTCTTCTTTAGCTAATACCAAGAATGGAAATTAGTGATAAGTATTACCAAGTACCCCATGTTACAAAAATTTTTTGGTGGGCTATCAATATTACCTTTGCAATAATTACTTTGCTTTTTCAATCACAACATATATTTTAATTTAATATGCATTAAAAATTTTCTTTTGTCTTAATTAATGGTTGAAGCCGCTTTGGGTTTTTGTTCAGCTTTGTGGATTTATTTTTTCTTCCCCGTACTGAATTCCCTTTTTGAATTTGAATTTGATTCACTCTCAATTAATTAATTTGTAATTAATTAATTAATCCCCTTCTGTCAAATGCCTTAGTGGCATCACAACTCATATTAATGGTGAAGTGCCCATTCTAATTAAAATCAATATGTAGTTCTTAGTGTAACCACTCTTACTTGGGGATGCAAATCTGTTAGTTGACTAGACTAGAGTAAGGTCTGTCTAATCTAGGTATAGCAGCTAATATTGTATTAGTTTATTCTTTGTTTCACTGTTCCTGTTTATGTAGAATGGCCCCATGTCCATCATCATACATTCCAGGAGTTCTAGCCTTCAATTGGAGGGTCCTAGGCTGCAATTCTTTCAGGTTCTTTTTCTTTAACAATAAAGTGTAAAAACAACAATAAGAACATTGTGATATCAGTGAGACACATTTAAATAATATATACCAACACACACACACATGCACACTGGTATATTTTTCCAAAGAAGATAAGATACTTATTGGTTCTTCCTTAGTATAATGTAAAATCTAAGCATATATGATTTAAATCTTAAGAAATTTTGGAACCTCTTAATGAATTTGACATTGATCTGAAATATAACAAATGGAATATCGCATATAATATTTGACAGAAGTGGATTAATTAATCACAAATTTGAATTGAACTTACTTTCAATGAATTACATATTACATTTATACAATGATATATAATTACATATTAATTAAATGAAAGTTTATCAAATTCAAGTTCAAAAAGAGAATTCAGTACTGGGCAGAAAAATAAACCCACAAAACTGAAAACCCTAAGTGGTTTCAACCATTAATTAAACAAAAGAAAAAATTTAAGCATATTAAAATAAAATACATGTTGTGATTGAAAAAGTAAATACCAAATGTCCTAGGCTAAGTGCCTTCTAGATTAAAAGAAAATACAACTTGAGTAGCTGTCCTTAAGGAGCTCATGCTTCAAATCTTTTCTTATTGTTTTTTTTTTCCTTTTCTACTTTCTAAGTAAGAATTCAATATTGTCCTTGCTGCTTCTAAAACTTTTATTATTTTTCTTTAAGTCAAAAAAATCTATCTGATAGCACACACATTATTTCTTGTCTTGCCCCACACCTTGATATTTTCTAGGGCAGGTCTACAAGGGGTCTTTCCAAATTACCAGCTGGATCCCATTTTAGGAGGATTTTCTTTTTCTTTTCAGTTCATTAACCTACGATATCTACTGAACATTGTAGATACCTTATGCATATATCTATATATCTATATATCTATATCTATATCTATATATATATATATATGCAGAATAGTGAAACTGCATCCTCCCTGGGGACTCGGATAGAGTAAAAACACTCTCATTAAAGAAAAATAAAACAAAAACATCAACAACCTAGTTGTGTAATGTATCTGCATTATACAATCCAAAATATTTGTCCCTAGAGAATCATTGGTCATACCATATATAGTCTCTCAGGGGGTTAAACTAACAAAGGCATTTTTCCTTATTAATGCCAATACTATTCTTCATTGAAACCTGCACGATCGGTAATGTTCCCAGTAAATCTGGAGACCAGAGTAGTTTGTGCTCTCAATGACATGTGCTAAAATAACAAATCAACTTTTTTAGGTTTAGGAGCCTCTTGGGCTTTTTCTTTTTAATCAGACTATTGATTCTCTTCCCTTCTCTGCAATATTCATTGTCTAAAACTTGATTGCTTGACACTGACTTTCCACCTGTGCACAATGAAACTCTCTGGGCCCAGTCCCTAGGACTTATTCTAAGGTGTTGCAATGGCCATTGAGCTCAGAAATCTGGGGCTATTTTTCACAAGAGAAAACACAAACATATTCACATACCCACACACATGCGTGAATACACACACATATACGCACACAAACCAATGAAGCTATTTCTCCTCTTGTGCTAATACTTCTCCCACCTGTCTCATAGATTACATCTAGGATGTAGGTATTGAAAATTGCTAGGCATTTATGACTACATTTATGCCCCTGTTTATAATGCTATAATATACTGACTATAGGGATTTGTACTTTTTAAGATATTTGTTTCTCATGTGGAAATAAATTCCAGTGTAAATAAAAATGGGTAGCAATATGCACATTCATGCATGTGTTAGAGTGTTATTTGCTCTCCCAATGATTTAAATCTATGTGCATGCAAGACTTATTCATAAAGAAACACTGGTAGGAAAATATGAGATATACTATTATTCTAGAACAGGACTTCTAACATTTTTTTGTATCATGGACCTTCCTGGTAGATTGGAGAAGCTTATGGATGCCTTCTCAGAATAATATTTTTAAATTCATCAAATAAAACACATAGAATTATAAAGGAATCAATTAATATTGAAATGTAGATAATGAACATTTTTTAAAAGGTCATAGACCCCAGGATAAGATTTTCTTGAGTCTGATGCAGTAGGGATCAATGTTATCTTAGTCATACCTAATGATGACCATTCTTGGACTTAGTATTGGTTGACATCTTTATGAATGATAGAATAGAATTCTTCAGATGACTCACCAAGTGACCTTAAAGATAGCCTTGGAAAATAATCAGAGTGGTCAGAAACAAACAGAAACCCAAGGAAAAGAGTAAATTTAGACAATGCCTGGCTATGTTCTAAATACAAGAACATCAAGTAAAGGTAACCGTGAAAAGAACAATTGAACTCAAATCAGGAACGCTGGAAACTGAACATAGAGTTAGAATACTGAATGAATTGAGCTACCTCCAATGAACAAACTGAGAAAGTTTCCTAAAGAATGGGTCATGAATGCTGAGTTCCTATTTCTTTCTTCTGCTCTCTAAGAGTGCATAAAAAGTATGACTTGTTTCCTATTTTATTAGGCAATTGTCTGTTTGGCATGTACAGTGGTCTAACTTATAACATATAAATTTATAATGTAGATATCAAAAAGTAATCCTCACCTGATAGAAAATATTGATTAGAACCAATTGTGGCCCCCATAGCTAATTGGGACTTTGAACAACTGGAAGGGTTGAGAACAGTAATAGAAATATAGTTAAAGGATAGAAAAGGAAGACTTAAAAAAGAAATATAAGATGAGTTGACATTTTTCAGTCTGAGGAAGAGAATATGGAGTGACAATTTAATAATAATTGTCCAAGATAAGCTATTTTCCACCAAACTTTATAATGAAATGAGTTTCAGTTAGACTATAAGGAAAAATGGTCCAGGAGCCCCAAGTGATAAACATTGGACTGGATTTAGCAAGCTATTTTTGGAATTCTGTTCAGAAGAGAGTCTCATGTTCATGAGATGGTTAAAGCACAATCTTATTTGAAAGGGAAGTGACATTCTGCCTAGTCCTAAGATTCAATAATTCCATAATTCTCCTCACTTTTACTTTATAGATATGTTTCTTAGCATAATCATTAGAATAAAGCATTCCAAATTATATATACCTAAGTTATCTTGCTCAGTTTTTACTTGAATCTGTTGGTATCTGAATCCCTAAAACTAGAAACATTTGACCCCTGGAAAACATTAGAGCCTATTCTGCAAAGATGACAATCTAGCATTATCAAAGACTAAGGAATTATCCTCCCAAAGTGGACAGCCTCTACTATTCAATCACTTTTGTCTGTTGTAACTGAGGAGGAGGAAGAAGAAAAAGAATTCACAAAGGCATTACATCATGGAAAAAAGTCACATGCTATTGTGGGTCTCTGGATTTATAGATCCGGGTCTGCCTTGTCTGGAGATACAGATTTATTCAAGTAATTCTGACCATCTGAATTTTGAAGTGAACTTCTACATACAGAAAAGGAGTAGAAATGCATCTTTCAGATTTTATCAATGAAAAAACGTGTGTTCCTCTCCCTCCCCTATAAAAGATATCACTATGTCATTAAAGAGAAAACAAACTCTGTGGACCAGGCAATTGCTCCAAAGTAGCTTCTCTCCTATATTACTTCTTCCTGCTTGAATTTCTCTGTCTTTAGAACTAAAAAAAACCACAGCCATAAACTTAAAAATCAGAATCCTAGATGAGCACATTAGGGGTTCTTTTTGACCCTGCGGATTTGATATGTAGGTAACGAATTTTTGCTTGAAATTCCCCTTCTCCCAGTACCCCTTACTTTTTTTTTTGGAAGAAAAGCCTGAGGCAAACAGAATCAGCTATTCTAGGATAAAAATTTGAAATATGTATGTAACCATGGGGAATTCCAGGATTGGAGTGGAAATATACAGTTCCAAATGCGGCTGCTGTTAGGGTTACACTGCTATGACCATTTAGGCTGGAAGTGAAAGAGGCATTAATTAAGCAATAATGATCAAGGTATGGGGCATTTCCTGGGGATTAATGACCAGCTGGGAGGAGTTGATAGCCCACAGTTCGGCCAAGGGCCATTAACCCCAGCTGGTCATCAATTCCTATGCCCTGCTTTACAGTCATTATTGCTATCATAAGCCGAAAATGAAAAGCAAATGGGTCTATGGATTACTTTTATGGATGGTGCTTTTTCAATTGGTATCTATAGGGCATTTCTGGAGAATGAATGCTCTGTCCACAAGCCAATTGGATATCTCAACATTCCATTCTATTTATGTTGCTACTTTGGACAAGCAAAGGATGAAGCAGGTAACCAGCTGATGGTAGGGTTTCAGATCTCTGTTCATATGTGTAAACTGTTGAGACCAAAAAGGTCACATCGAGGAAGACTTTGGCAAAGAAAAAAAAATAGGCATGAAGGTTAGGGACAAACTTTTCTTTTGGGCACCCCAGTTTAGCACCTTTATTTTGAAGTAGAAGAGAATCACTGGATGGTAATGAGATTCCTAGAAGACAGAAAGTGCCAATTTGCAGAAGGAAAAGAGAGAGATGAAAGGAAGATGTAGTCTATTGAAAAAAAATACACATACATTAAAAATAAAGAATACAGAGAGGGACTGTCAGCCTACAGTGATCAGGTTAGACAGATAGAAATTAATTATATTTGGTTTAAGAAGCTGCCTCTGCAGCCTTGGTCAATTTTAAAAAGCACATTAGAGGATATCTCAAACTGACTTTCCAATTACCATGGATGGCAGGCAAAGTACTTTGAAACAAAACTCATTTTAAATGGGCAAATGCATCTGCTGCTGACTGACAATATTTTCAAATTTCACAAAATTTAGTCCCTTGGTCAAGATACTCTCAAGGTGAGTCTCAGAAGAGTTGACCCTTGCAGAAGAAGCAAAAAAATTAAAAGAATTTTTTTGAAAAAAAGGATAATTTTAAATGATGATGATGGTACAGGGAAAATTTGGATAGAATAGGGATAGAAAAAGAATCTGCAAAAGAGAAGAAATAATCTGGGGCATATTTTAAAAATCCCAAAGTAATTCTGCAAAACAAAATGTCCCCAAAGTACCTTTTCCTAAAACTTTAAAGGGATTTGAGAAATGGGTTTTCTAATGTTGAGCTATGGAGAAATAGATGATTGCTGTGTATTAGGGATGGGACTGTACTTTAGGAGTTATTTCATATTGAAACAGAACCCTAAAAACTGTCATCCTCATCAGAAAAGGGAGGAAACCCCCGAACACTAGTTATTTATCTACACTGTTTCCCGCTTCTAAAAGAAGAAAATATTAACATCAGGTTTCAAAGAAGACACCAAGGCTCAGTGGCAACACAAAAATAAATGTACCCTTGGTCTTCTTTCAATAGACGGATGATAAATGAGAAAAAAGCGTGCTTTATTAAATACAAATGGTATCACATTTGCTTCTATGTTCTATTTTTATCAGTGCCATTTCTTTTTGAATTCTGACAGCAAAGCATTCTAAAGGGAAGAGATCCATTTATCAGGTGGATGTGATTTTAAATTTGGAGCTCATAGCATGACCTGGCTGCTGAAGAGAGACATATGTTTCATTGATGCATTTACAAAATTTACAAAGAATCAGCCTATGGATAGAGGTACTTACTTTTTCAAGAAGTATATCCAATGCATAAGGAATTTTTTTCAAACTTTTCAAGGAAGCAGAATTAAAAGAAAAATTACAAGTTCATCTGTTAAAAAGTTACTCACCCAATACCTGTAAGTATTTAAAATAGGCAAATAACAAAAAAAGGTCAGATTTCATTAATTTTCTCTCTCTACACTCCTTCCTACAGGGAACTAGCTAGCTCTCTCTCTCTCATGCATTCAACTTTCAAACAAATGTGAATGTCTTCTAACTCTCTGTCTCTCACCTTGATCTCTCATCAAACTTATATCCTCACATTTATAGCTGCCTTTGGAAACTCTCCATTTAGATCTTCCTGGCATTTCTTTAAGCTGCAGTACCTCTAAAATGGAATTTATCATCTCTGCCCCAAATTCTCAATTTCTGTCAACAGCACTCCAATTTCTCTAGTCACCCAGGCTCAAAACCATGAAGTAATATTTAGTTCCTTTCTATCCTTCATTTTTCTACATCCAATTTGTCACCAAGGCCCACCAATTCTTTTATTCATTGCACAATATTTGCATAATATATAGAAGGGACTATTCAATGTCTTTTTGGTTCATCTTCTTACATCCATTCTTACAACCAATACTCTTGGTAATGCTTTCATAACCTCATGCCTAGATTACTGCTGTAGCCTCTTACCTAGACTCCCACACTTGTCTTTTCCCTTTTAATATACCCAGTATAGTATATCAATTTCAGTCTAATTTTTTATCCTATTTATATCTTGTTTGTACATAAATGTTGGCAAATTATCTTTCCTATAAGACTGTGAGCTTCTAATTTCCAGCCATGAAATCTGTTATGCCATTCCCTATATACTTTTCTCTAAACCCTTCTACCCACCAATAAAACCAATCCTACCACCAAGGACCACAGTTCCACAGCTACTTTGGAACCAAAGTGTGATTATAATGGAGCAGTGATACATTAATGAAAATTATAATACTATTTGTCCAGAACTGTGCAGAAGGTATATACAAGGCAGAGCCAAGATGGCAGGGTAGTAGCAGGAACTTTACAACCAATCATTACAAAGCATCTCAAAAGAACAGAAATCAAAACTGGACTAGTAAAAGGGCTCTCCCATTGCATGTAACCTTAAAGGTAGGCAGTGTTTGAGGACTCCCACACTATAAGGGGGCAACATTGCACTAATCAAAGCTCAAACTAATCACCCCTCCTCCATAGCACCTACTGGGCCAGAGTCAGAACGAGGGCCAGGACAATCTTTAATTTCTCAGGGGCTAGCTGAAAGTGCCACGGACTTACCCCTGAAGGCAGTGCAAGGCCTTGGAAGCAAGATTTGAGACTGAAGAATAGAGATTGAGCAGAAATAAGACTGGCCACAGCTAAGGCATCAGGGGATAGAAAGATAGCCTCAGAGCAAAACATTTTAAAGCACACTACACAAAGAACATCAAATATCTACCTGTCCTCACTCAGGCTTCTGACTGGGAAGGGAAGATAATACCAAAGCAAAGCCCTGTAAGACAGAAGCTAAGAAAGTAATGATTACCAACATGCAGGAATCCCAATCCATTAATGGAAAAAGGAATAAGCAACAGCAAAAAACAAAAAAAATCTCTTGATCCTGGATAATTTCTATGAGGAAAAAGGGCAAAATGCAGGAATAATAACAGAGACTGACAAACAAGCAAATGCATCCAAACTTAAAAAAAAAAAGGAAAAGGAAATTGGTCACAAGCTCTCAAGAAATTCAAAAAGGAGCTCAAGAAACAAGTAAGAAATATAGAATCAAAATGGGAAGTAAAGTGGGAAAAAGAAATGAAAGGAATACAAAAAGAAAATAAAAGCCTAAAATACAAAATTGTTCATATGGAAAAAGAGGCACAGAAATCAAATGAAGTAATATATAAATTGGAGACCAGAATTGACTTGCTGAAAGTCATGAAAAGTAAGATAGAAAAAAACAAAAAGGAAAATCAAAAGATCATAGCTGAAATTTAGTCTTTAAAGACTAGAATTGGGCAAGTAAAAGCTAATGATTTCATGAGACAGCAAGAATTAATAAAGCAAAAAATCAAAAGATTAAAAAAATAGAATGAAACATGAAATATCTCATTGAAAATACAGCTGACCTGGAAAACAGATCTAGGAGAGACAATTTGAAAATTATTGGTCTACCTGTAAGCCTGGAGCAACATAAAAACCTTGACATCATATTAAAAGAAATTATACAAGAAAACTGCCCTGATATTCTTGAACAAGAGGACAAAATAGACATCGAAAGAATCCATAGATCATCCCCTACATTAAATCCCCAAAAGACAACCCCCAGAATGTTATAGCCAAATTCAAGAGCTTCCAGGTTAAGGAGAAAATACTGGAAGAGGCCAGAAAGAGACAATTCAGATATCAAGGAGCTCCTGTCAGGATTACACAGGATCTGGCAGCCTCCACACTAAAGGACCACAAGCCTTGGAATATGATATTCAACACACAAGAGAATTGGTCTACAACCAAGAATCACCTACCCATCAAAACTGATTATATACTTTCAGGGGAAAGGATGGACACTTAATATAATAGAAGATTTCCTAGAATTCCTAAAGAAAAGACCAGAACTATATGGAAAAAATTGATGTCCAAATACAAAATTCAAGAGAGCTCTAAAAAAGGTAAACAAGAAAGAGGGGAAAAAATTAAGGGCTTCAATAATGTCAAGTTGATTATGTTCCTATATGGAAAAAAAAGATACCTGTAACTCTTAAAAACTCTTTTCATTATAATAGCAAATAGAAGAAATATTCATATGCAGAGGTTGTGGTATTAAAGTGTTCAAGATGATATGTAAAAAAAATTGGGGAGTAAAAAAAACTAAGAGAAACTCTATGGAAGAAGAAAAATAAGATAACATATCATATAAAGAAACACATGGCAGGGGGGAATACTATTATAAGAAGGGGAGGAAGAGAGTGGTAATAGGTATTACTTAAACCTAACTCTCAGTGGATATGGTTCTGAGAGGGAAGAACAGCCAGATCTATTGGGGTATAGAATTCTATATTACCCTACAAGGAAGTTGATAAAGAATAAGGAAGGGGGGGGGAGTGGGGCAGGGAGTATTAAAATGCAGATCTATGCAGAAAGGTCATTCCCACCCTTTATCTGAGGTTTTGATTTCTGTGGTTTCATTTATTCACTATAAATCCAAAGAACCTAATCTGCCCTTAGAGGCAGTCTCTTCTCCTTCCATTTGCATTTTTCTTTCTTTCTTTTTTTTAAAATTTGCTGAGGGGACACATGTAATACCCAGTGGAATTGTGTGTGGGCTATGGGAAGGGTAGGGGTAGGGGAGGGAGAGATAGAATATGATTCTTGTAACCAAGGAATAATATTCTAAATTGACTAAATAAAATTTAAAAAAAAGTAAAAAAAATAAATTTGCTGAGGGGAAGGAGCAGGGAGAGAGACTACATATAGAGAAATATATGGGGAGGGGGAGGTAAGCAGGAATTTACTAATACCCATGGTTTTAGACTTGTACAATAGATCTTGGAATGTATTCCCCATGGATACAGGTCTCTACTGTATACCTAAAGCTATGTAAATATTGATGCATAAATTTTAGTAGCATAAAATCTCTCTAACACTTTTGGAATATTCTTTCTCTCTCTCTACATATATATATATATATATATACACATATACATATTCATATGTGTATATATAATAACAATGATAATGACATTTATATGACACCTACCAGATACCTAGCACTACTAATATTTTGTAATTATTATTTTATAAGATCCTCACAACAACTTTGGGAGGCAGGTGCTATTATTATTATTCCCTCAGTCTAATTTTCCTATAACTGCTCTTAGTATGCCACTTCTCTACTAAAAAAAATTCTTGAATCGAATTGAATTGAATTATGGAATGTCTCTAATTCCAAGGTAAAGGATCTATACTTTTCCACTGGGTTGTAGACAACCATGGAAGATTTTTGACTTGGGAAATGACATTGTAAACATTTTTATAGGAAGATTGAGTCCACAGTGAAATATTGCACTGGGTACATTAGAGGAGAGAGATACTAGAATGTGGGTGACTAGTTAGGAGGCTACTTCAATGGTTTAGGCAGGAGGTGATAAGAGTCTGGACAAGAGTATTGGTAGCAAGAAGCATGTAACAAAGTGAACCAAAGAGACATTGCACAGTCCCTTGTATGTAGTGTACAAACATTGTTCAGTGCTTGAAAAATTTGATAGGTCTTGTTGACAGACAAGGGAAACCAGTTAGGAGTCTTACCACTATAATCCAGGGTTGATAAGATTCATTTTTATTTATGAGGAAGGGTATATGAGTATAGAGAAGGGGACAAATCCAAGAGATGTTTTGTATGTAGAAATGACAAGATTTGGCAACTCACTGGATATGTGAGATGGGTGAGAATGTGGAGTCAAGAATTAAGTAACGTCTCTGGGTCTCAGTTTCCTAATCTGTAAAGGGGAGTTTGACTAGATGATCTTTAAGGTCTATCCCAGTTCTCTGATTCAATTCAATCAAATTCAACAAACCTTTATTAAGTGCTTCTATTTGTTTTCTTATTTTCCTTTTCTATGAACTTGGTTGAAGGCCATAATAGAGAAAATAGACTATTTATTGGTCATCTCTCATTCTTGCTAACATAATTAGCCTGACTTTTAAAATCAAACATTTCTTCAATGATATTGTTTTTCCATCATTTTTTTGCTCACACCTTTCACCTCTCCCCCTTCAGTGTTCTCCATTGTCCTTTAAGGGATCTTCAGGATCAGTTCTTTAGGTGTCACTTGACCTGTGGCCATACAATTTAATTAGAAGAATATTGATATTAAAAATTTTGGACTGAATTTCAGGGAAATAACTTTGTAATCTGTGAGATGCTATCTAGCTCACTGTCCTTAGATTCATTTCTGGAGCCTACTCATTGTTCAGCCTTTAGTCCCAGATTCCCAGTGAAAATTCTCATTCCTTCAATGTATTTGTCTTAGTTGTCATAGAGGAAAGTGAGTTAGCAAGAATTTGTACTAAGGTATAAATGACAGATAAAATTATATGCATTTCTCTAATGAAATTTGCATTTAAAAAGAGGAAATTGGAAGAGTAAATAAATACCTTAATTAAAAAATGGCAAATCTTAGAGTGATAGGCTAGTTGAAGTGACCCTTATTGATCAGTAAGTCTATACAGTCTCCCTCAAATCATACTACATATACATCTGGCTATTTTTTTCTCATGTAAATGCCCCAAACCAGTGTCCTGTAGACTCTTGATGGAACATAGTTGCATGTAACAAGTAGGTAACAAGTTTGATAAACTTGTAGACCATTTGAGTTTCTGTTTTATGAGATACAACAACAACAACAATTTGGGGGGCTCACATATTGCAATAATTATCCTAGTATATTTCACTCTTGAGGAAAAAATATTAGCCCTTGCCTTGTTGCCAATGCCAGTGAGATCCATGGCAGTTTGCCTCATTCACAGACTTGACATATTAACACTTTAGGAACTCAAGTACAGAGTACTCATATGCCTAAGCTGCAGATCAGGGAGGCCCCCATTGGAGCCCTAACTAAGCTGGTTCATGGCTCTTGCAGGTAACTGTGTCAGAAGCTGGACTCTAAACTGGAAAAGTCAACCATTACTCTTGTTTGACATATATTATGTCCAGCTTCCCTTTCATAGAATCACAGACCTAGAAGGCTTCTTTGCCAAGGTCTGTGAACTTATTTTAAGAAATATTTTAGTAACTATACTTCAATATAATTGATTTACTTCATAATCCTATGCATTCTAATTTATGAATTTAAAAACACTGTTCTGGAAATGAATCCACAGACTTAACTAGACTACCAAAAATGTCCATGTCACAAAATAAAGCTAAGAACTCCTGACCTAGAGCTGGAAGGAAAGTCAGAAGCCATTTCATCTAGTTCTTCTCAGAAAAGAATAAAGAATACAGATAAGGAAAATGAGACTCCCCCAAATCATATAGGTAATATGATCTGGTAGAATCTGATCCAAGGTCCTCTCACTCCAGAATCAGGGTTCTTTTCATTGTACCATGCTGCATGAACAAAGGATAAGAAGAAGATGGTGTTTGATGCAGTTTCCTCATCTATAAAATGAGAAGTTGAGACTAAATGATCTCTCTGGTTGTTTCTTGTTTTAAATCCCAGGATCTGAATATTAAGCTTATGCTGAAGTTGAAGTAACCAACTTCAAGGGGGCTTCCCTTTCAACTCTTGTCCCTACTGCCAGTAGAGAGAGTGTTTAGGCATGGAATACCTTTGTGTCTTCTTGTCTCAGTGCAGGGCGTACCCCACTGGGGCCACAGATGTCAGCAGTCTCCAAACCACTTGGCAGACTATAGGTTGAATACCTCCTCAATGAAACACTAAGTGACAAGGAAGCCAGGTGGAGAGAGCAAGCTTGGCTAAAATGTGAGCAGAATCCTCCCTCATTTCTCAGTCAATTAAAGAGACTTCTTGTACACTTAGCGATTAGCGTTCATGCAGGCAATTCTTTTGCTATTAGAGAAGCAGATTGACTCCATTTTGATAATCCTGCCCTAGTCTGTGCTTGGCAAGAGCAGCGTGATGTCCATATGCTCTATTGTTCCCATCAGCAGGGCGCTAACATTTCTTTTGCTGCTGCTCTCGCTTCAGCGGTGGATGTTTTTTTAGCCCCCTTTTCAATGTTGCCAACACATACATATATATTTTTAAAACATAGCACTTATTCTGGAGCTGCAGAAGGTGTGAGAGCTGTGTCCTCTAGCCACGGCACAACATTTCCATTCAAACTCTGCTCTTCCTGCCTTCAAATTCAGTGTGGATTCTTTTTTTTTTTTTTTAAGGGGGTACAGATCACCAATAAGTGGCAGTAACCTGGCTTAAAGACAGGCAGCACTTACACTTCTGAGGCGACGGCCTGAAACTGGGAAAGGGTTGCAGCCAAATGGAATTTATTAGCAGGATCTATAGAATGTGTTGGAAGAGGGAGGCTGGTGTGAGCCGTCAGGCAGGCAGGTTGGCCCACCGTCATACAAAGTCAAACAGGCCAAGTGCACAGAAGACTTAGACTGGCATGCCTTATCAGAATTTCTTTATTTCATCCTACAGTGAAACACAAAGTGAAATATGTTTGTGGTCCAAGAGATTTATACTCCCCTTCCAACCTAATTTTTCCTTCCTTTCTTCCCTCCTTCCTTCCTTCCTTCCTTCCTTCCTTCCCTCCTTCTTCCTTCCTTCCTTCTTTCCTTCCTTCCTTCCTTCCTTCCTTCCTTCCTTCCTTCCTTCCTTCCTTCCTTCCTTCCTTCCTTCCTTCCTTCCTTCCTTCCTTCCTTCCTTCCTTCCTTCCTTCCTTCCTTCCTTCCTTCCTTCTTTCCTTCTTTCCTTCCATCTTTATCTCTTGTCTCAGATTTCATTAAAGAAATAACTATTACTTGGGTGACTCTACCTGATTCCCTAACTGGATTTAATGGAGATTTGTAAATGAGAAGTTTGCGTGTTCCTTGAGATAGGATTTTTACTCTCTAATCCAAGTTTTATTATTTTTTATTTTTATTTGTAATGGATACCTTTGGTAATGTGGTGAAGTCTATTTCAGAAAAATAAATTTTAATACAAAAAATAAAATACATTTTACAAACATTATTAGAAGGGAAACTGATTACATAAAGATAATTATAAAACATACAATAGAAATATATTTTTATTTGGTCAATTTCAAACATTATTCCTTGGTTACAAGAATCATATTCTTTCCCTCCTCCCACCCTTCCCATAGCTGACGCACAATTCCATTGGGTATTATATGCATCCTTGATCAGAATCCATTTCCATGTTGTTGGTGTTTGCACTAGGATGTTCATTTAGGGTCTATATCCACAACCATATCCCCTCGACCCATGAGGGTTGAAGCAGTTGTTTTTCTTCGGTGTTTTTACTCCCACAGTGTTTCCTCTGGATGTAGATAGCATTCTTTCTCATAAGGCCCTCTGAATTGTCCTGGATCATTGAATTGTTGCTAGTAGAGAAGTCCATTACATTTGATTGTACCACAGTGTATCAGTCTTTGTGTACAATGTTCTCCTGGTTCTGCTCCTCTCACTCTGCATTAATTCCTGTAGGTTGTTCC
The DNA here is from genome assembly GCF_027887165.1 of Monodelphis domestica. Classification (NCBI taxonomy): domain Eukaryota; kingdom Metazoa; phylum Chordata; class Mammalia; order Didelphimorphia; family Didelphidae; genus Monodelphis; species Monodelphis domestica. Next base: position 195,602,523 of record NC_077227.1, read on the forward strand.
AGTTCCCATGGAATTCCTCTACTTTCATACAATATAAATATTAATAAACATGGGTTTACATATACAAGTGATACATATATTTCATATATATGTGTACACATGTGTACAAATATTATATATGTATACACATATAACATGTACTGCCTCTCTCCACTGAGGTTCCCAGCTCCTACTCTATCAATGAGAAAGATGTGAAATTTGGCCTCTTAAGTAATCTATGTAAAGAGTGGAATAAATCATGCCTGATTCTGAGAAATTGCCAAAGGAAGTAAAGAGATCTACTTTCCTTTGGGGTGGAAAGCTTTAAAAATTACCTCATCTCCCATGTTGATATAGTTTATACGATTTTTTTTGGACTTTTTAGTACTAAATTGAAGTGATAATGTTTAGGTGATTTAATTGACTTAAAATTAACTTAGGTTCTAACCCAGTTCAAAGAAATTAATTCAGATCCACTTCTCAGGACATCAACCTTCTTGCTTCTATTAGGGTAGGGTCTTGATCTGTGATTTAATTGGTACTGAGAACTCTCATCAGAGCAATGTCCTTCTATCAATGCAGGCCAATATTATTTTCCTACAAATTAGTCTTAGAGAATTGTCAAGAGAATTAAGTGACTTGTTTAGGGTCATTCAGTGTGTGTCAAAGGTGGAACTTGAATGTAAGTATTTCTTGCTTCAAGGCTGGCTCTCCATCTATTGGAAGAGGATGTGGATAGGTGCAAGAGTCTTTAGTTTTAATTCCAATAAGCTTAATGTCTGCCAATTATACATTTGGATAGTGTCCCTGAATGTTCCATTAAAAAAAAAACAACACTTTACCTGGTTTATAGATTGATTAACTCTCTTTTTAATTACCTTATGTTTCAGCAACTAATGAAACTGAAACTTCTTAACAAAAACAACTGGCTTTCCATAACAAGAATTAAGGCAGAAATTAAGGTCAATTCTGTTTCAAATAACTGTCTCAAAAGGAAAAAAAAATCTCTTCATTAATCAAAAACATCCTGAGTTTCGTTTCCCCTATTAATACAGGTATACAGAAGCTCCTAACACTTGTAACCAATCTCTGTCTGCTCTAATGGGTATCTGGAATCTTTATCGATTTGGGTAAATTTGCTTCTTCTAAGGTCAATAATGACAAATGAGCCATGTTCTGCATGAAGTGACTTGGTACTTTGAATTAACTGATTGTAATTATCTGTAGTTATTCTGTAACTGCTACTGTTACTGCTGCTGACAGAACATCCATGGGATGGTGAGAGTGATTTTTTTCTTTTTTCTGCTTTTTAATAATTGGAGAGGATTTTGTGGGTATGAAATCAAGAAGCTAAAAGCTGCAGTCTAAAAGACAGATGTGATGTCAAGACAAACCATCACGGCATTGCTGCTCTGGTCTACTGCACCCTTGTTGTTTCCATACAGATCTATTCTTGATCAAATCTAACCACCTATTGATGAGGAATAAGAGCTCAGAGAGGTGGACACTGCTGCTACCTAACACCTTTTCTATGGCCAACTCAATCAGGTCTATCACAGCGAATGAATGATTAACATCCTATTCCATTTCCTAGGCTGCCCCAGTTGGCTCTCAGTTTGGAAACTATTGTCCATCTCCCTCCTTCCCACCCCCTACTTGCCCACCAGCCCTTGCTGTGTTCCCATCTGTAGCCACATTGCAACAGGAGTAAAGTGTGCACTGTGCATGGTGGTCTGTCTCCATTCATGCAGGAAGACAAAGGGTGCAAATTAAACACGTGCTCTCCAATGACCTCTGGCTCTTCTGACTCCAGCAGGCCAGGTGAGGGGATTGGCAATAAGGATTAGAATTTCAAGGGGGAAAGCTGTCATATGCCCTGAAGCAAAATATTCCTCTCTCCAATCAAGAATGGTTTGTGTTAAATTGTAAGCAATGATGGGCATCAGGATAAGGATTTTTTATTGTTTCAAGAAAAATCGGGCAAGAGGGCTTTGTTTATAGCCTGTAATGGGCATCCCTGAGCAGGAGTCTTCCAAGCATTACCATGATAGTTGATGAGGCCAGGCTTAGAACTGCAGAGGAGATATGTATTTTTAATGTATTTGTGTATTTTTTTCATTTTTTTTACATCAGCCATTTCTAGAATTCTTCCATCTTCCCCAGACTCTTCTTTTATCAAAGAAAAGCAATCAGACAAAACACACCAGATACAGTGATTACATCTGAAAATCAATCAGTCATTGAGCAAATTACTTAGCCTCTCTGGGCCTCAGGCTCTTCATCTGTAAAATGAGGAGACTGGATTAGATGACCTTCATCCACGATCCCTTCCAGCTCTATATCTGTGCTCCTAGGATCAAATTTTCAATGACTTTTATGTGACAAGCACAGTGACAGGTGCTGGAGAGTCAAAGACAAAAATGAAATAATCTCTACCCTCACAGAGCTTATATTCTGTGGAGGAAGGAATAGGCATCCTCTCTCTGACTCCTTGCTTAGAAGAGGTTTGTTTCATTATCTGATGTCAGAGACATTAATTTGTTTTTCATTTATGAAGAGTATGACTTCCTCTCAATGATGTTTTCATTTAAGTTGTTGTAGTCCCTGGAAACATTTTTCTTTTAGTATCACTCTAATAGTTGAAACAATCTCCTCATGTTTCTCCTAATTGTCATTTCTTACACAATGGCATTAATAAAATGTATTTATATACCGTGGTTTGTTCAGTCATTCATCAATTTATATATATATATATATATTTATTTATAAATATATATATCATATATTTATCCATACACACAGATTCTCACCACAAAAAAAATAATGAAGGCTTAGAATGACCAAATCTCAAACTACATTATAAAGGAGTAATCATCAAAACTATTTCATACTGTTTAAAAATACAAAAGGTGACTAATGGAATTGACTTAGAAAGCAAGACCCAGAAATATCTTAATATGATGTCCTTGGATTTATTAAAGACTAGGTTATTAGCTATTGGAATTAAATTTCCTTTTCAACAAAAATTGCTGAAGTTGGAAAGATATTTACAAACATTGATACCATATGCCACAAATAGACACATCATACACATACACATGTAACTATATATACATCCTTGTGCAGTATACATGCATATGTGTGTAGACATTTGTGTGTGTATACAGATATGTGTGTATATATGTGCACATATAGAACCAATCAGAGGACAGGATAGGATAATCAAGTACTTTGCTCTTAGTAAAAAATCCTAATTAAACCAAGGATGGAGGGAATCAAAGAAAGCAAAATGGATGGTTTCAATTGTATCAAACTGAAAATCTTTTGCATGAACTAAATTAGTGAAAGTTAGAAGAGAAACATTTCATTAGAAAATATTCTTAAAGCCAATCTCTCTGATAAAGATCAGATATCAAGGACATCAGAATGAGTAATGGATTGAGAACTAGTCTCAATACTATCTTTAGCTTCTGGCTTTGATATACTGGCTAGGTGGTCTTGAATAAGTCATTCAACTTCTTAAAGCTCTAGGCAACTCTCTAAAAATATAAATTGCAAAGAAGGAGCCAACCTGCAGTAGTAGGAGTTTCTGCAACCTGAGAATTCTTTATACCAAAGGAATTACAAGTCTGGTCCCTATTCTAGCCAAGACATATAACAAATTGAAACAAATATATTAGGATGGAAATCATTCCCTAATGAAATGTCAGAAAAAATTCATTTATTAGCTATTAGCAACTACATGAAAGAATGATCCAAATCACTAATAAGAGAAACACAAATGAATGTAATTATTATGTTTTATTTAATATCCATAGGATTGTCAGAGATTTCAAAATTTCCTGTTGGAGGTGTTGTTGGAAGATAGACATAATAATGGACTTTTTGTGGATCTGTGAATTAGTCTAACTAATCTGGAAAATACATTTAAATTATATTTCAAAAGTTACTACACTGTGTTTATTCTTTCATTCAGGGATTGATGCCATCAGTAGGCATATACCCTGAAAGAAATCCAGATATGATAGTTCTTTCCTCTTCTAGAAATCAAGAGAGGATGATGGCAACATATTGGTTTTAGAGTAGAAGATGATGGAAAAAGAAAATTAAGAAAAAAGGATTGTACCCAAGAGTGGTCCTTAATGAAAAAAGTATTCCTGTGTTCCTTCTTATTTTTGAGAAGTGCAAAGAAAATCCACAGTCCCTGGAGTTAGAGATAGGCTTAGATGCTGCCTCTAAAGCATGCTGACTGTGTGACTCAAGATGAGGCATTTACTTTTTCAGTGTTTCCAGGCAACTCCCTAAAACTGTAAAGACATTTGCATTGTTAAAGAGATTTTCCTTACCAGGAATTCCCTACACCAAGGAAATTAAAGCTGGTAGGATTATTAGAGCTAGAATGGACTTTAATCCCAACTAGTCCTACTTCTTTGTTTACAGATGATGAGAATGAGACATATGGAGGAACTTGACCTGAGGCATTCAGAATTTGAACCCAAACCTACCTCTCCAGTCTTCTTAAACTTTCTTTCCTTCTACAGAGGCTGCAATCCAAAGACTCTGATCTACAAACTCCTGGCTTCCCTGGCTTTCTTCAGTACTTACCTTTAACTTCACTTTCTGTAGGAGACTTTTTCTAGTCCCCCTACCATTAATGCTTCCCTTTCAGATTACCTTCCTTCTATTCTGTATCTATCTTGTAGATACATAGTTGTCTCCCCATTAGAATGTGAACTCCTTGAGGGAAGAGAGCATGTTTTTGCCCTTCCTTATATTCCCTAGCACTTACCACCATGTCTGGCACTCAGTAATGGTTTAACAAATGCTTATTGACTGACCCTTAAAACTCTTTCTAAATCCAACTCCAGTGTTCTACCCACACCACAATGGCCCTCTTCCCAAACAGTAAAAAAGAAAAAATCCCTAGTATTGAACCTGTTACCTTTTATATAGTAGGTACTTTAATTTTTTTTTAAACCCTTACTTTCCACCTTGGAGTCAATACTGTGTATTGGCTCCAAGACAAGAGTGGTAAGGGCTAGGCAATGGGGGTTAAGTGACTTGCCCAGGGTCACACAGCTGGGGAGTGACTGAGGCCAGATTTGAACCTAGAACCTCTTGTCTGTAAACCTCAAAATTCCTTAGACTTATAAATGTTGGAAATTTCACCATTGGGATATTTCATACTTGGAAAATTTCCTATTGATAGTGGGTCTTGACTATTGGAATGTGAACCCCATTGGCATGGGAGGTTCTTTTTCTTCCCTTCTTAAGATTACTTTAGGACAGAAACCTTTTGCTGAACAATGGAAAGGACTTTGACCTATGCTTAAGCATAGAACAGGAATTTCTTTGAGTCATGATTGATTTTAGAATTGATACAATGGAGATACTTGGAATCAATCTCCACCCTATTCAGTCCTAACAGGATTGAGTAAGGGCTGCAGCCTAGATCAAAATTTAATTATTCCAATCTCTACCCTACTCAGGTTAACAGGATTTAGAAAGGGCTGTAGCAAAGGATCAAAGATTTAATTATTTGAAAATATGACCTTCAACAGACATGTGCAAAAGCCAGAGACCTCTGGGCGGTCCTGGGTTTAAGCTAGAGCCTCCATTGGCACAGGGAAATTGATGGACAGGTGATTGGTAGATGTGAGGACTGAGGGGAGGCAACTTGGATGGTTTCCTTAAAGATAGGGGAGTCTGGAGACTCTGGGTGGTTGTTGAGAAGTTGGTCGGTGTGGTTGGTATGGCTCTGAGAAGCTTGCTCTGAAGGAAGCTGAAGGTGGGGGGCCTCTGAGACTGTTTCTCCATTTTGGTCACGTGAGTAATAGGGACTGATCTTTTTTCTTTGCCCCAGCTATCTAAGGGCTTGGGCCTTTTGGCAGAGCCTAAACAGAAGGGGTATTTAAGTCCTATTCCCTTCTCTCCCTTTTTCTCTCTCTCTATCTCTAATTCCTTTCTTCCTCCTATTGTAATTAAACTCCATAAAAGATTAACTGCTGACTTGAGTTTTCATTTAGGAATTACATAGCTGAATTCCTTGGCAACCTTAAATTAATATATATCAGTCTTTTAAAGTGATTTCCTTGTAACATGTCTCTAGGCCTTACTCTCAATCCACTTAGCCACCCAGCTGCCCCCCTAGTAGGTACTTTAAAAATATTTGTGGAAACTTTTATTAGTCTCCAGGCAACTACAGTCAGGAATAAAATTGAAGCCTTTCAATGTGGCTATCTGTATTTAGTCACAGTCATGAAGCAAATTGGTCATAATAATCATTACAGTAGGAGAAACCACATGGGAAAAATGACTCCTTGTGTCCGGGCCACTGCCCCCTGCTCCATCTTCTCCTAAAGGAACTATTTAGGTGCCAGACACTATTGTGAAGCCAATGAGATCTAATGAACTTGTAGCAGGTGTTATCACTTGTAGTCATCTAATTTCAGCATCAGCAATGGAGTTCCTGGTCTGTAGTTATAAAGTCAAGAGGAAGAGGAAAGTATTCCTGCTCAAGTCTAAAAATCAAAGGTTTCAGCCAAAGGCCAAAACCTTTAAGTAACCAGTTTAGCTCCTCCCTTAAAAGGAGTGGAAAGTTAAGAAGAATCAGAGTCAACAGGACTGAACAGATAAACTGAGCAGGTCTGGTTCAAACACCAGCCTGCTATTAAAGAGGAGAGAATTAGTGCTAATGGACTGTCTCCCCCCCCCCCCCCCATAACAACTGTGTCAACTCCAGCCTAAATCTAACATCTGTCTGCCAGATAATGTGCACAGCTGTGGAAGAACTATTACTGGTCCATTGGCAGAACTTCACATACTAGTTGTTTACTTAGGGTGAATTAGAAGATAATCTTTTGGAAAGAGAAGGCATCCCACCTAGTGAATATTTTATTCCTTGCTCCTATTACCTTTTTCCTCTTTGCCTGATCATTCTCTGGAGCAGCAGAGGAACTATGTTATAAGCCTCTCAATCCATTCATCATATTTCTACTCCAAAAAAGTGAAAAAAAATCCTGGCATCAAATAGAGTGTTTTACACAGTCAGCAACTCAATAACATTATTAAGCACCTACTATATGCCAGGCACTTTGTTTAGTGCTGGGGAAACAAACAAACAAACAAACAAAAAAAAAGGGCCTGCTTCCAAGGAGTTCACAGCCCAGTAAAATACATAGTAAGAACATAAGATATGTACATCAAGATGGCAACACTGTTGGGCATCAGGTGGTGGGGTGGCTGCTTACTCACCTGACCACTTTTCCCTGCCTAATTTATTATTGTTATAACAAAATATTCTTACCATTGCGTCATCTGGATTCTGGACATCAGTAAGTATTTCAGCTTGTGGAATGTATGTGGAGCTGTGGGACGTGGCCTTGACGTCAAACAACAGCCTGATGCTGAACAGAGAGTAGCGATGGGTCCATCTCAAACTCTTCTCCACTTTTTATTTGATTAAAAAAGCATTTAGTAGACAAACAGGTCTTATGGGCTGGTCAGTCCCTGCTTTTTTTTTTTATTTCTTCCCTCTTTTCTCTTCTTTCTTACTTTGGAAGATGGGAACATGGGTGATGCTTGATTAAAAAACACATTTTGTGAATGAAAAGAAAATAGTTTCAAAATTAAACATTTGGATTCAACCAAAGTGAATGGAGTGAGTATATTGTACTTCCCCATGCAAATGAAATATGGACGGCAGTATCAGCTCATAGTAGACAGCAACACACTTCCCGAGAAACACTTAATTGAACCCATTTGGCAATCTCTGCTCAGCAGGAGCTCAGTAATGAAATAACATGTAATAGCATACCTCGCTTCCCTCCCTAGAGTATGAATCCCTCCAGGTCAAGGTTAGGGTTATTGGAAGGCCAATGTTGGGGAATTAGGATTGTAGGTGACATTTTAAATGCATATTATACATGGGTTGTACTGAAGGTGAGGAGGGGTGGGAGGAGAGATACACAAATCAAAGTCATTTGGATAAAGTTTTGGATTCTAACTCCAAAAAACCTGTTTGTCCTTTATTTCTGTGAAGAAATAAAGGAGAGGAAGAGCATCTCTTCTACCAAGAAAACAAAACAAAACAACTAAGTAAAATGAGAAGAAGGAGTTGTAATTACCATTGGACCCAAGCATCCCATGGAAATATTTAACTTTTGCACCTTTTTTTGTGGCTTGTAACCCTTCCATTTAAAAAGTTAAATTCCATTGGATCAGCACGAAGCTATTTATAAGCTGCTACACAAATGGCCTTTCACGTCATCAAAAGAGAGTTATAGTGTTCACCACTGAGCTGTCAGAGTCCCAAATATTCCCAAGGATTAGGTAACTAGACAGGGAGGTCTAATTATAATGAGGTCATCAAAACCTTCCAGTTATATAGTATGCATAGCCATAAAATACCAATGAAGGCAACGCCAAACAAAAGCCACAGTGGTTCATCTCAAAAGCAAACCCTCCAGAGAACTCTTTTTCAAGAAGAAGCTCAGCAAGTCCCACAGACTAAAATATCCCTTTAAGGAAAAGATGTGCAAACAACAATTACTAAGAAGCTGGGGGAAAAAAATAAAAGATTCCTTTCTTTCCAAAAGAATGATATTTTTGCTTTTGACACTTTGCTTGCTCCCACTAGTTAGATGTCATAGGCCACTGGTGATAGCAACCTCCCTTCTTCAGTTCTTGATGACTAGGAAAGCCTGTTTTTTTTTTTTTTTAATAGTTGTCATCAGATTTTTAGGTCATTTGCTGAAATATGGAATTGGGGAAAGTAGATGCAGCTTTGGATCAAATTCTTCTTTTCTATATGAAGAAAAAAAAAGAATCATAAGTGAAAAATTGCAAAATCTCCACCCTTTTAATGAAACTTGCAGAAGAAATGAAAAATGCATTATTGTACCCCATGTGTATATACTACATCATTACACCACTGAGAATGTTCCACTAATGACACAGAACATATGGGGGTCTTACATAATGAACTACAATGAGGTACATTAAAAATATAGATGAGTTTAATTTTTATATATTTATTTAATTGATTTTTGCTTTTTAAAGGCTGTTTCAGAAGACTTTCACAGATGGCATCCATTTCAATGAGTGGGATCTCTGCTACACATTCCTTAATTCTCTCCAAGTTTCCACCCATTGAGCTGTGAGTGGTTTTAGTAGACAAAAGAATGGATAAATCTCATGTCAAAACACTGGGTTTTCAATATTACTCTAGCGTAAGGAAAAGAATATCTTGGTATGCAAAATCATTCCATTTGTGTAAATATTAACACAATTCTATGACAGATTCTCCTTCCCAGATTAACCTTTCCATATGTAGACTACCACCAGGAGACTTTTTTGGTAGGTACTGCCTTCTCCCCTCCCACCCCTCCTTCCACCTGTGATGCCCATATCATTACGTTATTTTGAAAGTAGAGAGTCTGGACCTGAAGGATATGCCAAGTTTACAATGTTATACAGGCTGGTTGGATTAAGTTCCTTCACCAAGAGGAGGGACTAGATATAGACAACAAGACTGAATAATGAATATCCAGGAGGAAGAAAGAGAAACAAATTCCATTACAAATGCATATAGGCAAGCAAAACTAATCTCTGTATTGATTATATAAAAATATGTCTAATTCTACATTTTTAGCCTTTTACCTTTCTAGCAGGAAATGGGTGGCATGTTTTGTTATAAGTCCTCTGGAAACATGGTTGGTCATTATGTTGATCAGAATTGCAAAATCTTTTAAAGTTCTTTGTCTTTGTAATCTTTTACCTAGTTCTCTTCATTTTGCTCTGCATAAGTTCTTAGGAGCCTTCCCAGTTTTCTTTGAAACCACTCCCTTCCTAATTTCTTAGAGCACAATAGTATTCCGACACATTTATATATCACAAGTTGTTCAGAAATTCCATGATTTTAGCCTTTTGATTTGGGCTTAATTTTTCTTATTTCATGGTGTCATTTACTTAGATTTAATCCATTTTAATTTTCCGGGTGTTGATGCTTAAAGTCTGTGACTCTTGTACCAAGATATTAATTCCCTTTCCAAAGTTATCCTCCATCATTGTCAATGTCTTTTCCGTTTTCTCCTCTAGAGTTCTCATTTAATTTATATATTGAAAAAATCTTCTAATTCTTTTTTTCCTATTTTTATTTTTGTTTCATTTTTTCCCTTGAAAATCTAATTGAATTTAAATCAAGCTGTGTGTTCTTCTTTGACACTTTGCTTATGGAAATTTTGGTGCCATTATTATGAGTTTGTGTCTCAAGTGTCTTGGACCACAATAGCTTCTTATGATAAGCATCTTTTATAGTTTGCTCATTCTTTCTGGCCATCTCTTTACTTTGGTTACACTTTATGTGAGGTCCAAGCTGAGTACTTTTGGATGGGATGTCTGGGATAGTACTGCTGCTCTTTTCTTGAGTGTACTGAGTGGGGGTTACTCTAGGATCTCAGGGGATGCTAAGGTTGAGGTTCTATAAGATTTCAGTGATCCCATGATGGTTTGAAGAGATGCAAAGCATGACTTCTGTACCCTGCCCTGATTTCTACAAGTTCCTGACTTTAGTTTTGAGCTAATAAGCAGGACTGGGGGGTTTCCCTTGTTTGAAGTTTGAATAGACTGCTGCTGGACTCAACCTCTATCAGACAATTGGAAAGTTCTGGCTGGTTCAGAGTGACAGAAAAGCAGGCTTCCTTTTGAGTTGTGATTCTTGCCCTATTTATTCCATTGCAGGCTTTAGTCTGGGCTTGAAGTTATAATTGAGAGCAGCCTTTGCTGTTCCTGGGGGCAGAGCCACACAGCTGCTGCTTGCTTCTGAACTTTCTTCTTTCTTATACATAGCTGAGGACTCCATTCCTGGAATGTCATTCCTAGGCACAGACCCTCTCTTCAATGTGTCCAGAGACATGTATGTAGTGCATTAGATAGAGTGCTGCCTGGATTTGGGGAGTTGGTTAGGGGTTTAGTCTTTGTGACTAGGGTTTTCTTGACAAAGAGACTGGAGTAGCTTACCATTTCCTTCTTCAGCTTATTTTACAGATGAGAAAACTGAGGCAAACATGGTTGAGTGACTTGCCAAGGAAAATTGAGGTTGCATTTGAACTCAAATCCTCCTGCCTCCAGGATTGGTACTCTATCTACTGAACAACATTAGAATTTTAATATTGCTTCAAATACTGACTATGTGACACTGAGCAAAGTCATTAAACTCTTGTTTGCTTTAGTGTCTTCATCTATAAAATGGAAATAATATTATCCCCTTCCTCCTAAGATTGTGCTAAGAATAAGATGAAATAATATGTAAACTTCTTTGCAACCCTTTTAAAGCACTTCTAAATGGTAGTAGTAGTTGTTATTTTTAGTATTATTATGGTTAATTTAAGGAAGTGATGTGATCAGACCTATACTTTGGGAAAATCAACTTGGTAGCTAAAATGAAGATGAATTGTAGTGAGGAGATATTTAAAGCAGGGTGGTCAATTAAGAGGTCATTACAAATAGTGATAGTCCAGGCAAGTGGTGATAGTCACTTCAACTAGGTTGTGTGTGTGTGTGTGTGTGTGTGTGTGAGAGAGAGAGAGAGAGAGAGAGAGAGAGAGAGAGAGAGAGAGAGACAGAGAGAGAGAGAGAGAGAGAGAGAAAGAGACAGAGAGAGAGACACACAGAGAGAGACAGAGAGAGAGAAAAGGAGAGAGAGAGAAGGGAGTCAAGACTGTAGATATTTAGCTAGAAGAAAACTCAGAGGCCATGGAATCAAACTCTCATTTTAAAGATGATGAAACTGAGACCCAGAAGGGCCAATGGTCCTATAGCTAATAAATTTCTTATACAGGATTTGAATTCAGATCTTCCTGATTCAAAGACCAGCACTCTTTTCACTTTGACACCTACTTCTCCCAAGGAGTCAGATCTGAAGATGCAACTATGTCTCTGCAAATTGAAAATTTCAATCAATAGTAATAATCTAAGGGCCATTAATTACAGTTCAGATAGAGCAGAGTTTTATTTGTTAGAAGTTGGTTTTACAGTATTATTTTATGTATACTAAATATATTTATACATATTATTGGTTTTACATTTACATGTAAGTTTAAGGTTGACATTTCACACAAATCTATCTTTTTTGTACTTTGCAAAAGCCCAATTTTTTTAATAGCCCAATTTTGAAGATCCCAATTTTGAAGCCCAATCATGAAAATGCATGACTTGTTCAAGGTCACATAGTGGTAGAAAAAGGAACTTGAAATCAGGCCTTTGAAAAAGTCAATTTCTATTCTCAGACTGGGCAAACAGTTAAGATCTATATTGTTCAAGAAATTAAAAATAGTTCCCCAAAATTCAAACTATATTTGAAAGTATATCAAGGTATCAACTGTTGATAGTGAGCCCCACCACTGTTTTGGGGGTCTGCTTCAAAGGTACCTTTGTTCACTCATCCCACAGCTGCTGAAGATGGCTTCCCTCCTCAATGTAACAGAAATAGTACTTTCTGTGAAATTTTCCTTGGGAGTCTGGGGTGAGAGACTGAGGGAAAAGTGACACAAAAGTCTATTTTTGAGGGGTTATGAAAAATGCAGAGTATATCTAGCAATAAGAACTGAGTAATTCTGAGCCTCCATCTTAGCTTAAAGCTCCAACTATAACCCAATTCTGTGTTAGGATAATTTTATATAACCCCTGTTACATCTCAATTTATGGAAATAATTAGAGCAAATTAGATCACAGGAAAGTTTAATTAGCCAGGCATAGTTTTGCATTAAAGTTCATTTTCTGTGGAAATTAGAAAAGCCTGAGTAATTTGGTACTTCATTATATAATGATTTAGCATCATACATCAAGGGGGGATAGGAGCTAGTAACTCTGGATGAGGAAAGTGGTTGGTCACATGCTCGGTGACCCAAGACTCGAGGTAGAGCAATGAAATATTTGGGCTCTTAAAGGAGAAAGAAAACCAAGGGACAGAACCAATGAAGGTCAAGGATCCTTTCAAGTCCATTAGAGGTAGTTATTTCAAATGCCTTGAAATGCTAGCCCAAGTCTCATTCTCTCATACTCTGACCAGTGGAAAGCAGGATCATTGAGAAATTGAGTGAGATACACAAGTAATCAGAAAGATGGCATGAGATTGTTTAAAGAACACCGAACTTGAAGTCGGGCAACTTGGGTTCACATACTGTCCTTGTCACTTGCTAACTATACCACATTGGCAGGTTACTTAACCTCTCAGCTTGTTTCCTTTTTCTTCAAAAAGGAGGTAATTATATTTGCAATATCTACCTCATAGGGAAAATTGTGAAGAAAATGCTTTGGGAAACTTCACGTGCTATAGAAAGGTTAGTTATTATCAGTACCATTTTTACACCATAACAATTTCTGTTGCAAAGAGACAAGATAATATTTGCTTACTTTCTACACTTAGGCTTCAGAATAAACATTTGGCACCTGTATATATAGGTGAATACTCTTCTAGCAGGCTGATCACAATGCTTTAATTTTTCTAGCATTGACATCATCATTTTCCATATGTGATTTTGCTTGTCAAATAGCATTCCTAAGCTATATTTAATTTGAATTATCTATACAAAAATGTCTGATAATGCTATTCTTTGATTATGTTGATAATCTTTAAATTTAGTAGTAATAAATATCACTTTCATGAAATATTTTTAAATATTCAAATAGTATGTTTTTTCAGCATTAATGTAAATTTTTACATTCCCTAAACATGTAAAGAGCCTGCTATGTCTCAAGCACTGTGCTAGTCACTGCAGTCACAAAATGCTCCCCTACCCCAATAGTCCCTATTCTTCAGGACATTAAATTCTATTGGTGACATAATCAATATGGCAGCTTTGGGACAACAATGGGGTATGTGTCTTAAAAAGACAAAGAATTTATTTGAATACAAACAGTAATTAGATCAGATGCCACTCATTTTCATTGATATCTCAATTTTTTTTTAATTAAGAGCAGGAAGATCCAACTCTTATTTAGAGAGAAAAAAATCACTTGAGCCAGAAAACCTTGGTGTTTTATGGGCCAAAGTCAGAATTGAGTCAGTAAGACCTGAAGTAAAATTCTTCCTCAGATACTATTTATGTGACCCTAGACAAGTCACTTGACATATCTGGGTCTTAGTTTCATCTGTAAAATGAAAATGATAGTAGTATTTATTTCACAGAGTTGCCATGAGAATAAAATGAGATAATATATAAAGCAATTTATAAATGCTAGCTATTATTATTAGCAATCAGAATATTCGACTCAATGTTTGAAAATGACTTTCACTTCCTGGTCATATTGAAGTAGTCAAGGACAAAGGGACTTAAGAACTATGCACCATAAAACTTTAGAAAATATCTATTATATAACATGACTAAGCTCAAGGACACACATCTGGAAACTATCTTCTGCCTATTAAATATCATTGTTTTAGTAGTTTTGACTTTTGACCAACTAAATATTTTCTATTCCTTCCTGCAATTATAATGGTCCAGAATTCATGTCATGCTCATTTAGTATTGCCATGCATCAATTATATAAATTTTATACTATTTAGGAACAAATATTGGATGCTATTAAAGACTTTATATTCTTGCTTTATAGAGACAAATCTGTAGACCAGACTTGGTTTTTTAAAAGTGGATTTCTGTGATTTCATTGGAATAAGGAGGTATAAACTCAAACAAAAACTTCCCTATTTAGCTTTTAAAGCCCTATATCACCTAACTCTCACCTATATTTCCAGTCTAATTAGATATTATCAATAATAGTAAGAACTAACATTAATATTGTCCCTACTATGTGCCAGGCACTGTATTAGGCAAGTTTACAAAATATTATCTCATTTGATATTCAAAATAACCTTGGGAGGTAGGTGACAAGATTAACCCCATTTTATGGTTGAAGAAAATGAGGCAGAATCTAAAGGACTTGCCCAGGGTCATGTAGCCAGTAAGTATCCAATTTGGGTGTTCCTGATTCCAGGTTCTTGGCACCATCTATCTGCTTGTCAAACACTCTGTTCAGTCAAAATAGGATACTTTCTTTTTCCTTTCTGTGCTTTTCCCCTGGCCATCTCCCAAGCTTGGATTCCACTTGCTCCTTACCTCAGCCTCACAGTCTGTCTTTTTCTTTAAGATGCTACTCAAGCACCATCTTGTGTGTAGACATTTCCTGTTCCCCTTCATGGGCAGTGCCCTTCCTCTCATACATCTTTCCATTTAATTAATTTGCATATAGTTGATTTTCCTCTATTGGAAAGAAAGCTCATATAGAGAATGGGAATTGGCTTGTATTTTGTTGTTCAATCATTTTCAATTGTGTCCAACTCTCTGTGACTGCTTTTGGAGTTTTCTTGGCAAAGATGAGAGCAATTTGCCATTCACTTACTTCTCCAACTCATTTTACATATGAGGAAACTGAGGGAAGCAGAATTGTTACTTGCCTAGGACCACACAGTTAGTGAATGGCTGAAGTCAGATTTGAATCCAGGAAGTTGTCTTCTTGACTCCAGGCTACACATTCTATCCTCTGCACCATCTAGCTGCCACTTTCACTCACTCAATCAATAAATAATTATTGATTATTATAATATATATAATTATAAAAATCAATAAATAATCAATAAATAAATAACATTTACTAAGTCTCCCTCCCATGATCCCAAGCACATTGCTAAGCACTATGGGCACAAAAAAGGGGAAATGACAGCCTCAAGGAGCTTACAATCTAATGGATTTATATGCCAGTACCTGGCATATAGTGGAAACTTAATATTGTTCACTTCATGTTTTAGAGTGTTGTATATGGCAGAAATTATGACATATGGGTCCAGAATCAGATTAAAATGTAACTACTAAATATTCAACAAAATAAATAAAAATACAAATAGAACATAGACAATGTTGGGGAAGCTGATACCTGAGATGTTGAGTTATTTTCTTAGGATTTCAGAGTAAATAATACACTCTTGAAAAGGGGCATAAAAACACAATTCTCCATAATGATAAGTCTAGGTTCTAAAAAAAAATGAAGCCATCACAGCTTCTGGCAAATCTTGTCAAACAAGGAAAGTCTTGAGTGCAGGTTTAACATTAGATTTAGTTAGTTGTCTCAAGGCTAATCTAGCCAGGTGCAGGATGCTTAGGAAAGATCAGGAGATTGGCCAGCAGGTAATGAAAATGTTCAGTCATGGTAATTCCTAACTATGATGTTCAGAGGAAACATTCAATGACAGTATTATATAGGGAATGGATCAGCCTGTTCATTTTGAAGATGAGGAAATCAAAACAGAAAGAATAAGTCATTTTTCCACCATCATGCAATTAGTAAGGGAGAAGGCTAGGATTTGAACCCAAGTCTTCTGACATCAGATCTAGCATCCTTTCCATTGTATCATGTCTTCTTTGTACTTCAGTCACATCTTTATATACCTACTGGAACTCATGCATCAAACACTAATTTGAATTTAATAAATATTTATTATTTGGGGCAGCTGGATAGATCAGTAGATTGAGTGCTAGGCCAGTAGATAGGAGGTTCAAATCTAGCCTCCAACACTTCCAAGCTGTGTGACACTGGACAAGTCACTCAATCCCCTTAACTTCTTTCTTACCACTCTTCTACTTGGAAACCAATACAAAGAACTGATTCTAAGACTAAAGATAAGGGTTAAAAAAAACAAAGCAAACCAAGATATGCTGTCAACACCGATGAACTGCAAGGGGGGCAGCTGTCTTGAGATATTCATGAGTCGTTGTTTTTGCCTTTTATTTTTCAAAGACCATTTTTTTTAACCCAATGATACATGGAACATATTGCTATCTTTATGCTCAGAACAATAATGCTAATTAACACTAGCCCCAGACAGGGGTTTTAAAAGAAATTAGGTTAGGCCAAAATAAATCATTCTGTGGGTAAGAACAATTTTAATAAGAGTGGAAACAATTCTGCGCAGCCCTTGTAATGTGTTCCCTGAGGCTGCTGACACTGACTAAGGTCAGATGTATCATATCTTCGATGCTAACAAAAATGTCTGTGGGCCATTGGGCATTTTAAAAATAGAAACTTTTGAAACTTTTATTTTTTAAAAATAAGTTTTCACTGATATTTTCTGATCCTTAATAATCCCAAGTATCCCTCTTCCTTCTCTCAGATATTCACCCCAAATGTCAAATAGGATTTTTTAGAGGAAAAAAATCAGCACCATGGATGGATACACTGAAAAAGCTTGAAAATATTTAAAATATGAAACACCCATGAAACTCCCACCCCCATCAAGAAGTGGATTGGGGCTGTTTTCTCTTCATTCAAATAGGGCTTGATCATTATAACTTTGTTATAAATTATTTTTTATTTTTTGGTAAGTAGTTTTTTCCACTTACCTTTTTTCCATGTTTCTTTGTATTTATCCTATAAATTATTTCTTACAGTACAGTAGTATCCTGTTATACTGATGTACCACAATTTGTTTAATTATTCCCCAAATTGATGGGCATCTACTTTGTTTCTAATTTTTAGCTGTCACAAATAATACTATCACAAAATATTTTGGAGTATATAATGATGTTCTTGTTGATGACTTCCTTGGAGTTTCTGGTTCAAAGAGAATGGACATTTTAGTCATATTTTTAGAAAAATTTCAGGATGCTTTCGAAAATGGTTGTATCATTTGATAGCTCTACCAACAATCTATTAGTGTGTCTGCTTTTTTAAGAACTATGTAAGTCCTTAACTATATTTATTCTGTGCAAATATTCATAACAATATATCAGCATAAAGTCTCCAGTGAAAGGACACAACTTTATTACTTTCTGTTCTTTCAACTCATATATGGCCTAGTTTCCCATTCAAGAAATATAGGTTTATGTATTGGATAAAGCATTATGTACATCACAAAATATTTCTTTTCTGTCTTCTAGGCTAAGTGTTTATCACACCACTGTGTCAGAAGCTTAAACAGCTTGGATCTCATTGGGAGATAAAAACATCATCTTGATAATTTGGAATATAAAGCTACTAAAAAATAGTCCTAGGCAAGTAAACCACATTTTGACATGGTCTCAGATAAAACTCTTGATTTAGAACTAAAAGGGACATAACTTTTTAAGACAAAGAAGAGACTCCAGATCACATAAGGTGACCAATAGAGAGGCTAATGAGGAGCTTACTTGGCCATAGATCGGCAAAGTTGGGGTAGAGAAAGAATGTAATCAAGTAACTTTCTATTTTAATGATTTTTTTTGCTTATTAGGGAGTATAATCAGTTATTTCTCTGAAGCAAGAAGATAAGTACCATCAGTTTCTTATAAATCTTGGTAGAGACAAAACCCATATGGTCCTATTCTAGGTATAGTTCTAAATAAAATAAAGTCTTTTTACTTCAATGTCAAAGGATTAGAATTTTAGGGAAAAAAGAGGTCTCTGAAAATGTGAAATATTTTTCTAATAATTTTAAAACCTTTACTTTCTATTTAGAAATCAATATTAAGTATCAATTCCAAGTAAAATAAAATGGTAGGGTCTAGGCAATTGGGGTTTATTGCATCTGCTAATACATTTTGCCAATAATTTTGAAACTAAATCAAGGATTAGATAATAGATTATGACTTTTTAAAAGGAGACAGCTAGGTGTCTCAGTGGTTTGAGAACCAGGTATAGGGATGGGAGGACCTGAGCTCAAATCTGGCTTCATATACTTCCTAGCAATGTGACTCTGGGCAAGTCACTTAACTCTCATTGCCTAGCTCTTAACTCTCTTCTGTTTTGGAACCAAATACACAGTATTGATTCTAAGATACAAGGTAAGCATTTTTAAAAAGGACTTTGTATTAGATAATAAAACAATAGGATGCTACAATAGGTAATAGATAATAGATTCTATCATATGATTCCCAAAATATAGATATCAAAAGAACTTCAAGGATGATGTCTTCTTTCTTCTTTTCCAGAGGTCAGTGGTCCAAATATCCTCCTCTTTTCTCTATTTAGGCATTTTGGTAATGGAACATAATGAAGCAAGCTAGAGTTGAGGGACTGAGGATGTTTCCTAAGGACAAAATGCATATTAGTGGAGAGTGTGTTAGGGATGGTTGGGAGATATGAAAAGATAGTGGTAGAATGCTAAGAATAGTAAGGAGACAGGAAGGATGGAGAGAGACATCAATACATGTTCTATCTCCAGTTTTTAAGGAGAAGTCATTATAGATTGCTTACAAAATACAATATGGTAAAATTGATTTATCAAACTTATCTATAAGTGCAAAATACTCTGTTGGATGGTGTGAACAGATGGGGACAAATCAGAATTTTGGGCTCAGGAATGTGATGCCTTGAGAAAAAACAATAAAAACTGCAACATTTCAAGTCTCATTTGTCTTTAGAAGTGAAGTGATTTCCAGAATTTCCTTGAGATGTTTAGAATGTAAATAAATCCTAGTCACATCTTGATTTTTAACCTTAATGGCTTCCCAAATAGTGAGATAGTCTAATGCCTCTCTGCTACAGACTTGGACAGGCTGAGAATCATGGAATCTCTCTAAGAGAGCTTTGTAAATCTTGTTAATGTGTTAGCAGAAGCCTCTGATTCCTAGACTACTGGATATTTCTTCCTTCACCCTAACCCTTTTCTCTTATTTCCTAGGCAAATCAATTTTCAATATGGTATAGTGGTAGCATAAGATGTTGGCCTATTACTCAAAACTTTTCATCTCTAGCTAATCTTCTGTAATTTCTTTTTTTCAATGCTTACCTCCCATCTTGGAGTCAAAACCGTGTATTGGATCCAAGACAGAAGAGCAGTAAAGGCTATGCAATGGGGGTTAAGTGACTTGCCAAGGGTCACATAGGAAGTGTTTGAGGCCAGATTTGAACTAGTCTTCTATAATTTCAATGGGTTAGTGCTCTCATTGATATCTGGATTCTCTCCAGTGGAGCAGATTGCAACTCATTGATGAGACTGTCCATCCTTTTCATCTATTGTTCATGTCCCTGCTGATTCATTAAATAAATAGTTATGTCTTTCCTATGTGTCAGGTACTTTGCTAAGGACTGAGGATTAAAAATTTCCATTCTTCAAGGAGTTTACATTCAAATGACAAGTTTATTCCAAGTTGTCCACCATATACACTAGAGATCCTCTTCTATATCTTGTGATATTGTATCTTTCAAATGGGGCACACACAGTCTTTCCCCTGCATATGCCTCACTGTCATGATGAGAGTCTTCTTAAGTTAACTGTTTCTTTATTTACTGTTTCCCCTGCACAGTGACTTCTCTTTATATGTTTCAGGCTACTGGGACCCCTCACCAACCTTTCCATTACTCTTTGCCTGATCTTCAATATAAGCTCTCCATAGAGACATATATAACTCAAAACCATGAAACATCACAAAAAGGACATTAGTTTTTTTAAAAGATAGGCTTTTGTTTTGAGGAGAAACTTTGGGCCATCAAAAGAATTGTACCATTTTCTAAAGGCAAATGCAGCCTTCTTTCTTCCTCCCCATCAACTCTGTACACCTCACTGTCCATTTAGAGTGTCAATGCCAGAGATGAATATGCTCCGTAGTGTGTCCATCTTACTTCTTATTGTACCCTGGACAATAGGCATTCTTTATCTAAGAATCCTAACAATTAAAATAAGAGTGAAGTTAATATGAATAAACGAGGGAACATATTTATTCTCCCTAGATGTTTTCTTTTCCTGCTTACTTATAAGAGAGACAAAAGATTAAATATTCACAGACACCCCCAAATTTAATAGGACAATAATTTGTACCATCCACTTTTTTCTCAAGTTTGCTAACATTCAAGGAATTATATATTTAAAACTGGAGGAGGTCTTAAAAATCCAACTCTCTAACTTTAAATGAGATAAAATTGAGGCTCAAAGAAGTTAGATGATTTGTCCAAGGTCACACAGCCAGAAAGTCCCTGAGTAAGAAATCAAACTCACTTCATCCTGATTCTAAGTCCAGTGACATACTGTCTGCTTACACTAGCACAATCAGAATGTTACTTCCTTATTCAACCATCCATTTATTCATTCGACAAATAGTTATTGAATGCCTACCTCCCCAGTAGAAAAATTAATGTAGAGTGAAATAGCCAACAAATAGGCAAGAATGTAAAGTAGCATATTCTCCCAGTCATGTATCTTATTCACGAAAAACTTGAAAAGAGGCCTTGAAGAAACGAAATCTGGGGAATTGAAAAGGAGATACAAATTTTATAATTCATTGTATAGTAATATATACATTATTTCTAATAACTATTGGAATAATACAATATAAATAATATCTGGAGAAACCTCAGAACTTCCTAGATTTATTTTCATGGTAGAAAACATCAATCAGGAAACTGGATACTAATCCTGAAGATTCTTTTTGAACCTAATATTTTATGAATTTATGATCCAACTCTTTCCCTACCCAATACAAGTAAGCTCCCTGAAGGCAGAGACTATTTTATCTTTATATATTCAGCACTTAGACTAGAGCTTTGAATGTGATATATATTAAAGGTGATTGGAATTGGCCATGCAAGTGTTTTCTTTTAAATAAATTAAATAAATAAAACTTAAGGTTTAGTAAAATATAGCTTTGCAGAATCAACTTAAGGCCACGTTTAAAATATCTCCCAATCAATAGAAAACTATTCTACATATTTTAGGTCTAAAATGTACAATTTCTTGTGTATATAGGATGGTGTGGTATGGTGCAAAGACTGCATTAAAAGGAATAAAACTGATTCCTTCAATCAACTCTGCTATCAGTCTTCTGTGTGCAAGTCTTGCATCATCTCTGATTCTCAGTTTCTTCCTCTTTAAAAAAAATGGAAAATTAATTGTAAATTATAAAAAAAATTATAAAAATTCAATTATAAAAAATTAAAGTTAAATGAGACAATCTCTAAACTCCCTTCTATCCTTATAATTTTGTTTTATGTTGATTAGTTATTGTAAAATGGAAATATTTTTACATATGATTTTGAAAGGATCATTTACTTAAAAAAAACCATGCTATTTTCTACTAGATAATTAAATCCTAAATAGATAATAAATCTATTAGATAAATTAAATCCTAATTAGATAATTAAATCATATCAGAATAAAAAAATAGGCATATAACACAGTGACATCAGCCCTGTGGTCACAATAAATATTTATTGATGAATAGCATTCAAGATTTTAGAACATCTGGAGCATGTCTACCTCTTTTCCATTCTTATGTTCAGATTGCCCACATGATGCATGTAGAGTACATGCTAGCTTGTGATTATATCTCACTGATATAACTAAAATAGTTCTGTCACCTCAGTTTTGCAAGGTGGTGGGAGATACCTGTGCACAGAAAATACCCAACATTTCATTAGAACAGTCTCTAGTTAGGGAATTATTTCTTTAGGAATTTCTTGTGAGAATATCTGCAAAATCAAACAAAAATGAAACAAAAATGAACAAAAACCAAACACATATATAGCTAATGGGCTTTAGAAAAATTCCAAGGCAATTTGACTTGTAGCATTTACTGCAATCAAACATAAAGTGCCCTCCATGCACCTATAATGGATAGAAATAACGAATCTTATCAGAAAAAACCTCCAATCATTTGTTGATTGATACCTCCTATAAAAATCAGTTTACTCAGGGGAACTTCTAGGGTTGTAATATAAATATTAAGATTATTCTTTCAAAAGGGTAGGAGAGAAATCATGTAGGAAATTTGAAGCAAGTATTAAATAATTCTTTTTTTTAAAGGCTCTATCCCCTTCTCCTTCTCTTTCCTTCACAGCAGTTTTTGTTTTGGCTCCTTGACTCCATGAGCTCACTGGACCCACCTCTCCATGCTACATGGAAGAAATATTGGCTAGCAAATTCATTTTTGCTGTATCTCTGTATTTTTGCTGTATCTCTGCTGTATCATACAGACACACACACATATATACATATATTGCAATTTTACAGTTTTTTTATGTGAAATGAATAATATCAGATATTAATGGTGTGTGCTACCAAAGAGGAATGACCACAATGACGTGTTTTAAATTCTATACCACTTTTCAAGTGCTTGGAAATTTCATGCCTCAGAGCCTGGCATCTTCCAAAATAAATAAATAAATAAAGCTGGATCTAGTATAAAATTCAGAGAATTGAGTATTGTCTACTAAAGCAACAAGATTTACGAGAAACGTCTGGCTCAATTGCATTAGGAAAAAAAATGATTTAAAAAAATTGTTTCCCTGCCTTTTAAAATGAAAACCATCTGCAATGAAAAATTTAAAATGATAAATCTTCTCCTTTCGCACTACCACTGATAAATTGCTCGTTTTCTTTTGGGGGGAGTGGATGGGGTGGGGAGATGAGGGAGGTGAGGCAGAACACAGATATTCATTACTAGTTTAAAGGACACTTTGTGAAAAAAATCTATTTGTTCTTTACTAAGATCCTTAATAAGGAGATATCAAACTTACAATTCAAAAGGGACTCTAGAAAAAAAAAAAACTTGTTGAAACTAAAGTTTAGCTATGGTTGGCTTTTCCTGACTGTAGGGGGAAAACTGTGATTTTCTTTTGATTCTTAATAATGTGGTGACTTTAAGACTTAGGCTATATTTAAAGTATGCCTTATTTCATATAGCAATGTTTTAAATGGGGGTCTGCTTTAAATGGGCCAGTTTATTCAAGACTATATTTCTATACAACCTTGAAAGAAGAGTCAATAATGGATGTTGATCCAGTGCAGTCAGCTTTTTACTTTGGCATCATTCCCCTTGTATCCAAGTTCTGGGAAATAGACCTAGAAATGGGGAGCAGAAGAAAAAAAATAACCAAATAACCAACCCATTCCTGTTTTCATTTATTCTTCTGCTCTTTCAGAAAATGAAAAATAAGGAGGTGTTTTTTTATTTCCAAGTTTGTTTGACATACTTCTTTAATATGAAAGCACTCCTAGAAGAGGGTCTATATATTTAGCTTGTTTTGGACACAGATCCAAGCATCTTCTGAGTATGACCATAATAAAAACTAAGATTTATACAGCATTTAAGGTTTGTAAAACACTTTGCATACATTATCTCATTTAATACTTACAACAAGCCTGTAAGGATGATGCAATTATCATCTCCATTTTATAGATGAGGAAACTAAGACTTGGGAAACTAAGTTAAATAACTTGCCCAAGGTCACACAGCTGATAAGTGGCTGGTGTATGATTCTAATTCAGTTCTTCCTACCCCTGACTGCTACTCTATACACTGTGTAACCTAGTTACTTTAATAAACAATTATTATTATAAATGCCTTGTAAATATAATTAGGTATCATTATATACAATAAGTAATAAACAATATAGTGTTATATATCATTATAATACCATTAAATTATACAAAGGTCCTCTGTATTCTCCACAATTCTTGGTTTCTTAGAATGTTTTGCTTTAAACTAGAAGAAAGCTAACGATGGCTTTCATACCTCTCTTCAAAAATGGGTTCACTCACACTTCTTGGGGAACATAGAAGAGTTTAATTTGGGAATCCAGGTGCTGGCTTTCTTAGTAACAAGCCAAGGTAATTGTTTCCTAATGCAACCTGGCAGTGCCATTGAGGGCGGATTATACTGAGCTGCCATCCTGACGTGTTCTAAGCAAGTGACAAATCCTCAACAGCAAGTCTCTGGATCTCTCTGAGTAAACTTGGTGCCTGCTTCTGGAGGAAGACAAGAGCAGAGAGGAGCTGGGAGATCTGAGGAGGCAGCTGCTGCTGCATTAATGACTGGCATTGTCAATGTTGTGCTGTGGGGATGGCTGTTGCAGCTTCACTCTCACTCCTCTCCTCGTGGGTGTTGCTATGGGTACCAGCTCAGAGGTGTCATAGGAAAAAAAGGGCTGGGGGAAGGCTGATGAACAACAGAAAGAAATGAAGGCTCTATGAAGACATCCTACCTATGTGAGCAGGCATGTTACTTTCTGCAATCGGGGTCCATTAAATATGGAATGGAGGAGAGGCAGAGGAGGAGAACTGGTCAAATCATCAACAAAGAACTTGGAAGAAAAGCATTTTTGAACTGTGGCATCAGTCCTAATCTCCATAAGGGGAATGATGTTGCTGGATCTTTAGTATCAGGAGTCCAATCAATGTATTGCCACCTGCCCTTGCAAGCCACTAAAAATATGTTTTCAGTGGGGATATTTCTGTGGCAGAGCAAACCTTGGGGAAGCTGTTCATTATTTTAAAGGCTGTGTATCCTTGCACATTCATTCAAATGCCTGCTGTTTCTCTCCCATAATCATTGATCTTGTGGGGGCAGTGACACTCCAGTGTATGGCTTCCAAATTAAACATGAAGACAATACCCCCACCCCAATACATTCATCAGCATTAGCTTAATGCCCTCTCCCCAGTAACTTCAGCCTTTTAGTACTGGACAAGGAAATCCCATGGCCATATTTGAACCAATTGTCGAATTTCAATGATTATGTGCAGATGTCAGATTCCTTCAGAGCAGAGATCGAAAAGTGACATTGTTCTCGTCTCCCAAGTTTATTCCACTTATTAAAATGGCATAAACAATACTGAGATGGAGAGGAGGCTTTTCTCCAATCCTCTACTACTGTGTTATAATTATAGAGCCCATGTACATATTTGTAGGGGGAGTGATTAAAATACCCTCCTGAAAAAAGTAGAGCAAGTTCCCCCTCTCTCCCCATCCCCATGGGTTAGAGATAACAGAACTTTACTAGTCATGGGCTATGTATGTATTTACTCTAAGCTTCTCTGATCTGGCCTGATGAGTTTACAGACTGAACACAATACTCTAAGATGGGTTTTTCCCCTCCACTCATTACATTTCACTCTCTACTCTCCCATCTTAAAATCCTAGGTTGTTGCTAGGAATGTCAGTCAGAATAACATTCATAATTTGAAACCACTGCCCATTATTTTCACACATATATCATGTAACTGTCACCAGACACCAAACTCTAGGATGATTTCCCCAAATTCATGGAAGGCCAGTGCTGGATACCTTTTCCTAAAAAATATGTTTTTACTGAAATCATATAAGAAGTCTCTTAACCCTGAACTCTCCAATGCATACCGTCCACAAACACACACACACATACACATACATGCATGTATGCACAAACTAGAGTTAATATATTAACATATATTTTCTATGTGATCATACATGAAAATGATATAAAAATTTCAAGCCTGATTTCCTTTTTTTTTCAGATATCATTCATATACATTATCACCTACACAAATAACAAATTTGTATCAAATGCAGTTAGGTCCATCATTCTGTGGGGATTTTAGAAATAGAGAAAATATACCTTTGCATGGAAAGTAAGTAGGTTTGGGGATAGTCCCTCTTTCCCATTATTCTAGAACTCATTTAGGGACCTGAATTTAAGTTACTGTACATTGGCCATTTTACTCCTACCCACTTGTAATTCTTCTCTCTTTTACTACCAATGGCTAACAAATTATTTAGATTTCATATTGTAGTAAAGAAAAAAAAACAATTTATTACAACAGGAGCAATATTGAAAAATGTCCATGATCTCAAGGAAGATATTCCCTCTACTCTTAATCCTCCAGGGTCCAGAAGTTACAAGTTCATCCTACTCCATTGGCCTAGTCATGATTCTGAGATTAATCTAAGGAACCTACTTACCTTTCGTTTTAAGGCTTTCCAGAATAGAAAAGCCATTTCTGCTTGACCCAAGAACTTTGCTCCTATGTGGCAGGAGGTATGGTCCACCTAGGACTGACAGAGTATAGTTTACATAGACTGAAAACCGGGCACCAGGTGGAATGATGACTTCTTGGTGCTAAGTCTGTGCTATTGTATTTGTAAACAATGTCTTAACTTGGAAAGGAGAAATCTCAAAGCTTCTAGAATCCCTAGAGAAGGTTGCACATCATTCTATTTTTCATATGGATAGAGAGCTGCCCTTTTATTTAGAAGGTGCACAAGTCCCCCTTTTCTCTCTGTCTTTCTGTCTCTTACATACACACACTCACACATATACATACTCACTCATATGGGTTCTGAAGTCCTGAGCAAATCACTTATTTTTCTAACACTACAGAAAACTAAAGTTAGTGAGAGTTTCCTCAATGGTAATTCTCTAGGGTAATGGAATTATGGGTCTCCCCATACTAATCCTAGTCACTCAATCTACGTTGTATTAAACATAGAAAAAATATCAACTGAATATTAAGGAAGAGTGAACCTTGGTTTGGTAGAGGGGTGTAACCAGGCTACTTTCATATGGAAGCCAATTTGAATAAAATATTAAAGCTGGAAGAAGAAAGACTCTCATTTGAGGGTTGATGATCTGATCAGGAAGGCCAGTATACCAAAAAAAGGAAGTAATTGTATGGAAAGTACAATTGGTAAGGAAATTCCAAGCCCTTGGTAGGTCATCATCTTTGTTACTTGTCTACCTATTAGGAAACATAAGATCTAGAAGTTTTAAGTCACTAATTTGTTCTTACTCTTGTCTATACTTATATCAACTCATAGATTTAGAGCTAGATGGGATTTTAGAGGTCATCTTATAGACTTCTCTCATTTTATATCATCTTATGGAGGAGGAAATCAAGAGAGGAAAGAGGTCAAGTGACTTTCAAAAGGGTACAGTTACTGAGAGGAATAGAGAATTTTAATCAATCAGTAAACTTCATTAAGTGAAGATGATGTACTATGCCAAGCACAGCATATATAAAGAAAAGCAAAAGATAATCCCTTCCCTTAAGGAGTTTACAGTCTACTGGAGAAAGTGTGCAAATATATACAAACAAGTAGGTTAAAAAGGAAATAATTAACAGAGATTGTCCTCTGATTCATCTTGTGTCTGATGTTTTCTAAGTTTGATCCACAGTATCTGGTCATTTTCGAGGTTCTATTCCAGGTCCTATTCTATAAATTGTCATA
Organism: Monodelphis domestica; assembly: GCF_027887165.1. Lineage (NCBI taxonomy): Eukaryota > Metazoa > Chordata > Mammalia > Didelphimorphia > Didelphidae > Monodelphis > Monodelphis domestica. The sequence goes on from NC_077227.1 coordinate 195,630,451, forward strand.
GTGCATCAGACTTTTATTTTGGCTTGGTGAGAAAATTAGTATTTATGTAACTACTGGGGACTAGGACAGTTACATATTCTCATTTAATAACTATGGTTCATTCCTTGGTTTCCATTGATTTGAATACATTAGCACAACAGACAATCAGCACACCTTGGAGCAGTTCTCACTATTTCTTGCCTTACTTAAAAAAATGCCTTAGGATCACAGAGTTAAAGCCAGTGATTTCTAAAAAAACTGAACAATTTGGCATTTACTTATTTGTGTACATGTTGAATAAACCCAATAGCATGTGCCCTCTTTTTCTGGGAAGAATTTGTTACTATGTCTTTTGAATTACAGAGAAACTTGGGAAGATTTTGACAGATCGATGCAGTACAGAATGAGAACCAGGAAAACAATTTCAAGTATAATGTCAACATTGCAAAGTTAAACAATATTGAAAGACAACTCTAATTCATGCAATGATCACTTATGATTAGAGATGATGATGATGAAGAATATTATCCATTTGCTGACAGAGATTTAATGGCCCAGTATGTAGCAGAAGACATCTATTTTTAGATGTGGCCAATAAGGGGACATATTTTACTTGACAATGGTTGTTACAAAGATTTTTTATAGATGGGAAGAAGAAAAAATTGTTTGATAACTTTTCAAAATAGGAAAAAAGTGCAACCTCCTTGAGGATAAACAATTTTTGTCTTAATAAAGTATTATATAATTTAGACTCATCTGCTAGAAACATTTTTATTGATCATATATCCAAGCCATTTCTAGCTAGGAAAAATAGATGCCTAAATTTGCATAGCCCCCCCCCATGTCCTCTGTTGTAACTTTCTAGGAAGAAAACAAGAACAATTCATAGGAATCTTGAATGAAAGAAAAAATTTTGTTGTTGTTCAGCTGTTTTTCAGTGATGTCCAACTCTTCTCACTATCCCATTTGTGGTTTTCTTGGCCAAGAAAATAGGAGTGATTTGCCATTTGCCTCTGCTGCTTATTTTATAGATGAGGAAATAATGATGTAGAATTCAATGACTTGCCCAGGGTCACACAACTAATATGTATCTGAGGCCAGATTTGAACTCAGAAAGATGAGTATTTCTGAGTTCAGGCCCAGAACTCTATCCACTGCTCTACCTAACTAATTATATCCTCTAAACAAGTTTGGTTATCACCCTTATTTTATTTTAAATATACTTCCATACTACTAACTACATTGTGACCTCAAGCATGCCCTTTAATGTTTCTGGGCCTTAGTTTCCTTCTTTGTAAAATGAAAGGGTTGTCCCTAAGGATCAAACACTTTCCTTCTAGATCTAAATCTCTGCTGTTAATACTGACTAGTGAGCATTCAGCTGGTACACTAGATAAAATTATAATGCAGTGTCTGTAAATTATCTTGATTTTTTCTTTTACTCTTAACAGAAGGTCAGTGTTGACTTCAGTGTTCCATGACTTTAGAATTTAGAGCTTGTCCTGAAATATGGCTTCTAGACAACAGCAAGGATTTTTCCACAACCATTAGATATATAAACACATATAAAGGAGCATGTATATATGTATGTGTGAATGTACACACGCATATGCATTTATGCATATGTCAACCACTGCATCTGGAAAGAGATATTTGTGTTTGTATATATTTGGTCCAGTGTTCCTCTCCAAATGTAAATTTTGACTCTTGAAAGCAAATTTCTATATTTGCATTTCTCTCTCTTTCCCCACTCCCACCCCTTCCCAGTTGTTTTGCCAGTTGGTGTATTTCTCTGCTTATTTCCACATTCTTATTCCTCTGCAACAACCCCCATGAAGTGGCGCTGAAAGATCGTGTTAGCACAGTTTCATGATTTGAAATACCAAGTCTACATTTTCTCCTTTCTTTTCTTTTTTCTTTTTCTTTCTTCCTTTTTTTTTTGGCCATCTTGGGAGCATCACAGGGCTGAGAGGATGGAAATCTTTTGGTAATTATACCAGTTTGTATTCGTCTCACATTTGGGACCAAATACAAATCAGATCCGCTCTTTCTCCCCGTGAATATTCATAAAAAAGCAAAGTGCCAATTCTTGGCTACCCATGTATGGAACCAAATATGATAATGAGTCTTTAGTATATTTGGTATACATACGTGTATATAAGAATATATGTATTTATACTCACTAATTTTGGTTGTGTCCTCTTTGCAATTTGTTTGTTTAGTATAGGGTTGCTGTTATAATGTGTTAATAAGCTGCTGAAAGCTTGGCACCTATTACTTGAAATGACAGCTATGTTAGAAGCCTATTAACACTCCATAGCAGCAGCTCTACAGCTACTAGAAATGAATTTCAAAGAAGGTAAATGAACAAAAGCATTTCATAGCTTTAAGGAAAGTAATGCCCTGCCCAGAACCTTATATACTTAGGAAATTGTACAGTATATAAAATAGAAGATCTCCTCCACTTAAAGAAATAGCGGAAGAAAATATTTGGAGAAAGGAAAACTACTCTAAACAACCTTGAAGACAGGAATCTAAAGGACCCTAAGCAAAATTTCCTCTCTTTGTTTCTATTGTATTCAAACTAGAGCAATGTCAAACTCAGTTAAAGCAATAGAATATTTAGTTTTCTCTTCATGGGAAAAAATGTTAAGTCTGCTAGAATTGGCTTGAACGTTTTGTGGTCTCTGACCTTGGGAGCAAAATATTTTCTTCTCTTTTACTTTCTTTTCCCCCCCTTTTTGGTAGACCATGCTCTTCACAAATCAATTCATATTACATTTAATTTGCTTGTAATGGAGTCCCATTGAGATTTTCCAAAATGGCTCCTGACATGCTGATTTGATCACAAGAAGAGTCTAGAGTGAAGGTTTTTTGGCAAAATATTGGAAATGGGAGGCAAGGAAAAGCCCAATATTTAAGTCAAAATATAAGCTTGTGATTTCATGCAAATCAGTTAAAACACAACAACATTCTTAAAAATCTATGCAACAAGACCAGGAAAAATTGGTATAGCTCAAATTGTGAAAGGAGAGTAGAAATCCTAAATGGTGTTTCTACATTTATTTTATAAAAATTAGAGTCAATAAGTGGTGTGGCATTTCATCCACAGAAGCCTAATAGTTTCTCCCATCTTTACTTTTCCATAATAATTCTGTGATGTCTCCCACTTTTAGAAAATCTTGCTTTTGAGGAGCTCAAAATACTATCATATCTATTAGTTAGAACATGTTGTATACACTATACTATTCATTAGCTTTCAATGTATGACTCATAGGCCATCTGCAAAGAAACCCAAATATAGTTTGGAAAGTATTTTAGAACAATAGAAAACAGGTGGAGGTAGATGTATACAAGCATGGATCTCTCTAAGCTCTCTTGATTCCCCTCTTCAATGTTCTCACACTCTATAGTTTGGGGTAGATTTTTAGGATGTGAGGGAGAGGTGCTATTCGTCTGAAAAGAAAAAAAAGCACTTTTCCCATTGAGACCTGGTAATAAATATGCTTAGAATGGAGTCCACATGAATTCCAAAATTCATGCGAAGGAGACTGCGTAGTTCAGATGTGTTGTCAGATGTTTTGACAGTAATTAACAATGTAGTAAATACTGTCCTCTAGCATTCTACCAACCAGAATTTCCTCTTCATTAGTATTTTCATATAGTGATTGTAGATGTTCATAATTAAATATTTTTGATAACATGTATATAAATTTGTATATGCAGATATGCAGATGTGTCTACACACATATATGTTTATATAAACAGTCTTTAGCTATAAAACACATGAAATACCTTATATACAATATCTTATTTAGTCTTTAACATGATCTGTGAGGTACATACTAAAGCTTTTAATAGCCCTATTTTCTTAATGAGCCTCTGAGGAGTTTCAAAAAGGTTAAATAACTTGCCTATAGTTATATAGTTAGTAAAAGAGGCAGGATTTGAACCAAGGTCTTTTCCAACTCCATGGTTAGTTACCTTTCTATTGTAATACATTGTCTCCTGAGAATCACTGCTGTATAGCAAATTGCTTTCTGAAACTCTGAAGATTCCAATATTGTCATGGTTTCAAATGTCATAGAATATGTAGCTCTAGAACTATAACTTAATTGGATTAATTAACTATAAAAAACTATAACTTAGTTAATAACTATTAAAAAATATAATTCCCAGGGAGGGAAATTCTGCCAATTTGCAACTTACAGCCTTAGAGAGTTGCCTTGAGGCCTTACCCACTCAAGTAATTTGAGTATATGTCAGAGTTGAGACCTGAACTCAAGTCTTCCTGACCCCAATGCCATTACACAATTGCTATAAAATGATCACCTATATCTAGAATAGAAAATAAGTCTTTAACAATCACAATACTGACCAAACAGAATAAAGGACAATTTACAGCAACATTCAGTGATGCTGTATTCATTAGGCATTTTAAAAGCTTACATTTAGAAATACTAATTGCCAGTTGTTTATAGCTGCCTAACAATGTAATGTACTGAATTTAAGCAATAAAATGATATGTGAGGACTAGCAAAAAAATAAAATGGAAGCTTGTGTGACATCAATAATTTTAATGTTAGTATGATTGACTTATTTTGATGCCTAGATATTTCCTCTTCATTCACCCAAATATGAGATTAGGAAAATATGGGAACATTATTGCAAATGAGCTCCTGTGGATTTGGAAAGTCAGTTAAGCTCTTAGTTTCTTCATCTGGAAAATAAATGGGTTGCATGAGATGTTCCCCAAGTTTTCTTCTAGCTCCAAATTGAATGATTCTATGTTCATGGAGGCTCTTCTTCTCTGTGTTGTTGTTGACAATTAGCAGCCTATGAGTGCTCAGTTTGTGATTTCTGTTGATGATTGTGACATAGCAGGTATGAAAGTGATCTCACAAAATAGCCTGAATTAACCATAGTTTTAAATTACTTCAAAAGTATTTTGTGTATCCTAAAATTGGAGGATGAAACTAGAACCTGCCTGGTCCAGTTTGCCATATGAGTAGCAATTGTCTGAGGTGAGATTCAAACCTAATTTCCCTTACTCCAGGTCCAACAATTTATCTGCTATGCCACAGTGTCTTTCAGTTTGCCATTCAATAAAATTCCATAGAAAGAAGTCCCATCTTGGACTCATTGAAAGTAGTTTCAAGGACTCTTTAAGCCCTGAAAGGAAGTAGCAAAGTGACAATTTCCCCTATGCAATCTTTGCAATATTTTATATTGCAAGGAAAGTGTCATGGCAAGGAAAGGAATTTTCTATGCAATCCTAAAGGCAACCATCCAGTTTTGTCAATTTTTTCTAAGATGTTCTAATGACAAACTCTAAGTTAAGACTGAAGTAGTTTTATAGATTTTTAAAATTTTACTTGCATGATTTCATGTGTACAACTTATTTCATATTGCTAGGTTAGGGAGGGACTGGAGAAAGGGAGAAAATTCAGAACTTAGAACAAAAAGAATGCTTAAAAATAATAAAATTTACTAAAAAGATATCCTCAAATTCACAGTGATTAAATAAAAAGAATTGTCCATGTCCTGAACTAAATAAATTCTCATAATTGACCATCTTAATTTCTAATGGTTTCAAAGGAGAATTATATATTTTTGCTTTCCTTTAAACGATTAAAATATCTCTATTAAAATTTCATTAATAAATGCAAAGATTGTTTGAAAGATAGCTTTCTTGATTGTATCTGTAAATTCTTTGAAAATGATAATAGACAATTAGATTCTATCAATAGTCTTCTTGGTTGAAGTACTGGATTTCCTTGGTGTTTCTTTTGGGATAAATGTATAACACCTTCTGGGAAAAACGAAAAAAAAGTTTCTTTATCTCCAGGCATTTCCCAAACTTTGTGGCCAAATCTCAATTACATTCCTAACCAAGCTTTGGTTTCTTTCTGTACCTTGTGCTTCTTTTTGGGGCCTGGAGCTCCCTTGGATATCAAAGGAAGCTTCTTGTACAGAGGGGATACATAAAGGGGCAGAGGAGAATGAGAATCTGACCTCATGTTACTGCCACTGCTACAGAAAGCTGGGAAGTTAAAAACACTTACTAAATAATTCCCTTTAAATAAGATGAGAAATGATTTTTTTACAGTTAACAGTTAGATGCATCATGATTAATGTTATCAACCTTGAGGGCAAACTCTGCCTGTTTAGTATGAATTTTTTATTTCTGTGTTTCAAGTGAAAAATATCCTGGGGTCCTTTTGAATTTCAAACAATTAGTCCAAAGCCAAAATGTATTAGGTTAATTGTATATTTTTAATCTAATTTTAATATTGCTTAGTTCTGAAATTGATAAGATGGCATTTATTTGTGCTTTCATAGTGGATAATGACCCCTTATTGTATTTAAAATATATTAACTCTTAATGCCAAAAGTCTAAGACAGGAATAGATTCTAAGAAATGCTTGTGTAGAAGGGGTCAGGGGAATGTCTTTTCCCATATGGCCTGAGCCCCTCTTGCTTTTAGCATCCTGACCTTCATATGGTGCTCTTTCCTTCCTCTGGGAGAAATTTGAATCAGATTCCAGAAAGATAAGCTATACAAAGTTCTTTGGTGGGAGGAAGGAAAAAGCTATGAAGAATTGTTAGGCAGAATCAAGAGCAAAAAGAAACTATTTCAAGTATAGATGACACATCATGGTTAATGATCATCTGATTAACATAGTCAATAATTAGCAAATGAACACATTGTGACTATATTGACAATTCTGTTCTTACTCTAATGTTATTTATTTAAAGCTAATTTGTCCTTTCATTAGCTACTATCATTTTAGTATTTCGATGATCATAATTTCATTCTTGTAACTACTCCCCTTCCCCACCTTCTCACCTGTATTGGTGTTGGCTAAAGTCTATCCCTACTTTCTCATTCAATAAAACAACTCTTCTGATGTCACTCCTTCTAATTGTATCTGAACTTTCCCCAGAACCTTTATTCAGAGGGCATCCAAGTCAGACATCTATTCACTAGTAGTTAATCTAGACTTTATGTTCCTCCCACATTCTCGATAGGATACTTCCCCTTATCCTTTTTTAGATTCCATTTGTGTGTTAGCTCCATCTATTAGAATAGAAGATCCTTGAGGGTAAGGACCTTCTTTTTTTTCTGCTTGTATTTATATTCTTAGTGCGTATCACAGTACCTAGAACCTAGTCAGCACTTAATACATTCCTTTTTACTTTTTGACTTATCCAAATCCTTCCAAAATTCTTCCATGGGGGATATCTACCCAACATGTTGAAGAATTTTCCATATATAGATCTCATATTTTATTTTATTACCAATTACACATAATAGCACAATTCCACCTAAGTTTTCTGAAATTGTCTTTCTCCCTCCTTCCTCCACCTTTCCCTACCCCCAGAACTGTCAAACAATTCAATCTGGGTTATACATGTATTTTTATGATATGTTTCCATATTTTTCATTTTTGTAAGTGAATGAGCTTAAAAAAATCAAAAGCCCAAAACATATGCTCAAATAAGCAAGTGAAAAATCTTATGCTTTCATCTGCTTTCCTACTCCAACAGTTCTTTCTCTGGAAGTGGATAGCATCCTTTGTCATAAGTTTCTCACAATTGTCCTGGATCAATTTATTGCTGAGAACAGTTAAGTCTATCACATTTGGTCATTCCACGATATTGCTGTTACTGTGTACAATGTTTTCCTGGTCCTGCTTATTTCACTCTGCATTGTATCTTATAGGTTTTTCTAGCTCTTTCTGGAATCATCCTGTTCATCACCCCTTAAAGCACAATAGCATTTTATCACCATTGTATATCACAATTTGTTCATCCATTCCCCAATTGATGCCACCACAAAAAGAGCTGCTATAAATATTTTTGAACAAGTAGGTCCTTTATCATTTTTTTAAACCCTTACCTTCCATCTTGGAGTCAATACTGTGTATTGGCTCTAAGGCAGAAGAGTGGTAAGGGCTAGGCAATGAGGGTTAAGTGACAGGGTCACACAGCTGGGAAGTGTCTGAGGTCAGATTTGAACCTAGGACCTCCCATCTCTAGGCCTGACTCTCAATCCACTTAGCCACCCAGCTGCCACCCTTTCCCATTTTTTTATCTAGATAGATCTCTTGACATGACATGGATAATGTTGAAGCACATGGCATGTTCACTCATCACTAGTCACTGTGGTTACATGATTAGCCTACCTTTAATAGCCCTGCTCCTTCCTCATCATATCCCCAAAGCCATTCTTCTTATTCATCTCTTTATTGGCAACATACTGTAGTCTACTCACACCCATCTTGCACCTCTCCATTACTCTATGAATGCTTGATAATCTTAAGTTCTTTAGAAACTTGTATTCCATGTCTTGCAACCACCTAACATCACCATAAGAACTTGATATTTTAAAAAATGAGCTTTTGTTTCATAAAGTCGCTTGGGGATTACCCCAAACACTCAGTTTTCTAAAGATGTTCAGTATGCTTCCCACCTCCTATTCAATTCTGACAACTCATTCTCTATTTGTATTATTTTTCATCTAAAATAAATATATTGATGGATTTTAAACACAAGAAAGATATACTGAAGCCATTTGAATCTCCTCTGGAGCTGATTGTTAAATTATCAATGTGTGCATTTATATGTTGGAAATTGCCAAAAGCTATAGATCAAGGCTTGATTGGTCATTTCGTTGTTTGTCTAGATTTTAAAAAATGATGAAGAAAATGTTAGTAATGCAGATTAAGTTAGAAGTGTGTCCTGAATACATTTCCCCCCAAATCATTTATTAAACATTTAAAGTATTCCCATAGACACAAATAAAATATAATCAGAGCGTAATTCCACCTCCAAATGACAAAGCCTATGAAAGAATCCATATATACAAACAAATCATAGAATTTTAGTTGGAAGAGACCAGAGAGGCTTCTGGTCCAACCTATACCAGACTAGGCATCCTTTTTTATAATTACCACGGATGATTAGTCATTTCTTGAAAATTCCCAGAGAACTACTCAATTTTGGCACATTTGTTAACACCTGAGAAATTTTCCCTTTCATTGAGCCTCAATCTGTCTTGCTGTTCTTAGTTCTTCCTTTTGGGGCCAAGGAAAACCAGCCTAATCTCTCCTCCACTGGTAATGATTCAAATAATAAAAAATTACCATTATGATTTTCTTCCATTTTACCCTTTTACTGCCATGCTTCTCTGTCCTTTAAGTCTTTTCTTCTTCAATTTGAGCATCGCTATCATCCCAATAGCCCTTGTCCAGCTTCTCAACACCTTTTCTAAAACATAATGTCCATTATTGAACACAATACTTCCCATGTGGCCTGACCAGAGTACAATAGCAAGACCATCATCACTCATAAATGTCCCTACAAAAGAGATATTTAATTAATTGCTTAGTTCTTCTCTAATCCAGATTGTGTTTACATATTGTCATTAGAAAATAAAATTTGATGATTTTCTTCCCCCTCCCCTTTCTTTTTATTCCTAGCACTTAGCACAATGCTTGGGATATAGCATTTGATTTAAAAATGATTGTGTACTTAATTTCAAATGACTTAAGGATATTACCCCCTTTCCCAGAAGAAACATGACCTGGATGTTCTCTGTCATGGGCAAGCCCTCAGTGCTCACCAAGATTTCCAAAATCTTAAAGATCTTATTTGGGGCATGATTATAGTATAGTAGATTTAGAGGTAAAACACGACCCTTACTCTTTCTTTGTTAGAATATTTCTGCTGATTTTCTTAGCTAGAAAAGTTCAATTTAAAATAAAAATTATTAGTGAAATACAAAGGGAGGATTGCAAATAATCTGCTTTGTGCTATAATAGTTTTTCTATTCAGTATCCCCAGAACAGACCTAGGAAAATTTATAAGAGTAGGAATTAAAGAGAGAAATGAAATGCCCTGTTTGAGATGGTATATCTCTTGAGTCTGGGAAGTTAGGTGACAAAGTGGATAGAATACTGGACTTATAATCAGGAAGACTTACATTCATGAATACAAAACCAAGTTTTAATATATTAATTATTATTATTATTATATAGATATTAGTTATATGACCCTGGGCAAGTCACTTGATCCTGCTTGTCTTGTATGTTGTCTTAGTTCCTCATTTGTGAAATGAGCTGAAGAAGGAAATGTAAACTGACTTCAATATCTTGGTCAAGGAAACTCCACACAGGATCATGAGGAGTCAGACTCTTCACTCTGTATCTGATCATAGACTTAATAACCCAAAATTATTTATAGAAGAAAAGTTAATGATCAGATGGCTCATTCAACAATAAACATTCATTAATCAGTTAATGTATTCAGAGTACCTTGCTAGGCACTGAAGGATATACAGAGTTTAGATTGGATATGATCTTTAAACAAATTTACAATCTAGCAGTGAGATGAGACCAATACAAAGAACTATAACATACAATATATTATTGAGTTATAAAACAAACTGAGAGGCAAAGGGAAATGACAGTTATCAGGTGAGGAATAAGGGACAACTTCTGGTGAATGTGACATTTGAATTGGATTTTGAAGAATGTGAGGAACTCAACAGTTAAAAATTGTGTGTGTGTGTGTGTGTGTGTGTGTGTGTGTGTGTAAGAAAGATAGAGAGAGAGAGACAGAGAGAGAGAGAGAGACAGAGAGAGAGAGAGAGAGAGAGAGAGAGAGAGAGAGAGAGAGAGAGAGAGAGAGAGAGAGAATGTGATATTCCAATAAGAAGGAAAGCCTAAGCATGGAGATGTGGAGTCATGAGATCCCAATTAGTGCTCTAAGGTCTGACAGTGGTCCAGTCTTTGCCCTCATGGAGCTCATATTCTACTAGGGAAGCTAACCCATAAGAGGGAAGGTAGGAAAAGGGCAGGTACCTAATGTTGAAGTATAATGGAGGTGCAGAGGATTAAAACCTAAGGGTAAATGAAAAAATGGCTTGCCTGTGCTAGTTCCTTAAAAGGAAGTTCTTGGAGGAGCTCTCCATCTTCCAATAAGAATACCACAGTCTCTGAAGAAGAAATTTCACATCCATGAAAAGAAAGGTACATAATAGGTGTGAGTGGAATTCAATACATAACTGACAAACAATTATTCGGGAAAGTGGTTTAAAGGACATTATTAGGTATCAGTTGTATCTCTGAGAAGGTGGGACTGTAATTTGAAATCCAGAAAAGGTCAAGAGATGTAGGGAACACTGGATACTGGGAAGACTCCTGATGATAGCTTTATGAGAGAATATTATCAAGACTAAGAGAAGATGAGAAGGCATGAATGGTTTGCAGTTTGAGTTGTCTGAGAGAATGCCCACTGTATTGGAGTAAGAACTCTATTTAGATATTTCAGTGGCTTCCCATTGCCTGTTGAATCAAATCCAAACCACTCATCTCAAAAGAGAAAGCCCTTCATAATAAGACTTGTACATACTTTTGCAGCTCTCATCATAGCTATGTAGATCCATTGTGCTCTAGCTAAAGTGAATTATTTGGTGTAGAGCAGACAATGCCAGATATAGAGGTCAAGCATCTGCATTCAAATCCTGCCTCTCACACTGTGACTTTGGGTAATTCATGTCCCATTTTAGAGTCTCAGTTCCTTCATCCATACAATAAGGATGTTTTATCAGATGACCTCCCAGGTCCTTCTAAACTCTGATTTTATAGTCTTATGGTCTATGAATATGTCCAATGCTTTTCTGATTTTTTTTTTGAGGGAGCTTCATGGAACAGTGGCATGAGCAATGGTGTGTCGGGAAGAACCAAGTTCTAATCCAATTCTAATCCACACCTACCATTAATGTGACCTGGGCAAATCACTGAATATCTATTTGTTTCACTTTCCTCAATTGTAAAATGGGGATAATAACAGGGTTGTTGTTACAATCAAATCATATCAACTGAGATATCAGAGCTCTGGACACATAATATATGCTTAGTAAATACCTGTTCCCATCACTTCTTACCTTTCTTTCATTCTTCTGGTAACAGAAGTCAAAGCCCTCATTTTCATAATTTCTTTATTGTCCTCCCCTTTCAGATCTACCTGTTGATTTACAACCTACCCCCAATAACACACCTTTTGGGAGAGATTTCACCCCATTTGAAAGTTATCTCCCCAAACTCTTGCCTCAATTTGTAGTTCATATACCCTTACTACACATAGTAGTTATTTGTGTCCATGTCTAATATCTTCTAGACTATCAACTCCTTGAACAAAAGGACCATGCCATATTAATTTTGACCCTCCTTCAGCATATATTAAATGATTTTGGTCATCATAAGGTATTTAGTGAATCTAAGAATTAATTCCTTATTTTTCTTTAAGGTTTTTAAATTGATATATTTTATATCACCTTCAGGTCTCTGAAAAACAAATGTATTAATGACATACTTTTGAGTTTAATTTGCACTGGGAACATTTTTCCTATCACTTTCTGAAGCTTAGACATCTATAAAACAATGAAATCAAGCCCTTCTATGTGGTGTTTGCTGGTTTCCAGAGTGTGAATTCTCAGAAAATTGAGCAATCAGCTTGGGAAAATAGGTTCCAGAATACCCTTACTTCCCTTCCCAGAGAACCATCACTTGTAACATGGGAATAAAGAAAAAAAAAGGGAGAAAACAAGCAGTTCAACAAAACTAGCCAGGCCAGCAATTGAGTCTGACAGCATATGTAATGGTGATTGAGTCTTTAGAGAATAGAAAAGATGTCAATTAGTTAATAAATATTTTAAGGGCTTAATGCTAAGCATCGTTCTAGGTGCTAAGGAGACAAAGAAGGGCAAAAACAGTCCTTGCCTTCAAGAAGTTTACTTTCTCGAGGGAGAGACAATTTGTAATTAACTGGACACCATTATACATGACATACATAGAGTGGACAGAAGTTAATCTAGAAAGGAAGACACTAGCAACAGAGGTGCCTGAGAAAGTTCCCACATAATAGGTAGTATTGAGCTGAATTGTGAAGGAAGTCTATATTACCCATTACTAAATTGAGAAGGGATGGAAAGTATTTTTAGAGCCTGTCCAAGGGAAAACTATGATATTGTCAAAGCTTATCTTTGGTCGCTCACCACTCCTACTCCCATCCTTCACTTGGTGTCTGTTGCTTTCATGCTGTCTCAATGCCTAGTACAGAGAAAATGCTTAATAAGTGTTTTTTGACTGATTGATTTTCTCCTGTTTACATCAAAGCCCTCTACTATATCATTTCCATAGCTCTGGACAACATTCCATGCTCCCAGCTTCCTCCTCTCCCATACAAAAAAAAGTGAAACAAAAAACATTACTTTATCTCTCCTGTATCCTATTGTCGTGCTTTTTGTCTCATGAAGGAACAGCTATAGTTAGCAATGGATTAATCAGATAAACCTATCTAGGAAGGGTTATCCAGCTAAACCCCCTCCCCCAACTCCTAAAAAAGAAAAATGGTTTCTTTCTAGGGAATTTCTAATACTGCAGCAAGCTGAGAGTAGGGGTCAAAATGTATTTTAGTTGAGGAAGAAGGGACTTACAGTTCCTTGCAAAATCTCTAAGGAATGGATGCCTGCTCTGACTATGTGCACAGTAGTTTTACACATAACCTCTAAGGGATGTTCAAATGCTGACACTGAATATGGAGAGATACGAAGTCAAGCATGCACACTAACTTTCCCATAGCCCCTTGGGACATTCGTTGCATGTAAGTGCCACATGGAAACAGGAAGATTCTCCAGGGAGTGCAGAAGTTCTCCTAGGGGGGTTATCTAATGGAGCAGCTGTCAGCTTTTAGTCCACCAGAGGATTACTGCAAGTGATGGCTGCAAAAGTCTCCCATGTAAGCAATCAGCCCCGATCTATATGCCCTGTGGAACTGACTACAACAATGCATGCCTTCCACCCCTATTTTCCCCCACCCACAACCCCTACACATGGTCAATAGTGTAGTGGGGGGAAATGCTGGATTTTGAGTCAGGAGAACTGAGTTTGAATCCCAGTCCTGTCACTTGGATGACCTTTGGTAAGTCACTTTTTCTCTATGGGCCTCAGTATCCTTTCAATTTAAAAAAGGTTGGATGAGATGTCTTCTAGGGTACCTCCTACCTCTAAGGTGTGATTCTGTTGCTTTGTGAACATTCAAAGACTAATTTTGGGTCATATCACCAAGGAAAGCAATAGAGGAAAATCCAATATGGCCACTATGACATCTGGAGAGTAATCTGAGCTATTTTCTCTTATTTTCATATCTCTTGGGTTTTTAACTACATGAGAACATCCTACATAACATTCCTGTCTGCCAGAGCCTTCACTAGGCAAATCAGAATTTTTAACATCGTCCATGTAGAGAAGGGCTGGATGCATGAATGGATCTCAGGGAACATGCAGTTGATAGCTTTCTGTGAGGGAATAATGGGTTATAAAATACTCTGGAAGAGGCTGAAAGAATTGTTAAAAAATCAATTTGCTTATTAGATTTCCTTAACTCCTTGAATAACTTCTATTATCCTCAGGATAGGGTCATCTACATATACTCTGTGTCTTCTGACAGTGAGGCATAACCACTTTATTGCTGTCTCTTCTGAACAGGAGAATTTCCATGGGTCCATATTTAAATTGAAATTAGACAAGATCTAGAAAACAATCAGCTTCTTTTATATAGGGTATCCTTACCATCATATAAAACTGGGGAGTGAGAATGGAACTCTTTCTTGCAAATGCCTCTCCCCACCTCCCCCACCTCTTTCCTCCTGGTTCCTCCCTCTCCTCTCCCCTCCTTTCTCTCTCCTCTTTCTTCCTTTTCTCTCCTCTCTTCTCCCATTCCTTTTTCTTCTTTTATCCTTCTCTTTTCCCTCCTTTATTCCTTATTTTCTTTTTTCTTTCTATTTCCCCTCTCTTTTTTTTCTTTCCCCTCATTTTCCCTTTCTTTTTCTCCTTTTCTCTCTTCTCTCCCCTGTTCCTCCTCCCACCTCCTCCTCACTCTCTCCTCCATTCTTCCTCTATCTTCCTCCTTTGCGTTTCTTTTTTTCTTTTCCTCTTTCCCTCTCTTCAATGCCCAAGCTAAGCAAGGAACACAGCAGGAGCCACAAACCACCATGACATGAGACTCCTACTTTTTCTACTTAATAATGACATTCCATAAGTTAGCAAAAAATCTGCCAACATCTGCAAACTCCTCTACACAGCCGTGAGCCCAAGTTAAAAATCATGTGTGACAGTGCGGTGGAAACTACAATTGATTCCATTCTAGTTGTGTCAGTTCCAAACAGAGACAATATTGATGATGCCATACAGTAATCTTATTGGGCTCGGACCCAACTCAACATTGGTCTTTGTCAACTCATTATTCCTCTATCAGAGGGATCTCCGCAGATTGATCTTGCCAGCCGCTCTTGATGGGTCTCACAAATCACTGTTCTGCTGTTGGCAGGCAGATTCAAGTACTGCACAGTAATTGCTGTTTCCCACCTCCCTCCTCCTCTCCCCCAAAGAAGACAGTGACTACATATTGCAAGTCATTGTCATATGAGAGATTATAACTATCCTAACAAGATAATGTAGTTAACTGTGCCATTCCCGATTACACCAAGAGATCTGATCATACCATGGACTTTCTTACCCTACCCCCACCCCTTTTCCTTCTCTGTGTTGGCAAAGGAAATGTGCAAAACAATCTCTCTTGCCTCCCGCTGGCTAATTATAGGGATCTCTGAACTTTTTAGAAGTCTACAGCTTTGCTTGTGTGAAAGTTCAGTTCTGCTTTCTGAGTGTCTAATTTAACTGATTATGATGTCTTTCCATTTATAGCAGACTTGAGGATTGTATTATCTCAGAAGCAGAGAAGCCTTTGGAATTTTTTTAAAGGCATGCTAGATGAAGACCTTTGGACTTTCTGCTTTGCCTTTGGTGACTATATTTAAGGATAACTTTGACTCCTAATATAGATATGAAACCCCATACATATGAAAGCCTGAGCTCAGTGAATGAAATTTTCTGGGAAACCAAAATGGAGAACCTATAGTGTTCCTTATTGGGTGAATGGGAGCAAACAGATTTTTTTTTTAATGGTTGAACAAGTTGTGGTATATGCTTGTAAGGGAATACTATTGTGCTATAAGAAATGACAAACAAGATGATCACAAAAAGACCTGGAAAGGCATATGAAGTGATGCAAAGTAAAATGAGCAGAACCAGAAAATTGTACACAGCAACACTGATGTATGATGATCAACTGTGGATGACAACTATTATTAACAAGGCAAAGATCCAAGACAACTCTAAGGGACTCATGATGAAAAAGGATATCCACCACCATAAGAGGAACAGAGTCCAAATGCAAACTGAAACATACCATTCTTTAGTTTATTTCCTCCATGAATTTTTCTCTTGTGTAAGCAATGTGTATCTTTTTTCAAAACATAATGAATGGTGAAATATGTATGTTATAATAACATATGTATAACCTATATAATATTACCTGCCTTTTGGAGGAAGGGAGAGGGGGAAAAGAAAGGGAGAAAAAGAATGAGATTCACTTTTGACATACCTAATTTGAGAATTTGTTCTTCTTGGATAAGCATATTTATTATAATTTTACTACATGTTTATAACAAATTATATGTATCTTATTGTTATTTTATGTTATGTTATATATAAAAATAGGAACAAAAATATGTAAAACATTCAGTCTTTCTACTTTTATGGATCCCATACTTTCATAGATTTACTGCTAGAAGCAAACTTTGTCATCAAATCTAATCTCACTTTTAGAGATGAAGTTTCTTGCCCAAGGTCACACAGGAAAGAAGTGACAAAAGTGAAATTTGAAGCACTTTCCAGGACTCCAAACTAAACATTCCACTTTGCCTCCTCAGTTAATCATAGGATTGTAGACCTAAGTCTGGGAGGCAACTCAGAAGCTTTCTAGTTGGGTCCTTTCATTTAATTGATAAGGAATTAAAGGCTCTGATAGGTTGTATGCTATCTAAGGACCCAAAAATAATAGGTATCAGAGGTGAGATTCAGTCAATCAGTATTCAAATTTAATTAGTTCTTAGGAGATTGCTCATAAAGGGCAATCATACAGTGGAAAAAAGGACAAAATTTTTAGAAAATGATTGGGACTTGAATTTCAGTTCTACTATTTACTATTTGTTTGACCTTGGGCAAGTTGTTTAAACTTCTAGGTCTCAATTTTATCAACTGTAAAATGAAAGTTTGGACCAGAAATTAAGGTCCCTTCTAGCTATAACTTCAGACTGTGTAGGATTGGATCTGAAGGAGTGATAAAGAAAATGTACTTTTTTTGGAGGGAAGGTGAAGGTTGTGTATTTGTACTTATATTTGAATATAGGTTGGATATTATGGTCAGAGGAATGCCAAAGAAGAGATTTGGATGTAAATTTTGACAACCCATTTTTTCTTCCCTTCTAACACACACACAATGACACAAACATACAAGTGCACATTTGTAAACAATGATTTTTCACAGAAAGGAGCTTTGATTCTTTTTTTTCTGGTTAGTTTCTCTTCTAGCTTATATCTCAATGCTATATTTTGTTACCTTTTCTAAATTGTGTCTGCATCTCTATTTTTGGAATCTTTTTCTAAAGTCTTTTAAATATTCCATGCTCATGAGTCTGATAGTCCATTTGTCTCCCTAGATTTTTGTTGACCCACCTCTTTATGGGTTATAGAGAACATGGTATACATTAAGTAGTTAATAAATGTTTGTTGAATTGAATTGATGATATCTTCTACATCACTGCTCTAGTACACTTAAGGACACAGATACTTCTGTGCAAATATAGATCTTTTTTTCAGGCAGCCTCAGAAGTCTTCTATAAATACCCTCTAAACAGCAAGTAAAAAGATACTGTGAATTCTCAGGTAGTGTCATGAGCTTCCTAAATATGTTCTTGGGCTATTAATGAGAAAAAGGAGTGCCTATCCTGAACTTGCTTAGATTCTTTTGGGGAAAGAAACATAGGTACAGATATAAAAATACAAAGTATAAAATAGCTGAAGTCCATATGCAGCTTGCTTAGACTAAACTATTTTCTGCTTTGGGTAGAGGAGGCTAGCAACTGAGGGTTTCAGAAGAGGCCTTATGATGGAGATGACTCTGGAGCTGAATCTTGAAGAAAACAAAGAAATTTGAAATGAATGAAGATGAGTAGGGAGTACATTCCATGTATAGGAAGGAAACAGCCTGTGTGAGGAATGATGAGGAGAGATGAGATGTCAGATAAAGTGACTGAATAGCAAGTAGGCTATTCTAGTTTTGCTGGAAGGTAGAGTGTGTGAGAGGAGAGTAAAATACTAAACACCGGAAATTCTGGCTGGAGTAAGATGGTGAAAGATTTTACTTACAAGCTACAAAAAGGAATTTGCATATGAACATCAATGCAAGAAGATGCTGCTGAAACTTTTTGAGCAGAAGATTGATGTGGTAAGTCTTTAGCTATAAGAATATCCTTTTGGTGGCTGTGTAGAGAATGGGGGAAGCAAGAGGAACAATTATAAGTGTAGTGATCTTAGCAAACAGGCTGAGGGCAACTGACAGGTCTCAAACCCATCAGTGAGTTGGGGTGGGGAGTGTCTACTCCAAGCATGTGAAAACTTCCCCTGGTGGAATGGACATCTGAGAACAATTTGTCCCAATGGCCACGAATGTGCCTGAAGCAGGTGCTGTGGTGGTCAGAGTTTGTTTAAGCAGTTCAGAGGTCAAGGCCATCCACTGCATCCTGGGCCATCACCAGTCACCCTGACTTTTGTCCTGCCACTGGACTTTGATGACTCTGGAAGAGAGAGTGAGGCTGATGACTTTGTGCAACTCTACTTCATTTAAATTCAATTTATATACAAGCTGAGATATCACCAGTATTGTCATTTGGGTCCCTTTTGAGTATGAAAGACAAAAATCACCATCACAATTGCCCAAGATAGATGTGTGGAGGTCCTGTATATGTCTGAAAAAAAAAGATGGGTGATAGGAATATTATGGAAAATTGACAGGGCTTGATGACTGATTGAATATGGGTGGAGGGAAAGAGAATATTGGCAAGTATATTGGAGTGAGAAGAGGGAAGGGTCAAGGATGATTGCCAGTTTGTAAACTTGGATTCCTAGAAGGATGGTGGAATACTCAATAGGAACTAGAAAGTTAGGAGAGTTGGATAGATGCCATAATGAAGCCACAATGAGAAAGATTCCTCCCAGGAGACTTTTAATTGGAAGTTCTAACTTCCTTATCCTACCCCCCATGCTCAGAATCCTCCATGGTAGAGGCTGTGTCAGTCTGAAAAGCATTGCTGAGAATCAGCCTAACATTAGTGACTGTAAGACTGTGGAATTGATTTGGCTGCATTTATTTTTCACACCTTCCCTGGGTTAGAGGAGGTAATTGAGTGTTTGGGTTTAAAAGACCTCCTGCTGAGTGCCAGGCTGCATGGGGAAAGTAAAAGTAAACAAAAGATAGTTAATTGTGTCAACATACCCTCCTTAATTATGCCAGAATGACTTGAAAGCAATATTTGCTTCAGATAATTCACAAGGCAGATAATTGAGGATTGATTGTTTGGGTCTTATTCAACAAGGTGATGAAGGCTATCTCAAAGGACTTACTGAGGACAGGCTGAATGACTCTGGCCATTGTTTTCCATCACAATATGTCTATGTAAGTGAATTCTGTATATAAGAAAAGGAAGTGAGGAGTGTCATAAGTGAAATGTTGTAGAATGTATCTCTTGTGGAAGGAGAAATTAAATTCAAAATAAAATTCAATTAGTGTAGGAAAATAAATCATTGAGACATTTGACATTTGGAAGGGCAATCCTATTCACTTTGCTTCATTTATGTATTCTTATTACAAAGCATTGGCACTATCAAATGACCCAGTTTCAGAAGAGTGTATATATATATATATATATATATATATATATATATATATATTACATATCAATGGAAATGACATCAGAGAAGATACTTCACCATATTCCTGGCTGCAGTATATTAAGAACCACAGGATCTTTTTTTTCATCTGACATATCTGAAGCTTCCTAGAAGTATGATCTGTCCTAATTACAATGCCATTTCCTTGCTTTTCTATTTATATCCCTAGCATTTAATGTTTTGCACATAATAAGAACTTAAATACATGTTCTCATTCATTCATTGGAAGCAGGAAGCTAATGGTGGAGTCTGTGGTTTAATTGAACATATAAGAACCTTAAGTCTTATTTTTGGCACTTTTTTAGCAAAATTTTCTTGTCTCAGTGGAACATAGGCATCTCCAAAGCTGGCACTGTTTAGTTGTCATTGTATTTGAATTTCTTGTATCTAGTAAGCCATTACATAATGAATTGAAATGATATGATATGAACTGGAAAGGATTACTTCTCTGAAAGATATCAGATCAATCAACACAGAAATTATTTCAAACTATTTGCTGGAAGGTCAAATGCTGCAACTGAAGATTAAATACTTTGCCTCTATACTTAGAAGACAGGATTCATTGGAAAAGACTCTGATATTAGGAAAGATTGAAGGCAAGAGGAAAAGCTGGAAGGTGAGTATGAGACAGATAGGGAGTGTCATGAAAACAATAAACATGAATTTGGACAGATTTCAAGAAATAGTGAATGGCTGAAAGACCTTGCATGCTATAATCCATGGGATCCTTAAGAGTTGGACAGTGACTGAACAACAGTTTAGTCCTTTGTACCGTAGTGGAGGGGGATGTGTTTCCAGTAGTGAAACTGAGAGTGGTGGGTTGAGTGCTGACATGCAAAGTCAAGGATGGTCCTTGGGATACTTTGTCCCAGGGGGACTCATCTGGCCATGATCCTGCATTGAGTCACCTGCCCAGCTAAGCTTGATTATGTCCAACAGGAAGATTTCTAAAGTCAGCAGACTCCCTTATCCGGTTGTTTTCTGTGAACTGAATGCTCAGGAAATCATCACACTTGTCATCACTTAGAAGAAAACTGAAAAATAAATGGGGACTTGCTCAGACAACAATAAACAAGTAATCAGCACTCATGTCTTTGTATTACCTGTTACTTCCCAAGAGCTCTTCATGCTTCTCTGTCATTTTCTCATTCATTCCCTGAACCATGCACCTTGAGGGTGAGAAATACATCCTAAATGGTGGTGAGGAAATCAGGGGGAAGGGTCAGTTCTTATCATCATCCCTGAAGACTTACACAGAAGGAGCCTAAAATCAAGGAAGAGGATTCAGATCTTTCTTATCCAGGAGATTCAATGGAGATGTATCTGGACACTTTGTTTCCTTGTCCAGCCATCCTTCCTGCTAGGTGCCCAGTTTGGCTAGTTCCTGTCAGGAAGTGCCAACATTTTAGAATTACTACCTGAAGTTAAAAGGTAAGACAAAATAGCAGTGACAAATCATACACCTAATGTATTAATAATTGGGTTTTCTTTTACAGTAGACATATATCAGAACTCTTAAAGGTCTGTTAGCATTTAATGTTTAAATGTTAACATTTAAAAATAAAGATATAAACAAATGAGAATCACTCTCCCCCTTCCCTTAAAAAAGGTGAATTAGAAACTTCCTGATAATGTCTAGAATATGATGTGAAATACATGAGCCATCATAATTGATAGCAGAGCTTCTTAAATTTTTTTTGTGGTGAAGCCCAAGGACCCCTTTCTCAGAATGTTTGTAAATTATATATATATATAGCTTTAAATTTAAAGGTCATAGACTCCAGTTTAAAACTTTCCAGATCATGAATCTCACTTTGTTTTAATTTCTTCTTCGTTTTTAGTATAGTATCCAATGTGAGGGGGGCTTATTTAAGAAGTTTTCAAATTATATAAAGTACAAGTTTGGTGTGATAAGTATCAAAACTCTCCTCCTGGCACAAAGGAACCCAAGATATTTTGATGGTGTCCTGGTAGTTCTTAAGATAGGTCTGATAACTGGACTTGTCTTGGTTTTTTCTGTCCTGTCAAGAATTTCTCTGCAGGCCTCTATTTCCTGGGCAATGTAAGGCAGTTCTCTCCTGAAGCTCCCAGCAGCTCCTTGCTCCTGCTTTACAAATATTTGCATGATTAATTTTTCCCAATGTCTGTATTTCTACCCATGAGTACAAACAGCTTTTCATCTCAAAACAAGTAAAGAGGCACCCTGAGGGTCCCCATCATACATTTTTATGAATTTGCCGCTGTGGAAATTCATAATTTTTTTACAGAAAATTTCACCCTTTCTGGGGCAAAATGAAAATTTAATACCTGTGAAAACTGCTTTTCGTTTTTGTGAGAAAAAAATGACAGCAAGAATAAAACATATTTAGACTCTTGTAATTTTCTGGGGGGGAAAAAAAGCTCTGTTCTCTAGGCGTTTACATCGTGCCTTTCACCGCCACAGTGGTAGGTGCCTGTGATTTCCAGCTCTGTGTGTGCTTGTGTTACTGCAAGTGAGAACTTTTAAGCAGCCTCACATGTCAGGAACATCATCGAAACCCAGAAAATGAAACCTGGGCTCCTGAATACTTTCAGCTACATTCCTTCCAATGTGTGGAATCACTGTCAATGAAGCTTGTGTGAACAGAGAGGGCATCAAGGCCTAGAGAAGACTCTTGGGGACTAGAAGAAGAGGACTTTTATTTTCCAGGGCACTGGGACAGAATAATTTCTCACATTTCAGATCCTAAGACCCTGAAAAAATTGAAGATTTTGCAACCATTTAACTCCAGCTTGGAGTTATTGCCTCTGTGTATGCCTCTGTGTGTGTGTGTGTGTGTGTGTGTGTGTGTGTGTGTGTGTGTTTGTGTGTGTGTTTGTGTTTGTCTAATTTAGAAAGCACTGTTAATGCCGTTGTCCTGGGTTGTACTGTGGAATTGTTAGAAATAGGTAGTAAAACAAATCATTTAGCTTAACTGTCATTTCTTTAATTTAACTTCTGATTCCCCGTTCATCCTTCTCTCTACCTCCTTAGTTTGTAGGGTTCTATCCTTACTCAGGTTTTTTGATAGTAGACTTTTCTTTGTACATGTTGTTTTTGCCTTCATTCATCCCTAAAAGAGTAAAAGCTTCTTGGAGGCAGGAGCTATTTGATTTTTGCATCCTCTAGCACATAGTATTGGAGTCCTGGACTTGAAGTTAGGAGGCCAAGAATTCAAATCTTGCCTCAGATACTTACTAGCTGTGTGATCTCAGACAATTCACTTAAACCCTCTCTGTGTCTCAGTTTCTTTATCTGCAAAATGTGGAGATTGGACTAAATGGCCTCTTAGATCCCTTCTACCTCTAAGATGATGTTGTGAATTATCTTGAAACTTGGTTGGATCTTTTGGAACTCAATTAATAAGCTTCTATCTATCTATCTATCTATCTATCTATCTATCTATCTATATCTGTCTGTCTATTGTTTATCTATTTCTATCTATTATTTATCTGTATATTATTCATCTATCTACCTATTTCTATTTATCTATCCATCCATCTACCTATCTATCATTTATCTATTTCTATCTATTATTTATCTGTATATTATTTATCTACCTATTTTTATTTATCTATCCATCCATCCATCTATCTATCTATCTGTCTGTCTGTCTGTCTGTCTGTCTGTCTGTCTGTCTGTCTGCCTGTCTATCTGTCTGTCTACTCTGCCCATCCATCTAACTATCTAATCTATTTTAATGCCATGAATTTTCTTGTTATAGAACTCTCTACCCTTCTCCCTCATGTCAGACCCCTCCTCTCACTGGTGAATTCCTATTCTGTCTCCACTTTTATAAAAGACCCACATAGATTCCTTCTGATTGTACCTCTCACTTTATTGGTCACCATGCTCTTCAGTCACCAAGCTCCAAGATAGGAGGAGTTTTCCTCTCTTTTCCCTTGTTAGCTCCTTTTATGTCTTGTCTTCCCCACTGAAAAGTAAACTTCTGGAGGGGAGAAATTATCTTTCCTTTTGCAGCACCTATATTCTCTGAGCTTAGCACAGTGCCACAGAGAACTAGCACCTTTTAAGAGCTGTTTGTCACCTTTGGAGTCTACTTGCCACCTGATTTTCTTTCATGACTCCAAAACTATCTTGGTAGACAGGCTGAATAAAGTAGAGGGTAACCAATAAGCCTCAAACTTATTGTTGAATCAGGGCGGTCTCTAACCCAAGCTTGTGAAGACTTCTTCTTGTAGAATGGGCAAATGAGAACAATTTGTTCCAATGGCCATGAGGGCAGTGGAAGCAGGTGCTGTGGAGAGCCTAGAGTTTGGTCAGATATCAAAGATAACAAGGTCATCCTTTGCATCTTGGGCCATTGCTAAGACTTGCCACTGAATTTGGATGAGTCTGGATAAAAGAGTGAGGCAATTGTGCCTCACTTAAATCCAATTTATGCAAAAGTCAAAAGGCATCATCAGTCATTTTAGTCCTCTTTGAGGATGAAAGATAAAAACCAGCCTGGCACATAGCAAGAGCTTAATAAATATTGATTGTTTGCTTACATATAAAGGTCTAGTAGCTAGAAAGCTTAAGTGATTTGCCAGGGGGATAATACATGTTGGTGGATATATGATGCCAGATTTGAACTCAGGTACCTAAAATACATAAAATACTTAAGATACATAAGGCACCAAAGATAGTTAAGAACTTTTATCACTATTACAGCAGTGAATAGAAGTCAATATAGGCAGAGAACACTGATTGAATATAATGGGATGATATTTGAAAAAAATCAGGAAAATAAATTAATACACTGGGAATAGGGAAAAGGAAAGAAAGTGGGGGTAATTTGTCTCACATGAGGAAGTATGTGAGATACAGTGGAAGGAAAGATGGGGTGTAGCAGGCAATACTCGAACCTTACTCTCATTGGAATTGGCACAAAGTAAGAAGAACATCTACTGAGATATAGGAAACTATTTTTTAAAACCCTTACCTTCCGTCTTGGAGCCAATACTGTGTATTGGCTCCAAGGCAGAAGAGTGGTAAGAGCTAGGCAATGGGGGTCAAGTGACTTGCCCAGGGTCACACAGCTGGGAAGTGTCTGAGGCCAGATTTGAACTTAGCACCTCCCATCTCTAGGCCTGGCTCTCAATCCACTGAGCTACCCACCTGCCCCCAGGAAACTATTTTAAGCAATAGGTAAGTAAGAATGGGAAGTACAAAATTCATTAACTCTGTCCTGCTATCCGGATAGAAAAGAAATTACTTTTCTTTTTACAAAGAAAATTTTAAATCACAAGATGAATTTTAGCTGACAATTTTTAAATTTATTTATTTAGAATATTTTGCCATGGTTCCATGATATATGATTGTTCCTACCCCTCTTCCCTTCCTCCTCCCAGAGCTGACAAGTAATTCCACTGTTCAAAACCCATTTCCATGTTTTTCATATTTGCAGTAATCTTTTAACAACAAACCCCCAATCATATCCTCTTTGAACCACATGACCAATCATCTGTTTTTATTTTATGTTTCTACTCCCATAGTACTTTCTTTGGATATGGATAGCGTTCTTTCTCAAAAGTTCCTCTGGATTGTCCTGGATTACTGCATTGCTGCTAGTAGAGAAGTCCATTATATTGCATTGTGCCATAGTGTATCCATCTCTGTGTACAATGTTTTTCTGGTTCTGCCCCTTTCACTCTGCATCAATTCCTGGAAGTCTTTCCACTTCACATGGAATCCCTCCAGTTCATTATTCCTTTCAGCACAATAGTATTCCATCACCAACAGACACCACATTTTGTTCAGCCATTTCCCAATCAAAGGGCATCCCCTCATTTTCCAATTATTTGCCACCACAAAGAGCGCAGCTATTTTTGTACATGTATTTTTCCTCATTTTCTCTCTGGGGCACAAACCCAACAGTGGTGTGGCTGGATCAAAGGGCAAGCAGGCTTTTAAATCTCTTTGGGCAAAATTCCAAATTGTCCTCCAGAATGTTTGGATTAATTCACAACTCCACCAGCAGTGCATTGGTGGCTGACAAAAATTTTAAACCAAGTTTATACAAATAGATTCAGTGTAGCTTGAATAAGAATTAAAAAAAATAATAAATTCAGGTCTTCTTGACTCTAGATCCAGTGTTCTCTCTACCATGCAAACTAACTGCCAAGTCACTTAACCTCTTAGGCCTCAGTTTCTTTGTAAATAAAATGAACTAATTAGATCATATTCGAAGTCTCATCCAACCCTAATGACCCATGAATTGAAGAATTCATTGTAGGGACACATAATTAAGCAGCCTAAACTTAGCTATTAAAACATCAGATGGTGAGAGCAGATCAATAAAGGACAAGGCCTCCTTGACCTGTCTGTAGCATTTGCATTGTTGAATATCTGCTTAATCCTTCAGGACACTCTCTCTTCCTTTAGATTCTGAGACACAATGTTTACCTGGTTTTCTTCAGTATAGGTTAACATTGTGATGTGAAGCCAGAAGAGATGGTATAATTTTGCACTGCATGAAGAGAGACAAAGTTCTCAGAAACAAAGAAGTGAGTCTTTTTTATATTCTGCCTTCTTCAGAATGCAATTGTCTGGGTTATTGTATTAAATTCTTTGAACCATGCTTTTGGAATGATACTAATAAGTTGAAAGCATCCCAAGGCTAATATGGTGAGAAATTCTGAAACTCTATATATAATAATTAGTTAACTTGTTAATAATAATAATAATAATAATAATAATAATAATCTAACATTTAGATAGCATTTTAAGGTTTGCAAGGCATTTACAAATATTGTCTCATTTTATTCTTAAAACCTTGGGAGATAGATGTTATTATTACTCTCATTTTACAGGTGAAGAAACTGAGGGAGACAGAAGTCAAGTGACTTCCAAGGATGACAGAACTAGTCCAAATCTGAGACTGGATTTGAATTTTTCCTCATTCCTAATCCAGCACTATTCAATGTTACCATAGTTGCCACCTAAGGTGGCATTAGAAAATAGAGAACTGAAAAATCAGGGAGAGCATGAAAACCAGGAATTGGATGGGTTGTCATGCAGGATATAGTGGTTAGACATCCAGTCTCTATGTCAGGAAGACTTTGTTTCAATTCCTGCTTCTAATATATCTTAGCTG
Organism: Monodelphis domestica; assembly: GCF_027887165.1. Classification (NCBI taxonomy): domain Eukaryota; kingdom Metazoa; phylum Chordata; class Mammalia; order Didelphimorphia; family Didelphidae; genus Monodelphis; species Monodelphis domestica. Next base: position 195,657,467 of record NC_077227.1, read on the forward strand.
TATAATCTTTAAGACCCCCTTCCACAGCAGCATTGAATGAGATCTCTGAGGGTAATAATTGTTCTTCTTTTTGTTTGTATTTATATTTCCAGGGATTAGCATGATGATTAGCACAAAGTAAGGGTTTAATAAATATCTGCTGACTTAATGTGGCTAAGACTTGCCAAATTCTACTAGTATTGAATTCTCAGTGTTGAGTTATTTGGGATTATCTGAGTTATCTGAGTCACACAGCACAAGGGAATTTCATCCTCATTCACATCATAATTGTCTTCCTCCTCATCATGAGCTGACTGGGCAGTACAACAGATAGAGGGCTGCTTTTGGAGTTAGGAAGACCTTAATTCAAATTGTGCCTCAGATACTTATTAGATGTGTGACTGGGAAAGTCAGTAACCTTTCTCAACAGGATTCAGCATTTGAACATAATTCCTTTATCTTCAAATCCAGTGTTTTGCACTATATCAGTAATATGAGGCCCCATGAGTTCCCTTATAACCCCTAGCTCTTTTCTTAGGTATAATATAAATTTTAATAATCAATTGTACATTTGTTTAATTTGTTCAGTTGTTAAAAAATTTCCTAGATCTATCAACTCCAAAGATGCCTACCTGAAACACCAATAAATTCTTTTATGAATGGAATCTAAGGATTATATTTATATATAGAACCAGAAGAGACTTCAGTTCTAAGGTGTCCAGTCCAAACCCTTTGTTTTGTGTATGATGAAATTGAAGCCCAAAGAAAATGAGAGACTTGCCCAAGGTGTACTCTTTAACATTCAGAAGTATAGTTAATAATGGAGGCCATAGAGATAGTGCTGTGGCATCTTAGAGGCAAGTAAGGCTAATCCCCTCATTTATAGATAAATAAACTATGATTTGTCAAAAGTAACAGACTGGGAAGTGTCTGAAGTATGTTTTGAATTTGGATCTTCCTGATTCTAAGTTTAGTACTCTGTCCATTGTGCTAACTTAGACATTAAATGTTAACAATGATGACTTTTCCTGAATTTCTCTTTGAAATTGTATGTTCCTTTTGTTTGTGTTTTCTAGATACAAAAGTGGCAGAAAATTCTGTGCATAATCATAGTTCTCTTTCATGTCAAAGAACTAAGTTTTTATGTTTTCTTTTAAGATATTTTATTGATGTTCTTTTAAAAATTATTTTCACTTTCTAATGAATCTTTACTGTCTTAATCAAATCCCAGTGGCCCCTAACCAACATAATTCAAACCCATTTGAAAATTTCAGACAGGCTTCTCAAAACTATAGTATGAGCACCTGCTACCCATAGGTCAAATCACAGTGCTAAGTCTGGATGCAATAATCCATCCCTACCTGCAGCAGCTGGGATTCACAATTAGGAATGTGGTATGAACAATGGTCTGGTTTTGTTTACTACAGATTGGTGACAACTGAGAAAAATTATTTTTGGATTTCATTGTGTTTTTGTTTTTCATACATTTGTTACATCATAAAAAGAATTTAATTTTTCTCTCACATATGGAAATCATAATGATTATTTGGAAAAGTGTATAGTTGTATTTAATTTCCATGTTCAGTATTCCTGTTTATTTATTTCTAAAATTGGAATAAAAATAGCACCTACCTCATAAAGTTATCATGAGGATCAAATGAAATAATTAATTGTAAAGCACTTAGAACAGTTCCTGAACTTAGTAAGCTCTATATAAATGTTAGTTAGATGTTGTTGTGATGATGATGATGACGATGATGATGATGATGATGATGCAGGTGTGTGTTATTGCCCTTGGTAACATTTTCGAAAGGGGTTACTACTTACTGAACAAGTAATATGAGCTATTAGCTTTACATTTTTTCTACCATCAAAGGGTGACTCCTTTGTTTTCCCCTTGGATCCTGAAATGACTTCTTTCTGGTGCCACATGAGGGCAATTGGCAAGACATTCTGATTTTTACAACTAGTTTTTCATTTGCATTTGGGTCAATTGCTTGATTTATTTGCTATGTTTAAATCATGTCAATACCTTCTAATGCCATGAGATTGGATTTGCCTGCCTCTTAATTATAGTTATAGCTTCAGATTTATAAATTCATTTTAATAATAACTATTAATCCATATGTCTGCTTTCCCATCTCTATAAAGATTTGTAAGAGTGATATATACATATGTGGAGGTAGTCCTTGATTAAAACAGGAGAAAAGAACAGGTGGCCTTTCACAAATAATTTTCTCCAGCATTCCACATCTTGATGAGGACACAAGTGTAGGAAGGGCACAAAGAATATAGGATTCTATTGTATCTGCTGTTTTTTGGTTAAAACAACACAGTTGATTTAGAAGACTAAAAAAATGCAGAGTTGGTGTCTTTCGTACTGATAAGGGTCTCCCATATGTATGTCAAGATCTTATAAGATTTCTTTACATAACTATCCACAGAAATAACTTGCTTCACAACTAATTTTCAGCATCAACTGAGGCATAAAGCAAAATTGCTTTATATAAATCCCTCAGTGCTGTTCAGTAGTGTCATGAACAAAATTCAAGTAGAAGTAAGTAGTGAGGTCTGGTAAGTATGTGGACAATTTGTGCTGATTGCATTGACTTCTCAGTGATATTCCAAATTTATTGGTCTCAAAATCCACTAAAGGCAAAAAGAAATGTAGATGAAGAGGGTTTATGGTCTGGATTATTGGAGAGAACTCTTTGGGTAAGCCATGGTTCTCCTTTATCACTATAGATGTTGGATAAATTGATGAGCCCAGAATTGATTAGACAGAATTGAGCTCCAGTCATAAAAGACATCACCAACTACTTACTGGATATTTAGGACTGATTTTTCTGTGAAACTCAAAAAGTCTTTCTCTTTACTCTGCCTTGCCCTGACTCCTTTTTAGCTTCTTAGAAGAAGAAGAGAGCAGACCAGACTTTATTTGTTAAATTTTCAGTGTGAACATTTACTTCTCAGATATTGGCAAACACTACAAATCACATCTTGATTTATTGTTTTGTTGATCGTATAGACTTAAGAAAGTGAAGGAGAAAATGTCAATAATGCAGATTAAATTTAAAAATGTGATCTTTTAGGAAAGTCAATTATTAAGCATTTACCAGTACACCTGTGCTCCAGGCTATTTTCCTTAGCTCCTAAGTGATATAAGTCTGATTATATCATTCCTCTGCTCAATAAACTCTAGTGGTTTCCTATCACTTTTAGGATGATAAATAAAAACTCATCTGTTTGACATTTCAAACTCCTCACAACCAAGTTATCTTTTCAGCTTTATCACTTGTTACATTCATTCTGTGGACCAGCCAAACTGGTCTTTTGGCCTTGCTGTTTTTCATATATGACACTTCATCATTCATCCTGTGTCTTTGCACTGCCTGCCTCCCATGCCTAGGATGCACTGTTCCTCCTCATTTCTCTCTTATAATTCCCAGTTCCCTTCAAGGTTCAGCTCAGATGCTGCCTTGTATTTAAATCCTTTTCTCATCCCACCAGTCTCTAGTACCTTCTATCGCTCCACCTCCAATTATGCTGTAGATATGATACACATGGAAACATGTTTTAGTTACATATATATGCATACTACATACACACATGCATACATAAATGTGTTCTGTACACATACATGCATACATGAATCTCCCCCAATACAATGTAAGTCTTTTGAAGGGAGGGGATAGTTTATCTTTGTCTTTGCAGCCTTGGTGCCTAGCACATGATAGATACTTAAGAAATGTGTTAATTGATTGAAATTATTTGAAATTACTAATTAAAGTAATTTATATTGGTAGTTGAAATGGTAAATTGATTTATTTAGGGCAGAGACTTTTATTTTTGTCCATGTAATACAATACTTCTACTTAGGCTCTAAAAATGTATTAGTTGATTTAACTTTTCATGTATTTTTGTCCTCTTCCCAAATAGATAAAATCCTTTAGATTAAGGGCTATCTCATGTTCTTTTAAAACAAATTTACTAAATTTGTTTTTCCTAAATTACATGTAAAACAATTTTAATCCTCATTTAAAACTTTTAATCCAAATTGTCCATCTTTCTCTTTCCCTGCTTTCCCTGTTCCCTCCTGAGATGCCAAGCAATCTGATATAGATTGCATGTGTGCAATAATGTAAAACATTTTCCACATTTGTCATTTTGTGGAAGAGAACTTGAACAAACAAAATAAAGTGAAATACAGCATGTTTCAGTCTATATTCAGACCCCATCAATTCTTTTTTGGAGGCAGATGGCATTTCTCATCATGAATCCTTGGGTATTATTTTGGATTACTGCATTTAATAAAATTTAAGTAGCACCTACTATTACCAGGTATTATGCTAAGTGCTTTATAGATATTTTGTTTGATTCTAATGACCTTAGGAAATAGATGATATTCTGATCCCCATTTTACATTAAAGGAAACTGAGATAGGTAGAGATTAAGTGACTTACTCAAAGTCACACAGCTAGTAATGTTTGAGGCTGGACTTGAACTCTTCTTCCCAACTTTAGACATATAATTCTATCCACTATGTCACCTAGCTGCCTATTTCCCATAGAATCTGAGTATTCAGACCAAGATTATTAGCATTAAATATGGATATAATGGAGATGGCAACTCAATGCTCTTCACTCTTGTTATAGAGGATGTCCTATGTTGAGTCTAAATGGCAGGAGGTGACTCTACTACCTTGTAAGGAATTCTAGAAAAGTTAATGTTTGCTAAAAAAATGCAAATGTGTTATTTACACATACATTATATGAATTAAAGTGGTAAATTAGAATATGGATATAGAAAGATAAATCACAAGGCAACCAAAATTCAAGTCATGATAGAAGGAACATTAGATTTGGTGTCAGAACAACTGGGTTGGAATCCTAGCCCAGTTATTGACTACTTATATATAACTGCAAACAAATCACTTTTTCTTTCTTGGTCTTGGTTCTTCGCTTGCAAAGTCACAGGGTTAAATGAAATGACCACTAAGGTATCTTCCAAACTCTAAACCTATAATCCTATTTTTCCTTATTTTTGTTTTATTTTGAAGAGTATCTTGCATATAAGCAGTACTTAATATTTTTTCCCTTTAATTTCTCCCCTAATTACAGCCATGGGGCAACCATGACATAAGTTCTTTTACTGTTAACAATAAGCAAGTAAAAATGTTACTACCCTTTTCTCAAGCATAAATAGGAGACATTATAAAGTAGTTTGCATTTGGGTATGTGTTTCAAGTCTATTTGCAAATAGAAAATCCTTGTAGAGAGGAAATTTGGTTGGCTCTTTGCCTGCAATAATCTATTTGGATGAAGGCATTTCTCATGGCATAATTACATTTTTGATTCTAACTTAGTTTATCCATGCTCCCATGGTACCTGGCTTTGCCACCTAATACCTGTTTTAAAATATGTAAGTCAATCTCTCTGGACTTCCTAGGTTTTATCATCTATAAAAGGAGGGGGCTGGGGCTGGATCATCATTAAAGTCTTAGTTGTTAATCTAATCTCATGCCCTTTAAGAAATGTATTTACATCTGAAATAATCTCCCTTCTGATACTTTTAACTGTACCATATTTTGTTTCTTTGCACAGGAAGATGGAGCTATGAGTATGGATAAAATTACTTTTTTCATCTTATAAATATGAGAAAAAATGTAAAATTGGTTACAGGCTTTCCATAGCCCTTGCAGTTAGGGAATTAGAAATATTTGGGGGATAGTTTAATGCTTTTATTTTGCACATTTTTAATCCATTTTGGCATTTAAAAAAAAGAATTATAAGAACATCTGTTGCTATTCATATAATTTGTTCATCTTCATCAGTGTTCCATAGGAACATATTTCAGCAGTATCATTTTTATTCATTTCTAATTTTTGTTAATTTTAAAAGGGAGTTTGCTTTGCTTACTTTGGTGAATTGGAACTCTGGTCATTACCTTAATACATCTATCATAACTTTTTTCTCTTCCTTCACACACATTGGGGGGGGTCTCTTCCTTGTTAAAATAATTTTATTGATTTTTTTGTTTTCATCATTTTAATTTCCAGAAATATTTCTTCATCCTGACCCAAGTAGTATTTTCTTACAAAGGGGAAGGAGGGATAGGAGAGAGAAAGGGAGAGAGATAGAGACAGAGAAACAGAGAGAGATACAGAAAAAAAGAGAGCTCTTCCACTCCTTAGGGGCTTTGGCCCCGATTTCCTCAAGCATGAAAATCTCTCATTCTCATCTGGTTCCTTCCCCACCTTCAAATATGTTTTTTTTCTCCTTATTTAAACATGTATACATGCTCACACACGCAACACACACACTCATTTGATCCAATCTCTTCACTCCTTTTGCATAGCCTCCCCCAACCCCATTTCTGTTATTTTGATTGTGAAATTATTGGGTTTTTTCCCATAGTTAAAAATAAGTTCTTGTCTTCTATTCAAGCACCTAGCACAGTCCCTAGAAAGGAGTTTTATCAATTTTTGTTGAATTGAATTGCTTGCAATCACCTTCCCATCAATATCCACAAACTTCTTTTTTTATCCAAATCCCACTCATCCTCAAATCCCACCTGTGTTGGAAAATTTTCTTGATGAAATGAGGTTGTTTTTATCTTTTATTATATGTATTTTTCACTTATTATCTGTAAAACACAATTTGTACCTTATTCAATATCTAATCACTGTCTTTAGCATGTAATTTAGCAATCTATTCTATCTAGCTGCATGTATATTTTGTTTTTTTCAGCTATATTATAAGCCAGAACAATGATTCTTGTACCAGAATTTTCTGTGATTTCATCAACAGTAGAAACACTCCACAGAATTGCCTATGACTTGCTAGACAAATCCAAAGAAGTTATCTAAGACCCATAAAGAGATTGGATAACACACTCAGGGTTACACAGTTAGTGTCAGAGGGAGGATTCAAACTCAAAGTCTTTCTGATGAAAAGCCTAGCACTGAAAGCACATCATCCTATTTCCACTATTTTATTGAGATATAATAGGGAATTTCTCTCTTTTCATCTCATCTCATTTAGAATGTAAATACCAAGAAAACACATTTTTTTCTGAATGTTCTTCAAGTATTTAAATATGTACATGATAGTAAAAATTTTTATTGATAATGGGGGTGATGGAATTGTAATGATTTAGTCAAATATTCCTGGGAATGCAGGGTTAGATTCTAAAGAGGAAATGATGCATTTTCTTTTATACTCTCTTAAATTATGTTTTTTGTATTATACTACTTGTTGCAGCAGTATTGACAAATTTAAAATTTAATTTAATTTATTTTAAATTTAAAAATTTAAATGCAAATTTAAAAAAATGCCTTGAAGCACCTGTATTGTTTTAAAAAAATGGATTCTTGGGGGCAGCTGGGTAGCAAGATTGAGAGCCAGGCCTAGAGATGAGAGGTCCTAGGTTCAAATCTGGCCTCAGACACTTCCCAGCTGTGTGACCCTGGGCAAGTCACTTGACCCCCATTGCCTAGCCCTTACCACTCTTCTGCCTTGGAGCCAATACACAGTATTGATTCCAAGATGGAAGGTAAGGGTTTAAAAAAAATGGATTATTTGTGGTTGAAACAGTTCATTTTTTCTTTCTTTCTTTCTTTTTTTTCCCAAAAGGCAAATGTAGGAGAAGTCTGCAATAAAATGTCATATCCTAATTAGATCAAGAGTTCATGGAACTTTAACAATCATTTTTTTATCTGCCTATACTCTTCTTATTTGATAACAGAAGCTTGACCTTAAAATAATTTGATTCAATTAAACCATTCAATTCAATTAAACATTTGTTAAATGCCCACTATATACAAAACAGTCTTCTAGGCAAATAAAACAATCTTGATTCAAAATGAACTTATATGATATTTGGGGAATATTATGTCTATACAGTTATATACAATACCAAAAAAGCCAAGAAGGGAGAAAATACTAACAACTGTAAGAATCAGGAAACCTTAAGTGGGAGAACCAAAAGGGTGGATACTTAATGGATGATAAGGATTTTTGAGAAGCAGAGAAAAAGAAAAAGATATGGAGAATACAAAGTTACAAAGTCAAAATATGGAGAGTTGAGTTTGGAAAATTTAAGCTAGTTGTTCAATTTGGTTATAATCAGTGTGTTGGGGCCTGATCAAGGTAGCTCTTAAAAACTAATCCTTATCTATCTTGTAACTTGTGATTTGGGGCTAGACATTTAATTGTTTTTGCATGCAGTTGGGAGAAAAGAAAATATTTTTTTGTAAAAAAAAAAAAGAAAGCCAATAACTCATTGTCTGCTCTGGTTTTAATAGAGAATTTTGACAGATATAAATATAGTCAAAGTTCTCCAATCACAACAAATCATGCCTACTTGCCAAATTTGTTTATCAAATTCTTTCAATTCTTCCCATATTTGGTCTTTATGTCACTTTTTTATATATTGGCTTCTGGATTGTCCTTCCACTAATTTTCAAAACTGATCTTCAACTACTTTGGCTTTTAAAATCTTTCCAAACTTGCTCTTATTTTTCTTTCGAACCTCATTATACATTACTCATCTTTCAATACTCTATGCATTAGCCAAACTATCCTCTTTGTTTTTCGAACACAGAATTCCATTACTAATCTACCTACCTTTTTTTTAGTGGTAATCTCTAATTTCTGAAATGCATTTCCTCCTCACTTCTGCTTTATAAAATCCCTCACTTCCTTCAAGATGCAGCGAGCACTACCTTTCATATGAAGCCTTTCCTTATCTACCCAAATGATGCTCCCCTCCTACCCTAACTACTTGCATTTATCCTTCATAAACATATATGTATCTGTTTTCTCCCTAGGTGAAATGTAAGTTCCTTGAGAGTGGAAATTATTTCATTTGTTGTGAGTAAATCACCAATATCTATCACAGCACATCATATACAGTAGGCATTTAATTAATGCTTATTGATTGGTTGGATGGTATTTTGATTCATCCACATGGTTTTCTCTCTCCAGTTGCTGGGCTTTCTCACGTCAGTGTACCTTAATTTGTAATGCTACTTCACTGGTTCTTTTATCTATTGTTCCTTTTAAATATTTATCCATAGCCATAGCTACATATAATACCAGGAATTCAGGCATCTAGGTGATTCAGTGGATAGAGCTTTGAGTATGGGGTCAGAAAGACAGAAGCTCAAATTTGTCCTCAGACACCTACTAGCTGTGTGAGCCTGGGCAAGTCACTTAACTACTTTTTGCCTTAATCCATTGAAGAAGGAAGTGGCAAACCACTCCAATATCTTGCAAAAAAACACCATTGACAATATTGGAAGGACATGGTCTACAGGCTTATGAAGAGCTGGACATAACTGAACAAGTGTTCAACAAAACTAGTTATTAATACTTTCTCTCCATTTGTCAATGATTCTTACTAGGTTGTAGTTGCCTCTTGAATTAAGACATATAGTTCACTTTACTATCTACACTTTGTGAATTTATATAATTATTATTGAGAACATGGTTTATTGCTGGGTGCTTTTTAAAATTTTTGTCTCCTGATAAAAATTGTTCCTATTTACTTATATTCTAATTTCAGTATTCTTTTTAAAATTGTTGTTTAATACAATAAAAGGTCCAGTTAACTCACTCCCTTTCTCCCATCCCCATTAGAGAAGGCATTATTGAATGAAAAGTTATCTGTTTATACAAAACTTTTTCTTTCTTATTTCTATTTATCAGTTCTTTCTCTAAAGGCTCACAGGGAAACATTATGTTAAAAGGTGCCATAGATAATGAAGTATTATCAATACTAATCCTATTTGAACCAAATATTAGGGTATCCAAATTTTAATTACAAGTGGAAATAGGTAGCAAAAATATAATTGTGATTTTCTTTACTTCCATCTTTCATAACTGGATGAATCTAACCAAAAAATTAAGAAAGAAGTCATCAAGATCAGTAAAATCTTAAATAAGTTAGATATGATGAATATCTGGAGAGAACTATATGGAAATAGAAAGGAATATACTTTTTCTCAGCAGTGCATAATAGGTTTACAAAAATTGACTATATTAAGGCAGAAAATAAATTCTTTAATTACAGTTTAGAAATAAAAATTATGTTCTCAGATACTGTACCCTTACCAAATATATATATTTGCCTTCTGAAGCCCTTATCTTCATCTAACTATAGTGATGAAAATACTCTAGGGAGGAAGTTTTGCTTTTTTATATCATGGACCTTTCTAGCAGTCTGGTAAAGCAAATGTTTATCAAACTAGAGTTTTTAAGCTTTTAACTGGACTAAGATTTTTAAAAAGTTTTAAATTCCACTAAGGTTTTTCAGTTTCTTACTCAAGACTTCATAATCCCTAGTAATCCTTAGATTCCTTCTGGAGTATCATCTTCTCCCAAAGAAATTGCTAAGAGTAAGTAGTGGTTATCAGGTTTGGCAAGACTTGGTATAGAGAGGGCAGCTGGGTAGGTGGGTGGCTCAGTGGATTGAGAGCCAGGCCTAGAGACAGGAGGTCCTAGGTTCAAATCTGACCTCAGACACTTCCCAGCTGTGTGACCCTGGGCAAATCAATTAACCCCCATTGCCTAGCTCTTACCACTCTTCTGCCTTGGAATCTATACACAATATTGATTCTAAGATGGAAGGTAAGTTTTTTTTTTTCCAAGACTTGGTATAGACTCACAACATGTTTTATACATATCCTAAGAAGAAAATATTCATTGCTTTGTTGTTTCATTTACGTCCAACTCTTTGTGACCCAATTTGAGTGTTCCTTGGCAAAGATACTGGACATACTGGAGTTGATTGTAGAATCACCACATCCCAACCAGATGCAGACAAAAGAGGATATCTTAGAGGTAAGAGGGGTGATATCTTTTATTTTCTGGTGGAACATCTAGATAAGGCCAAAGCTCAGCTAGAACTTTAGGGCTAGAAAAGGGCTTCAAAGTGGAAGTACCATAATTTGGTATTTTGTTTTGGTTAAAATAAATTGGTATTATGACTATCCTCTTATGAAATGAAAGCTATAAAAATCTGAAGATAGTGTACTGTTAAGTGACCAGTGATAAAGGGATTTTTTTTTCACCCCATAGGGAAAAATCCCTAGAAATATCATTTCATTGTAGCTGGGAGTGGTGCTATACTGCATGCTCACTGGTAGCTACAGAGAGCTACAAGAAAGAGAAAAAATGGGCACTGCCAATTGCCCTCGTTGGAAAATAATCATGAGAGCCACACATCAAAGAACTTGAACCAACAATATTTGTTGGAAGTTCTGCCATTATTAATAAGCAAAAAAAAAGTCTTTGGGGAAGTTATTTACTGGTCAGTATTTACCATTAGTTCTAACCTGTAAAGACAATTTTTAGCCTGTTTCTTTTAACCTATAAAGACATTTTCTTTTGGAATTTTTGAACTGTGTTTGCAAGAGGAGTCAATGCCAAAACATTGGATAGTAGTGTCATATAACAAAGCCCTTAGGTTTTCTTGCTGAAATGAGTCAGAAAGATGAAAAATCTCCCAAATTGTAGGTTGGCCCATATGTTATATAGGCATCCCTAAACCAAGGGCTATATACTTGTTTCATCATATCCCTCTACTCTCCTAAAAAGTGTTGGATGCCCATCTACCTTTCAAGAGTTGTTCTCTTATGTGTTTTTCTTTGAAGAACTTTCCCCGTAGAAGGTTTCATTTTCCCAGATAATATGCAAAGTGGAGAGGCCTTCTAGTCCATTTACAATAAGTAAACCATCTTGTATATTGTGTAAACACAATTATTATTTGTCACTTGCAGAAACACAAACATGGTGCATTCTCTGTAATGATAGACAAAGTCCTCAGTCTATTTTCCTTTTCAACAACTCATACCTGATTCAACACAGAAAACCATGATAAGCTTTGTTTGCTATGTTGGGAGCTGAAATAATGGGGATTTCTGGGTGAGTTTGTATTCACTGTGGGCCTCTGCCTTTGTTCTTAGTTAGCTGTCTTTTACAAATAACTAGCAGATATGGCCAAGTTTGAGTAGGTAGTGTGATAGAGGCTGGCACTAGAGAAAAAGTGCCAGGCTGAAGAGTATGTATCTATCTTCTGTGAAAGGAACTCAAGTAGAAATCAAATTAATAGTTACTCTGGATCTCTTCTCTGTATCCTTTCCTGTTCTCCCTTACAGATTTCCTATTTCATCTTGGTCTTGGCACTTTTCTTGTCATAGTCACTAACCTTCATTTCTAGCCCTCTGTCCGGGTGATTAGAAAGCCAAGGAATCATATAGTTAGCTTATGCTAATATAGAAATCACCTAGTGCAACCCCTTCATTTAAAAGATAGAAATAAAATAATTTGCCAAAGTTTATATAGCTAATTAGTGACATAACCAAGACAAGAGGATAAAGTCTCCTAATTCCCAGGTCAGGCTCTACTATACTATGGTGAGTTATGGATATGGATTTGTCAATGTAGAAGATGTAAATGCCAAAATAATCAATTCATTTTGAGAATTCATGTCATTATGAGAACATGAATAGGAACACAGACAAATTTTTAGGTAGCTTATAGCTCAGATCTTAGCAAGTCTGGATATTTTTTTTCTTTCTAATGCAGTTTTCAAAGTTCCTTCACCTCTTAGGTTCTATGAATTGTCTGAATGGTACCCAGAAGAAAAATGACTTTCAGGATAGACTAGGAAAAGGGATTTCAAAATACAAAGAAAGGATTTCAGCCCTTAAACTATGAAATCAAGGTAAATATCTTTCGAGTTCTAATACAGTCCTAAATTTTGGAGGACTTGATACTTATTCCAACTCTGGGAGAATATAGAATTGCAAGCACACTTAATCTAAGTTTTATAAATTGAATTCAGTTATCCCATTGACTTAGTCACTAAGATGACTCATTTTTATTGATCTTTATTGTTAATGACAACAACCTTTTGTTTGAATTTTTAATCATCCCTAAGCCTCAAAGATTAGTAAGGGATGGATTTTTGCCACTTTTATGAAATCTGAGAAATAGCTTTTGGAAACAGTATTATTATATTCAGTGAGACAAGTGTGGCATAAGAGGTAAAATACTATAATTAGACTCAGAGAGAGCTAGATTCATTTGTTACTCTGACATTTATTGAATGAATGTCCTATACAGGTCACTTAATCTAAGCCTCAGTTTCCTCATTTGCAAAATGGAAATCATAAAACCTCACAGTACTTACCTCAGAGAGTTGGCATGAGGCACAGTCATTCATAGTCCCCCTTTCTAAATTATCTTGTGTTTATTTCATATTTATTCTTTATATACTTATGTATATGTACATTGTCTTCTAGATAATTGTAACACCTTGATAGCAAGGACTATTTCATTTTTGACTTTGTATCCTTAGCACGTATGACAATGCCTGCCATATATTGGGCACTTCAAATAATGTTTGTGATTGAGTGATTTATTAAAGAATTTATGATCTTTAAATCACTATGTAAAAGTTAGTTACTGTTAATATTCTGAGAGATATACTGATTAGAGAAATGCAAATTCAAACAATTCTGAGATACCACCTTACACCTTGCTGATTGGCCAATATGGCAGCGAAGGAAAGTGCTAAATGTTGAAGGGGATGTGGCAAACTTGGGATACTAATATACTGCTGGTGGAGTTGTGAATTGGTCCAACCATTTTGAAGGGCAATTTGGAACTGTGCTCAATGGGCTTTAAAGGAATGCTTACACTTTTACCCAGTCATTCCATTGTTGGGTTTGTATACCAAAGAGACAATAAGGAAAAAGAATCATGTAATGGAAAAATATTCTAAATAAAAAAGGGGGAAAAAGAAAAAAATATTCTGAGGGATGTTACAAGCCCTATGAACCCAGAACTATTGCCTCCCAATTGCTGACTTTCTCTCCAACCTGATGGGAAATTCCTGATACTAAAATTACTCCTTTGGGTATAACAAAGACAAAAGACTGTTAACAGAATGCCTATGCTACTATGGAAGGAATGAAAATCCTAGGAATCTTTTCCCAGCACTGACAAACTCATGATATTACCTAACAATCACCTTGGAAAGCACTTGGGGACCTGGTTTAGATAGTATGAGGTATAGGCAAATTAAAAAAAAAAAGACAAAGAAGAGGCAGACTAGCTCTGAGAATGGAAATGAAGAGGGAGAGGAAAGAGCTACAAAAGAATTTTATCAATCTCAACAGATTCCTAAAACATTTCCTAAATCAGAACAAGAAATCTGTAATGCCTGTTGTTAATAAAGGGCATGCTAATCAATGAAATCAAGTCTTCACTTCAATTTTATTACATATTATCATGAAATAAAGGAGGAAATATCCTAAAGTTGATTCAGTTATTGGATTCTCCTGCTCCTGCCCTTCAAATACCCATTCTGTGAATTGATACAAACACACACACACACACACACACACACACACACACACACACACACACACACGGAGAGAAACCACAGCTGAGAACATCAGGTTTCTTAGTGAAAACTGGCTTATCTTTTCTCTGACAATCTTCTTTAGCAATCTACAGTGACCTGCCCTTGGAGTAGAGGTTTAACAACCTTTGCCCAAGCACTCCCTGGCTGTTTTCCACCTTTAATAATTGTCTTGATGGACTATGAAGAACTGCCAGATGACAGTTCTATTTCATTTTTGTCACTGCCTGGTGCTTCTTTCTCTCTCTCTCTCCCCTTTTCTCAAGGGCGCAGTTCTATAAGTCTGTGTGGCAATGTTCAAGGTGGGGATTGCTTTTTCAGTCACCATATACTGATGCTATATAAGAGAGTCACGGATATGTCAAGATCCCAGGCCCTTCGAAAAGTAATCAAGGGCCTTTTTTCAAATAAACTATAATGTCTTCTCCATTAAGGGGAAATTGAAATTGGGCATTAGGATTTTGATATTAAGAGTTTCACTTTAAAACACTTTAAACAGCTATCAGAAGCATAAAAAACACATACAATCCACTTTGATTAATATGCCATAGGACCATGTTTACTTGTGAATACAAAAAAGCATGTGATGTACTTTCCCCCCAAGTTTTAAATAAAACATTTGTCATTCTTGCCCATTGTTTATTACTAATTGCACAATTATTTAATTATATGGCACTTGAAAATATTATTTGAGGTTTATACTGCATATTCTATGTTTTAAGTAAATAATCACCTTAGTCAAAATTATTTATTAAATTAAGTAATTCTTCACAAACTGTAATTGAGACTTCAAGCACTTTTTTTATTAGGGCTGTGTAATGAAATAATTGTGCAATTAGTAATAAATTTTTTCCTCTTGCTATTTAGAACAAATAAAAAACAATTACAAGGGTTTTCTTTAAAGAATATGGGATTCTCAGAATTATCCTTCATGAAATTACCCTGATGAATGTCTTCTGTTTCTTTAGCAGCTACAGAATGAAATGTTGTTTTCTTTTTTTGGCCTTATCTTGTCTGTAGAATCAGTATAGCTAACAGCATAGTCATAATATCGAAGTTTCTTTTCTCCATTCTTCCTTTTTATTATTGTTTTAAGATAGGCCATTAATTATCATAATATTTTATTATTATTTTAAATGTAACTTTTTCTAAGTGATGGATTTGTGAGTTCCTCAATAAGGACCATGCCTTCAACAATGCAGATTGTAACCCAGCTATAGTCTTTCATTCTGAATGTATATTGTTCAAATCTTCACTTTTATTTTCTTAAAAGAAATCCACCCAATGTATTTCTCTTGACATTTCTTGGGTACCATTGAAGCTTGCAAACTATATATTGTTTATTCATGGCTCTCACTATATGATCTGTTCACTTTGTTTTTCAGTCATTCATCTCTCTGATAGTACCCTTTATAATGCTTCTTAGAAGTTATGGAACCCTGTTGCATCAAATTTACTCCTTGGTTTATAATGAACCATGATGAGTGTGAGTGGATTTCCACACATCTTAAACTGAGACTTTCATGAGAGAAGTAGAGTAAGAGATCTACACTAAAGTAGTTTTAGACTGTGCCTTTTTTTCTAACAGTGAAAAGAGAAAAATTAAGTACCTTCATAATGAGATTGTAACCACTGTTAAGGCAAAAATTACATAAAATTTTTTGTTACCTCCAAGTAACTTGAACATAGTAGTTCCTCACTAGATATTTATTATTTGACTGATAACAGATGGGAAATATATGAAAATTATTTGGGAAATGGAAATAATAGCAGAGTGAGAAAACAAGGTCAGGTACAAAGTGAAGAAAATGATGAGAAGGAGAAATCTCAAGGAAATGAGATCTGCTATTGAAGACATTAATATTTAGCTAGAAACTATGCATTTCTGAGTTAATCCAGAAAACCCAACTACAAAGGTCTTTTCTAATGCTTTGTTATGGAATGGAGTTGACACTGATTTCTTGAAGCCTATTGAAATATACCTTAAATACTTTCTTTCTAATTAATTTTATTGTATTACATTTAAAAACTTTTTGTACAAAGAAAATTAATGCAACTAAGATTAGAAAGGAGATAAAAACCAAAATAAAATTGGGTGAAAATTTATAATAAATTTCTCTGATAAAGGTCTCATTTCTCAACTATAAAAAGAACTAAGTAAAAATTTTAAGAATCCAGGTCATTCCTCAATTGTTAAATGTTCAAAGTATATGAATAGGCAGTTTTCAGATCAAGAAACAAAAGCTATCAATAATCATATGAAAAAATGTTTGAAATTCCTCAATTACAGAAATTCAAATTAAAACAACTCTGTGGTACCATCCCATACCTATAGATTGGCCAATATGAGAGTAAGAGGAAATGATAAATGTTGGAGTTGATGTGGCAAAACTGGGACACTAATGCATTGCTGGTGGAGTTGTGAACTGATTCAACTATTCTAGAGGACAATTTGGAATTATGCCCAAAGGTTATGAAAAAATGCATACCCTTTGATCCAGTAATATCACTACTGAGTCTTTATCCCAAAGAGATGAAATAATTGGGAAAGCACCTGTTTGCACAAAACTATTTATAGCTGCTCTTTCTGTGGTGGCAAAGAATTGGAAATTAAGGTGATGTCCCTCAATTGGAGAATGACTGAACAAATTGTTTATGTGGAGATGGTGATGGAATACTATTGTGCTATAAGCAACAATGAAAAGGATAATTTCAGAAAGAACTGGAAAGACCTATGTGAAATGATGCAAAGTGAAGTAAGCAGAACCAGGCAATCATTATATGCAGTAATTA